>NC_137119.1:25942050-26349550 GCF_949357685.1 Gobio gobio
ACAAATATAGCTGGATATATAGAACACAGATGAAGGACGTTGTCATGGTGTTAAGCAATACGTGTCTCGCATCTATTCTTCATGAGTATAGCGAGGTGGGCTGACACACCAGACAGAAGTGCATTATGAGGTTTGGGTGTCGGGTGGGTGGGAGTGTTCTTGGGAGTGGGAGTGCACAGATGCTGAAGTCAGAAGAAGTTCCAGCACTAGCTCTTCAGAGAGCGAGAGAGTACCTCTTATAATCTTTCTGAAAAACTTTCTCCACACACACAGTCTGCTGCCTTAAGCATTTGTTTGACTTGTTTGAATGACTGAATTCAAGTGCGAAAAAAGCGACTCGACTTTTAGAGGGGAAAACAACTTTTATCAAAATATAAATCTAGTTCTTTTGATTACATCAAAACAGCTCCAAGAGACAATGCATAAGACACAAAGGAATAAAAATGTTCCTTATTTGGTCTGTTAACAAAACTTTTTACTATAAAGGCATAGTTTTGAGTCAGGAATCCTGTGTTGCAACATGATGCATACACATCTCCAGCTCTGAAACTCATTTGTTTCCTAAAGACCCTTTTCTTGACAAAAGTGTGCATAAGCAATTAGTAATAACAATTTGTTGTACTTAAACGTAACTGTGTTATAATGTGTTCTTTTAAGTCTTCAAAAAAGAGTCTTCCATCTTATTCTATAGGCACAATTTTAATAAAAGGCCTATGTTCTTTAAGCCTTCCTCTTCGAGTAAGGTGGACATTTGTTAATCTCACACTTCACAGATCATCCTGTGAGAATAAAATAAGCAGGCAGCCTCATGCATTGTGTTAAATGTACAGTAAAAGAAATTATGGAATAAGTGAGGAATAATTGAACATTGAACATTGAAACATTGAATTATTAGAAAAATTTAGCGTCGTGACCACATTACCACCTTGGGTGTGCATTATTTTTCTAATAATTCAACAGCCTGGAGTAAACTATTATCTCGCTTATACTACATTTACAACACCTCAATATATATATCAAGACATTTGTCAGGTTTTGTCTTTAAAACGCTCTTGTGTGCAGGGCTAATTTCTTACGCATCTAAACCCAAGCCTCCGTTGCTAATTCCAAAACGTCATTTTAGAGCTAGTAACGGAGGCCTCAGCCATTAATAGCAGACTAATACAGTTATTAATGCAGCGAGTTAGTAGAGAGAGATAGAGATGAATGGCAGTGAATGGCTGTTTTGAAGTCCATAAAAGTGCATGTATCCATCATAAAAGTGCTCAACACGGCTCCAGGAGGTTACAGTTTTTCTCAGTCGCTTTGGTACATTTCTTGAATCATCCGCGACATTTGCAAATAGCAAAACACCATGGATTACCAGCAAAAGCCAGTCTCTTGCTCAAAATCCTTAGTTCATCTCTCAAAAGTAAATATCTGTGTCAATGGGGTTTGGGAGTTTGATTGCAAGAGACTGGACAAGATTCACATTTACACTTTTACTGTTTGTACTGTAATTTATTGACAGACCATGACATTGCAATACATAAAAGATAAGACAGCGCTGCATAGCAGCACAAAAAAAGAAAAAAAAAGAAAAGTAGAAATGTGACCACAGGACAATCTCCTTAGGGAAACCTGTACATGCAGTGCCGTAGGAATTACAGTGCAGTCTTCCTAAACATCCTGACGTTCCTGTCTGTTAGGCCACAAATTCTAATCCACATCACAACGAATATCTTTAGAAAATAAGTCTAATGGAAATGTATAGAAATATGCTTGCATGTAAAGACTTATGCTATGAACTAATGTCTAAATGTTGTGGGGGGGGGGGGGGGGTGAGACTATTCAACAGAGACCCATTATAATACATTTTGATCAACATGACATAAGCAATTGATAATGTAGGAAACAGCAGAGAATTGTACATAATCATTTGCATGGATGTACCAAAGCATTTGCAACTTGTTCACAGAAATGAGAAACTGCTTTTTTGATGTGCACAAGTGACACAATGATGTGAAGAACGAACAGGTAGTTTTGCGAATTTCAATTCTAATCTGAGAAATGTACCAAAGCAACTGAGAAAAACTGTAATAAAGGCCTTCTGAAGCAAAGCGAAGCATTTGTGTAAGAAAAAATATACATATTTAAAACTTTACAAACTGTAATCTCTAACTTCCGCTAACTGTCATACGCGCATTCACGAGAGACTGGCATTCCAGCGTATGATGTAGGACGCAGGCGTAGCATAAGATTTTCGGTGATGAACGTGGAAGCGCAGAGAATATAGCAAAACAAAACTTGGTTCTCACGAGAACTAGCATAGGGCTACTCACCAGAACGTCATACGCTGGAACGCCAGTCTCTCATGATCGTGCATACGAGTTATAAAGCTTGGATTCCCTGGATATTTTTTAATTAAAACTCAGATTTTATTCATCTGAAAGAAGAATGTCATATTGCCTACACCTAGGATGACTTGAGGGTGAGTAAATCATGGGCTAAATTTCCTTTTTGGGTGAACTACCCCTTTAACTCAGTCTGTGCATATCGTTCAACAGTGTTCGGCAGCAGCCGACTACTAATAACAAACTGTAAGAACAGCTCCTTTATTACCTCGCTAATGAGAAATGTCTTGTAGCTTTTAAGTTGCTCAACTGTTTTACAGATAAAACCGTCAGAGCAGCACTGACCATGTTTCTGTGCGAGGGTGTGTGTGTGTGTGTGTGTGTGTGTGTGTGTGTGTGTATAATCTATGCGTTCAAGCATTCAACAGCCTGTAGTATAATGGAAATTAAACTAAATAATCAAACTTTGTTTACCTAAAACAAAACTTGTTGTTATTTACATCTACATAAACTGTTTTACATAATGATTGATTTCTTGTTTTTTAAAAGTTTCCCTCCAGGATCATTAGAATTCGGAGTAAGTGTGAAGCACACACATTCATTTATCTTCCATGGAGCTGAGTGTCAAGATTATATCAGCTTGAAAACAAGCTCAGCTTGTTGACCTTAGAATAAAGTAAATTAGTGAGGAAGGCGGTGCATGCAGCCACCATCCTTATGCTGCGTTCCAGGCAGGTTTTTGAGCCCGTAAGTTACAACTTCAAATCACGACTCACGACTTTGTAGCGTTCCAGGCAAAGTCACGCCAAACTGCCTGAGCGCAAGGAATTGTGTGGTAGCTAGATGTAAACAAAGCATGGCGGACCGTATGGGGCTTATCCTCATTCACAATCATTTATATCGCCAAAGGTGCTTACTTGCTTATTTGAGGGGAAATGGAGGAGAAAAAAATGGTGCCTATGGCAAGAGAAGCTGTTATACCTTTTATTTAACGTTATTTGTATATTTGTTTCATAAAGACTGCATCCTTATGGGGCTGTCATTGTTGTTTTGCGGGCTATATGACGTCAGAGCTCGTAACTGGGAGTACATCAATCTAGTACGAGTTCACGGGTGGGAAGTCACGAGTTTGACTGCCGTTCCAGTGCACTTTCACGGGTAGAAGGATGGAAAAATACGGGTTACGGGTTGCTTGGAACGCGGCATTAAATACAGCTTACCAACACTGTTAAAAACAAAGGTTCTTCATTGGCATGGTTACATGAAGAACTTTTAACATTTCCATTGCACAAAAAGATATTTAACCTCCTAAGACCCAGGGGCAAAAAAGTTTTTTGAATTTAGGATTTTTTTTTAATGGGGGTTGGGGGGGGGGGTTATACTTTATTATATGTTATGCTATGTCCTCATAAGTGGCCCACAGGATTTAATTACATGAAATGACAAAAACAATGGGATTTTTTTTCATTCAACCAATTTTTAGGTTTCAAGATTTTTTTTAACCAAACTTTGTTTAAAGATGATTCTCAACTATTATGAAAGATATAACGGAATTAATTGATATACCATACATATGGGTTTTCCCATTCAATGCAATGTATCTATACACTGTATCTAATTTGCATATTAATGTCTTCTTTGAGCAACATATAATGAAAAAAGAAGTGTAATAATGTGAGTAATAGTTGGCAACATTTGTCATAATAATATCTAATATTTTATAGGAATATTGAAATGTAATTTCTTTCCCTATTCACTTGTTGTGACGCCTAAAATTCCTCATAAACATGCTACAGAGGACAATGCCCTGTTTTGTAACAGAAAGTCATATTTTGATTAGAAACCCCATAACATTTTCCTGAGATGTTGATTTATAACAACCAATTTGAAAATTAGTTAGATTTAAATAATTACAAAATATTATCATTTTCCATAAGAGTGCTAAATTTGACCATTCAGTCGTTTGTAAAGACGAAGGAGAAGTTGTTGTCCTGGTGAAACCTCAAAACAAATGGTATCTCTGAAAAGCCCTGAATTTGCTCTTTACAGGACATCCAGACTTAAAAGCTTGACATGTATGGTCTCAGAAAAATTCACTACAATATAATGTCCTCGTACGTGGACAGTGGCACCCAGGAGGTTAAAGTGGGAAAAGGATCTTTAAATTATTCAAATGTTTTTCACAGTTAGAGAAAAAAAAGATTCTTTTAAAGTTCCTCTATAACATTTTTTTTTTATATTCTCTTTCATGCAGTGTGTGCTATAACTGTTTGTGAATATAAACGTTCTGCAAAGTTGTAAAGTCAAAAGTGCAGGATAAATAAAGTTATTGTCTCCCAAAAGAAAGAATCGACTCTGAACCGCCTATACGAGTCAGACTCGTTTGTAAATCGCATCTCACTGCGTGACAGTTCTACGTCACTAGAAAAAACATTTGTGTAATACCCCGCCTGTACTATGCTGTACAATGTCCGAAAAACTTGAAACATGCCCTGAAAGATGGGTCAGTACCAGTTTATTCTTGCTCCTAAGAATCACTGTGAGTATGAATAACTATTGATGTATATATTTTCTATTGAGTGTTCAAAAAATGTAGTTTTGTGTTTTATATTGTGTACGTTTTTGGCTAACTCACGTTATTTGAAAATACTGAAATGCTTCTGCTAAGCAGCTGTGGGTCACTATTACCTAAAACTGTCTATTAAAGCAGATCGTCTGTCGTTCTCACCTGGAGTAATATTTGTTCTACAAACGTTTATGTTACATCAGTCATTCACGTTAGTGCTCTGCTATGTGCTGATATTGATACATTTAATACAGTTCCCGCAGGTTTACTGCAATAAATTAGAAATATACACATCAGTTTGTTGATGGGACATAAACTTGTTAATGCTGATGGTGAGGAATTACAGTTGAAACATCTCATAATGTACCTCAAAATGAGTAGCGTATCACTGAGAAACATCCTGCTCGAGTCATCCTTGCGATGAAGGTTCGGGTTGAATAACTAGTTCTTCCAATGTTTCATCATCGGACTCGCACTCGGATTGATATGGTAAAATCGACGCCATCTTTACAGTGTGTACAATCGCTGAGCTTTCGGAAGTGGTGCTGAAATTTATGGTAATAGCGTTTTGTTTGCGACATGCGCTGTAAGCGGTAGACCAATCACAACAGACTTGGCCGTCTGGCCAATCAGAGCAGAGTAGCTTGTGGAAAGGAGGGATTTATGCTGCCTTCACGTGCTATCGGAAATTGGATAATTCGAAAGTGAGCCAAGATCGCTACGATCACTAAAATGCTGTTGCTGTTATCCAATCGGAAATTGGATAATTCCGACTTCTGAAGTCGTGATTACGAGCTCATTGCAGGCCCGGTTCTACCGGGGTGCTAAGCACCCTCAAACGCAAAGTTGATACTGTAATAATATTGGCGAAACAGATTTGCACATTTGTGTCTGAGCTCTGGAGAGCGTCACATGCATGAGTAATGTAGCCAATCACAGATAGTGGTTGATCTCTCGAACGCGATGAACTGACAAAGCAACAGCATTTTAGTGATCGTAGCGATCTTGGCTCACTTTCGAGGCTACAGTCATTCATTGAATAAAACTATTGTTGCTAAGAGGACCGACATTGCACGCAGCAAAGATTCGGAAGTGACATCTAAAAATAAATGCCACTCTGCACACGACAGAAATATCCTCCTGAGACCCAGAATAGAGGTTTTGCCTCTGTAGGGGACATTATATTTAGCAAATTTCTCTGACAACATACACAGTTTTAAGTCTGGATATTCTTATGAAATATGAGAAATTCTTATGAAAATATTATTACCCATGAATAAAGTATTATTACCTAAAAATCCCATTGTTTGTCTATTCATGTCTTTTAATTTTCTCAATAAATGGGTTCTGGTGTCCTCTACAGAGCAGAGGATATAGCATTTAACATAGGAATTTTAAAAAATACAAGTATTTAAATTAGTTTTTTATACTCTCCAAACAATGTAATGACCTGGGAAATTTTTTTCTGGTTCTCAGGAAGATGCAATGTAAAGGCAGACTAATAGATGAATAGACAATTTGTAGCAAAATATTTTTGAAATTCCAATTATTGGTAAATAATGATACATTTCTCACTGTACACTGCTATGGCGGATATGCACTTTACTAGAGCACCCTCAGTAATTTCAGAAGCACCCTCAGTGATTTGATTCTGGAACCGGGCCTGGCTCATTGCATTCAAGTTTCAGAATGTTAGGTTGTTCATGTGCAATTTTTACCTCGGAAACTTGTATTTACAATAATTCCGATAGCACGTGAAGGCAGCATTAGAGAGACTGATTCATCCAACGAGTCATTTGAAAATCATTGAAAAATGTGGTGATGTGCAATGTATATTATGAGAAAATGAAAGTGTTTTATGACCTTTGATGTATGTAAACCTGCAGGAGACATCCAAAACTAAATTAGAAACCTTTAAAATAAAATAATAGGGACACTTTAAGAACTGTCCACTGAAAGGTTCTTTGGGGAATCAAAAATGGTTCTTCTAAGGCATTGCTGTGAAAATAATCTTTTAGAACCTTCATTTTTAGAAGTGAAGATTCATTTCAAATTTGAAAGATGTTACATCGTTTGGAAAACAGTTGATAAGAGCAGGAAGCTGAGGTGATGCCAACTATATATCCAAGATAAAACAAAAAGCAAGCAACAAATCTATCACAGTCCTCCAAGGTTATGTTTAAACTCAGACCAGAATATCCACCGTTTCTTATATCATACAGCTCAATTACATGCTGATAATGTGACTCAAGTGGCACGGATACATTTAAAACAACAATTAACAACTAACACATATTTTCCATTGCATCCAGCTGCTTTCCATCAAGTGTGAAATATCCTCCAACATGCATGTCAGCCTGAAATCCCATTTTTGCTCAAATAAATAGCAGCAGGGATGTCTTCTAAAGGATGCTTTTAGCTGATGTTTGGTACATTTAATTGGAGAATCAGTACCAAAATGTCTTTTCATTCAACTTTGTGACATGGTGAGAGTGGCAGACCAGCAGGCTTTATCAGTGATTCAAGAGGGTGCTAAAAGTGCAGGTAAGAGGCTTTTGTGAACACTGAAGTATATGATTTACACTGTCGGTGAATGCTTCGGTTACGATTGCCATGTGTATCATAGCTGAACCAGAACGGTACAACATTTTGGTTTTCCAAAGTGGCTCATTTTTCCCTTAATATGGAAATGTGCTAATCTCATGACTTCACAGTATAGATAGATAGATAGATAGATAGATAGATAGATAGATAGATAGATAGATAGATAGATAGATAGATAGATAGATAGATAGATAGATAGATAGATAGATAGATAGATAGATAGATAGATATTTCTAGAATCACAGTAGCCTAGCTACTTTACTACAATACTAACTACAACAATAATAATTAAATTAACATCATAAAAGCTATTTGAACAAAGAAATAAATACTAATTAAGATTCACAGCAAAAAAGTTCCTGTGGGAACCCATTTGAGTGCATTAAATAGCCTATTCACTGATAGTGCGGGGGATTGGTGCAAGTGAATGCGTAAAAATCAATAAAACAGACGAGTATAGGTGAGAAACTAAAATCATGACCTCGCGTGGATCAAGATTGTGAAATATTAAAGCCTAAATGATTTTCAAATTTAATCAAATTCAAGTCATTTTCTACTTGAAGAGGACTAAGTTACTGCCCATCTGTACAGGTGCGCTCACCCCTCAGGGAGGTTAAGTGGTAGACTATGCTAGGCTATTTTAAGATGCATTATCTTTAAACAATAAATAAATAAAAGGCACGTGTATCTGCCATGCTATAGACATTACAAATTATTTGCTTAAGTCAACATTATCATGCCTTTATCAAGTAAAAGATGCTACACGGCTCCTTCACTCGTCCCAAGCGCTCACTGCTGCATTTGGTGTCTTGAATCATCATCCAACTTCTCGGTGGTTTTCTAGTCAGATTTATGTTTTTGTTTGGTTTTTACTAAATATGCGAGGACAATAACGTTATATCCCTTTACAAATGATAACGGTCATTGTTTTAAAAGCATTTAAAATAGCCTATGTAAACATGCCAACGGTAGGCTAACGTTACCTCATTCTGACTGTAATGAAGCAACAACCAACTGTATGCTATCAAATAGCCCACAAAAACACAGAAACAAATACTTACCGGAGAAAACAAGCAGCTCAACGTTAAAACCAATAAAACCAATTTTGAGGCGTCCATCGCAGATGCTTTTTCTTCCGTCAATGTTCGATTACCATTAAAAAAAAAACTTTAGGCTACGATCCGTTAAAGTTTGTCCTGCTTTCTTACAAGCGTGTAAAATAAAGTCAATCAAACGTTAGCTGTCTCATCGGACACGGTGTTGGCAGATGAGTAAAACATAAGTTCAGAAGAGGGGACATCATAAGAGCCGTGAGTGAGCAGTCCTCCGGGTGAGTGGCTCATTTCGCCGCTCGAGCTGCTGACAGTTCAGCGACCAATGAGCGAATCACAGTCAGAGGACGAGAGGAGCTTCACTACTTGCGAGATATTGACAACACACTCAAGACTGCATCACTCTTGCTCGTCATCAGCTTACGAATGTCTTTGTTGCGTTAGTGCGAAAGCAATAGATGAAATTTCAAGGTCTAGCCTAGCCTGCTTGAAATTGTGAACACTGGCTGCAGAAAATGATTCATGTGTGAGCTTTGGTCTCTGCTTTCAAATGAATGGCCAACATGTTATCACAAAGCAATCAGCAAATATTTTACCTGAAAATGATGCACATTGGATAGACACATGCTTTCTTTGTTATTAGCAGACACATCTCACCCAAAGTAACTTTATAAATAAAATGTATTTATTATTTGTATTCATTATTAATAGTATAATAATTGCTGAAGCAACCTGGTTCAGTGCCATTCTGGGAACTGGTTGAATGGGTATGTCGTCTGAGAAATATTTAGAGACAAAATAACTTAATTAAAACACTGATAGAATCCATTTTTCTAAATACATTATGTAAGTGCAGCGATTAATATATTGTTATATTCCATTTCACACAGTGATGATCACAGTGTGATGTAAATAGACTCTTTACTTCCAAATCAAAAATTACTGAAATTAATTCAAGTGAGCTTTTATAATTAACCAGAATGAATTCTGGATGAATTATGTCAATTACAAAAAAGTAACACAATCAAACTAAATTCGCACGAATCCTCATATATATATATATATATATATATATATATATATATATATATATATATATATATATATATATATATATATATATATATATATATATATATATATATATATATATATATCAAAGCTAATGTGTTAGAAGCAGGAAAAATGGGCAAGCATATGGATTTGAGTGAATTTGATATGGGCCTAATTGTGATGGCTAGATGACTGGGTCAGAGCATCTCTAAAACTGCAGCTCTTGTGGGGTGTTCCCGGTCTGCAGTGGTCAGTCAAAGGAAGTATCTGGTCCAAGGAGGGAACAATCGTGAACCGGCGACAGGGTCAGGGGTGGCCAAGGCATATTGATGGACGCGGGGAGCGAAGGCTGGCCCGTGGGGTCCGATCAAACCAATGAGTTACTGTAGTTCAAATTGCTCAAGAAGTTAATGCTGGTTCTGATAGAAAGGTGTCCGAATACACAGTGCATTCATTAACAACATGTATTCTTATTTCTGTGCCATAGTTATTATATTGATTAATAATAGATAGTTAGCTAATCTGTGTGCTTTGTATATGTGCAATTCTGAAATGCATAACATGTACAAATCAATTTAAATTGTAATGTAGATGCATTTTCTGTGAAGCTGCTTTGAAACGATATGTATCGTGAAAAGCGCTATACAAATAAATTTGAATTGAATCGCAGTTTGTTGTGTATGGGGCTGCATAGTCGCAGACCAGTTATACCCCTTTTCCACCAAGGCAGTGCTAGAGCTAATTCAGAGCCAGAGCTAGTCCCGGTTCATAGTTGGTTCGACTGAGGAGCCTTCTAAGAACCGGTTTGCTTTTCCACGGGCTGAGAGCCACAACAGAGCCATGTCTTACGTCACTGTATACGTCTCATCTCTCTCAGCAACGCTAGCGAGGCAGCGGCAATGTTGCCAAGTATGTGGTTTTGCCGCGGGCTGTTTTTTCATGTCCGCGGGATGAAGCGACCCCAATTATGTGATATTTAGCCCCGGGAATGCGAATTTTAGTGCCAAAAAACACATATTTTACCCCCAAATGTGATTTTACTGGGGAATCCCCCCCCTGGAACGCGATTGGGCTTGTTTTGAGTAGCAATTGGGCGGGTTTGTTGTGAAAACCTGGCCACCCTGGGCAGCGAGAAACACAAACACACCAGGCTTGTTCGAGATGCATCGTCACTGCGCAAACTGATCCACGTATGATATAAAAAAATCGCATGAGTGAATCAAAAGTATAAGGAGTCATGTGCTCTCGCTGGACTCGTTATCATACGGCGATTGGTCTCTGCACAGCACCGCTGCGAACAAGCCTTCCATCAACAATGCAAACGTTGCGTTACTATTGATTCACATGGCTTTACAATCCTACATCGGCATCAAAACACAACGAAAACACAGCAAATCCAACGCATTCATGTAGGTCGCCGTAATTTGTATAGACGGAGATTACAAACGAACAGCAGCTGTTAGCTCCATTAGCTGCCATTTCAAAAATGGTGGATCTAAAGTTTGTGTTCGTCTTGTTGACCCCGCCCCCAGCGCCTGACGTAATCGGTTCTTACTTCTAGCCCTATTCTAGCCCAGCAATGTTTTGGTGCTACTTAAGAACCACTTTTCCTGGCTCGGAGCCGGGGCTTTGTGTGTGGAAACACAAAGAACCGATTTGAAACTAGGCTCTGGCTCCGATCTAGCTCTGGCTCTGCTTTGGTGGAAAAGGGTAATTAGGGTACCCTGACCCCTGTCCACCGGAGAAAGCGTTGAGCATCAGAACTGGACCACAGAGCAATGCAAGAAGGTGGCCCGGTCTGATGAATCACGTTTTCTTTTACATCACATGGAAGGCCGGGTGCGTGTGCATCGCTTACCTGGGGAACAAATGGCACCAGGATGCACTATGCGAAGAAGGCAAGCCGGCGGAGGCAGTGTGATGCTTTGGGCAATGATCTGCTGGGAAACCTTGGGTCCTGCCATCCATGTGGATGTTACTTTGACATGTACCACCTAAGTATTGTTGCAGACCATGTACACTCTTTCATGGAAACCGTATTCCCTGATGGCTGTGGCCTCTTTCAGCAGGATATAATGTTATGCCTGTTCGGTGTTGTAAATATTTATTATTTACTGGCAGTGCTCAAGTGTTCCTCAATGAAATTAAGCTGAAATAAGAACGGTTTAGAGACAAGAATATCTTTCGTCTGTGTTCATGTGAGCCTGAATGCAGCATGTCTTGTGATAAATAAGCTAATTTCTGTGTCTCAGAGCAGATCTCATTCTAATAATTTTCCATTTAATCTAACTAAATCACATTTAGGGGAAAAATACTCTCTGTAATATCTGTGTTGACACTGCTGAGGTTCAGCCGCCCCTCTTTTGAATGGTCAGTGATTGATATGCTTTCTCTCCCATGCATGCAAATAATGAGAAACTGCCATTCTGTGCATGCAACGTTTACACTGAAGCTTATTATGCATGTGTGACATCTCATCAAACAGAATTTGTTGATCTATAGGGGTCGCGAACCACACTTGGCTCATTGACAAAAATCATGCGGATCACTATAGGTCTATTTACCAACAAATGATCGATAAAAAAAAGACATCACTAGAGATCAGCTTTCTGCAGAAAAAGCAGCCATCACAATTCCTTTGCTGTATTGAATTTAATGAAAAGTTATTATTGAGCTACTGTTGCACAATGCAATAATTTATAACTTTTCCCGAGCACTTTAATGGATAATATACAGACATGGCACATTTTAAAGTTTATATGCAAGATACATACTCACTCTAGGGTTTTAAGATGTTAAGGTCACTTAAAAAAAGAGAAGCAAATGAGAATCGTAATTACATAACCATTCAAGGGTTGGGTGGGTCATTGAGAGCAGGTGTATTCTTATGCAGATTTTTACCTTTGGATAACATTGTATTCATATCTGACGTCAAATAGAAAATTATTTTTAGAGCATAATCTTCTCTTTCTATTGAAAACCCTTGACATTCACTTTTTCAGTAAATGCAAATATTGGTCCTGGCACTGCTCTCATGGGTTTCATTTTTCTTGTTGTAAAGAAGGAATCGCTATTTACAAACAAACATGGCGACAACACTTCTGGGTGGCACACCATCAATACCAATAAAGACCCTTTGTTTTAAACAGTTTGGATGGATGGATGGATGGATGGATGGATGGTTGGTTGGTTGGTTCAAAATGGGCTGTGCCATAGAAAAAACATTTTCAGTTCTCCAAAGAACCTTTAAAGGTCCCGTTCTTCGTGTTTTTTTGAAGCTTTGATTGTGTTTACAGTGTGCAATATAACATGTGTTCATGTTTCGCGTGTAAAAAAACACAGTATTTTTCACACAATGTACTTATCTGTGTACCGCTGTTTCCACTGTCCTAAAAACGGCTGGTGATTTCCTCTTTCTATGAAGTCCCTCCTTCAGAAATACGTAATGAGTTCTGATTGTGCAAGCGCTTACCGTGTTGTAATTCGACCACAGCTTAGCGCACGTGAAAGCGGTTCCTGTGTTATGATTCGACAGCAGCTTAGCGCACGTTGGAAAGGTCACGCCTCTTAACGGAGAGATGTATGCGTTCAATAATCTCTACAGCGTCCCTGGGAAAGCCAAACAAAGGTGATTTGACTCCTGGATGAAAATAACAGCGTCTCGATGACATGGCGATAAACACACTCAACGCAACAGTTCCTTTTCTCCACGCGACACGTCCGCTTCTCCACGTGGGACAGCAACAAGACCGCACCCCCTTTTTCGCGTTTCTTTGTGGGCGGAGGTTAGTCTGTTCTACTGCTCTACTGACGTAATTAAAGAAGGAAGTACCAGGATGTAGTCCAAGCCAGCCGTTCGCTGTAGGCTTTGAAAGGGAACTTCTGTTAAATAAAATATCTCGCTTGGCATTGAACTTTGAGCTTTATAATTTTACAGGTATTATTTATGCTCTAACAGCAACATTACACACTAACTAAAGTTTGAACAATGGGATCATGCGGAATGGGACCTTTAAGTCAACAGTTCTTAAAATAACCTTTTTTTGTGTGAAGAACATTCTAAAAATCTAAAGAGCACTTTTCCACTTTTCCAGTTATAAAGAACCTTTTATTAAAGGTTCTTCATGGAACCATCAATGGCAATAAAGACCCTTTATTTTAAAGAGTGTGGATGGATGGATGGATGGATGGTTGGTTCCAAATGGGCAGTGCCATAGAAAAACATTTTCAGTTCTCCAAAGAACCTTTCAGTCAACAGTTCTTAAAATAACTTTTTTTTGTGTGTGAAGAACATTCTAAAAATCTAAAGAACACTTTTCCACTATAAAGAACCTTTTGTTAAAGGTTCTTCATGGAACCATCAATGGCAATAAAGACCCCATGTTTTAAAGAGTGTGGATGGATGGATGGATGGATGGATGGATGGATGAAAGGATGGAGGGGTGGATGGAAGGATGAATGGATGGATAGATGGGTGGATGATGGAAGGATGGACGGGTGGATGGATGGAAGGAAGGATGGATGGGTGGATGGGTGGATGGGTGGATGGATGGATGGAAGGATGGATAGATAGATAGATGGATGGACTCAAGTTAACTCCCGAGTTTGGTGGTTGTAGTGTTAAAGCTCTAGGAGGAGTTTGAGTTGAAAAATTAATCTTCTGTTTCGAATGATTGATTCAAAGTTTCTATCAAACTTATCAAGTCATATGATTTGAGTTTCAAACTTTGGTTGTTCCCCACAGATCATTAGAATTGCACCACTGCTCATATAACCACTAAAAATTGCTCGGACCCGGAAGCGTGATTTGCTGTTTTATGTCACAGTCATTTCATCTATTCCTATCGTTCAGGAGACGAACTAATGAAAGGGTGAGGTATGATAAAAGCACTCAGTCAAATTGGCATTTATCGATGAATTATAACTCACAGGGCTCACGCTAAAGATAGATTAGTCTGGCTTATATCCCCTTGCATCAGTTTCCCATGCAGAGCTCCTCAAACTTAATAGCCATGAATCCTAAAAAAAGATGTGTCAATCAGCATAGGGTCTTGAAAGTTCAAATACTGGAAAGGGAAGACTTCGCAGTTTATTTGACAAGCCCTTTCACAATTATGACAAAAATGTGGGTACAAGATTACTTCCTGCCAAGTTCCTGTTTGCCACATTCCACAACCAATCAATGAAACCGGTTCAGATAAAGCTCCTTTGAGGCTGAGGAAAGTGTGGGGATTTTGAGGTGCCAGACGTATTTTTCTGCATCACTGTTATTCACTGAAAATGAACGTCTGTTTCCTTGGAGAGCGAGTCTGTTTAAATCCTCATGGATATGTCATTAGTGAGCAGATTTCAAGGCTTCAGTTAAAAGCAGGAGGTTTGCTACTCAAGCTTTCACATGTTTCTATTGGGCGTAAGCTGTATGTGAGGAAGAAAAAGTGCCATTCCGTAATTAACAAAGTTTGTTGTGTGCTGGCAGAACCTCATTACTCATTGCTGTGTAAAATCACTCTTGTAAATGGCTTGTAATTATGTAGTAGGCTCCAACATGCTGCTTGGTTTTAACAATCACTTAATTGTTAAAGATTATTATGCGTCAACTCTACGATCCTGGCTGCGGTAATCAGTGATGAACAAAAACTCCTTCACTAGTGTTGTAAACTGACTGAAAGCAGAGAACTATTTTTCACATGGTCTTGTATAGTCTAAATTGTCATTTAGTCATGTATTTCTTTAGACAAAAGCATTGGATGGATTTTGTGGAAGAACTGTGTATGTTTCTGATTTCACAGTACATTATTATGCACAAAATAAAATTGGTAAACACAGATTAGGATTTGTGTGCAAATGATTAAGAAGAGTCCCTGAATGCGACAGCGTAATGTGTAATAAATAATTTGAATTAGATCTAACCCAAAAATCAATTGCAAAGTGTATAAAAATAACTTACTAAAATCAATTTCTATTACTGGAACACAGCAGTCTTGCTCCCTCGCATATTAGCTGACTAACATTAGACAAGTTAATAGGTATATGGTCGTATATGGCAACTGAAAATGACTGCGCCATTGACCAACAAAAACCTGGGCCCGTATTCATAAAGAATCTTAATGCAAAGAGTAGCTCCTAGTGACAAAATTCTAAGAAAATTCTTAGAAATGTGGGCGTTTACTCTTAAAATTAACTAAAAAATCCTAGTAAAGAAAAAAGTAATTCAGAAAGCTTCTTAACCCTTAAAAGAGGTCTTAAGGTCAAATTTGTTAGGAGCACGGACGAGGACTTTTAAGAGGCTTAAGAGTTTCTTTAGCAGCGGAGAAAATGGCAGAAAGACGAAGAGGGAGAAGAAATGTGTTGCAGACAATGGATGACAGTGACTTAATAAGACGCTATAGATTAGATCGTGCAGGGATCATGTTTGTTGCATTAAACCCAACTTTCAAACCACCAATTAAATAGACATGCCAGCAATCAGTGTAATTGGAAAGAGTGGAACAATGTTTATAATTCTAAGCCAATCAAATACCTTATAGGAAATTAACAGCATGGTAAATAATAAAAGGATTTATATACACTGAAAAAAATTATTTGTTGAATTTATTAAAAAATGTTATTGTAAGTGGTCGCAATCAATTTATTTTATCTCAATTTAAACAAAAACACATGCAATTCCCATAAAACTAATTCATTTTTTCAAATTAAAATCAAAAAACTACATTTAAATGATTTAAACGAGCACTAATTGATTATGCTTAATTTAATTTTTCAGTGTACATATATATAATGTGTGTGTGTGTGTGAGTGAGAGAGAACGGTAAAATAGGACAATTTGCGCTTGTAAATTCAAAGTGAAGGCTTAGAATAGACCCTATACTTAAAAGCGCTTATTTTTTCCCCTTTTTGGACAACCAACCAATCACAGTCTTCAAAAGACTGTGTCATACGTAGCAACGGGGTCAGCCCCGCCTCTTCACTAAGATAAAAGTTTTTGTATTTTCCTTGCTCAGAGTTGCTCTCAGATCGGTCCCGAATAGCTCTTGCTAAGACTTCTATGTAAAAGTTTTTAAGCTAAATTAGGAGTTTTCTGAGAGGACTCTTAGAATCTTTATGAATACGGGCCCTGGTCTTAAAGGGGCTATATGCAACTTTTTCCCCAAAATAAACGTAACAATAGCCTTTTTATTTTACCATTTATGACTCAAACATCTCCTGATGAGCATACTGACACCTTGTCCGCTCACAGTGGGTGCACCTATAAGCCTGTATCCTATTTTTCCTATTTTCTGGCGGGTCGTCTTTTCCCGCGCTGTCTGCGGATGTGACGTCACCACCGCTGCGAGAGCGAGCAGAAAATGAGAGCAGTTCTGTTTTTTGGCCACAGGTGTCAGTCGCGAGTTTAAATTTCAGAAAAACGCACATAGCCCCTTTCAGTCAATAGACCAGTATTTTTTGCGCTATTAAAGGGTGCTTTAGTAATATGCGCCTATAGGCGGGGGCACAATGCGCATACACTCTGCTTATGGTGTTTTCACACTTGGGTCCTCTTTAAAAGAACTGAACTCAGACTCCTTTAATACCCCTTTTCCACCAAAGCAGAGCTAGAGCTAGATCGGAGCCAGAGCCTAGTTTCAAATCGGTTCTTTGTGTTTCCACACCCAAAGCCCCAGCTCCGAGCCAGGAAAAGTGGTTCTTAAGTAGCACCAAAACACTGCTAGGCTAGAACAGGGCTAGAAGTAAGAACCGATTACGTCAGGCGCTGGGGGCGGGGTCAACAAGACCAACACAAACTTGAGATCCGCCATTTTTGAAATAGCAGCTAATGGAGCTAACAGCTGCTGCTTGTTTGTAATCTCTGTCTATACAAATTACGGCGAACTGCATGAATGCGTTGGATTCGCTGTGTTTTCGTTGTGTTTTGATGCCGATGTAGGATCGTAAAGCCATGTGAATCAACAGTAATGCAACGTTTGCTTTGTTGATGGAAGGCTTGTTCGCAGCGGTGCTGTGCAGAGACCGATCGCCGTATGATAACGAGTCCAGCGAGAGCATATGACTCCTTATGCTTTTGATTCACTCATGCGTTTTTTTTTTATATATATCATACGTGGATCGGTCTGCGCAGCGCCGATGTGTGTGTGTTTCCCGCTGCCCAGGGTTGCCAGGTTTTCACAACAAATCCCGCCCAATTGCTTCTCAAAACAAGCCCAATCGCGTTCCAGGGGGGGATTCAAAATTCGGACATGAAAAAACAGCCCGCGGCAAAACCACAGACTTGGCAACACTGCCGCTGCCTCGCTAGCGTTGCTGAGAAAGATGAGACGTATACAGTGACGTAAGACATGGCTCTGTTGTGGCTTCTCAGCATGTGGAAAAGCAAACGGTTCTTAGAAGGCTCCTTAGTCGAACCAACTATGAACTGGGACTAGCTTTGGCTCTGAATTAGCTCTAGCACTGCCTTGGTGGAAAAGGGGTATCAGTGGACCAAGAGGTGAACCAAGTGAAAAAGGACCCAGTTCTCTTCATGTTCACACGCTCCCTGTACCTGAAAGAGGACTCAGATCCTTTTTTTGGTCCACTTTAGTAGGAATGTGGGCTCAGACCCCTTTGTGTTCATAGTTTCGTTAGTTCATAGTTTTTTTTTTTAACAAAAGCAATGACCGAAACATTACAGTACTAAACTTACAACAGACTTAACTCTGCACTTCCATTGCATTACTTCTAATACACAGTTTAACGTATTTAGGCAATACTGTTCTAACTGTCACATAACTCACAGCATAACCATGGCAAGATACATTGCATGTACAAACTTTTCATTGCAACTCATATTCCTTCAACCACACTGGCGATCTACACTCTCTACTACTCCTCCTAGGATTGAATGTCATTTGTGCCAGCGAGTTCTCATTCTGAGTAGTAACAGGGCCCGTAAAGCGAGTTAGTTTGGAAGCATTCCATTTCTTCTTGTCACTTAGCACGAAGGTACTCTTCCCTATTTGCTGCTCAATGTTCAGGGGTGGTGAGAACTTTGAAACTCCCTTCTTCACATGCACAGATTGTTTCACTCTCACCAAGTCTCCTGGTTTGAAAATGTGGTTCCTGGCACCACGTCTTTTGTCAGTGTACATTTTGCTCTTGAGCTGTTTGGCACTCACAGTATCTTTTACCTGACCACATTTGTCACTTTTGGGGCCAACAGGAAAGATATTCAGCTTTGTACGCATTCTGCGATGGTGAAGAAGTTCAGAAGGGGAAACACCCGTAGTACTGTGTGGAGTAGCTCTGTAGCTTTGCAAGAACTCAGTCACTGCATGTTTCCATGGTTTCCCCATTTGTTCCGCTGAAAGGATGCATTCTTTCAAGACTCTATTCCAACGCTCCACAGCGACATTGCACTGTGGATAGTACACGCTACTACGTATGTGACGTATTCCCCTCTCCTTTAAGAAAGCTGCAAACATACTGGAGATGAATTGAGGCCCATTGCCAGTTACAATACACTGTGGATTTCCCTCTCTACTGCAAACCGATTGGAGGAATGATGTGACCACCTCAGCAGTAACATTTGGAGAAAACGCCACCTCAGGCCACTTACTGCGGTAATCCACCAGAGAGATGGCAAAATGGCAGTCAGAAGGTCCTCTCTCAAAAGGTCCAACTATATCGATCCCTAGTTTCTGCCATGGTTCGGAAAGCAGACTGACAGGCTGAAGAGGAGCAGGGCTGTTTTAGCTGATTTATCATTCAATTGGCATGTCAAGCAGGAGGAAACAGCAGACTGCACTTGAACATCCATTTGAGGCCACCAGAATAATTTGCGCAGCCTCTGTTTAGTTTGGACTATTCCTTGGTGTGTCTCATGTGCCAGATTTATCAGCTTACAGAGCAAAGTAGACGGAACGATAACACGATGTTCGCCTCTCATCACCTGCACACCATCAACACACAGTTCATCTCGAATGCGAAAGAAAGGCACCAGAACAGGATCCAGGTCACAGCCTTTTTTCGGCCAGCCCTGCCAGATTCGCAACCGCAGCCGGGTTAACTCAGGACAGGATGTAGGCAATCCAGTAACAAAAGCAACCATTTCTGGATCCACAGCACCATCATTTTCTGTCGGCAGTGGCAGTCTGGATAAGCAATCCGAAGCACAATTAAGACGTCCAGGGCGGTAGATCACATCATAAGTGTAGCAAAGCAAGCGTGCTGACCACCGGGCGACCCGCATACCAGCCCGGCCAATGCCTTTGGTTGCCAATAGTGTAGTGAGTGCACTATGATCAGTTCTAAGAGTAAAGTGTCGACCCCATAAATACGGCCGCCACTTTTCTACAGCCCAGACACAAGCTAACGCTTCCTTCTCGACGGTAGAATATTTCCTTTCGGCCGCTGTCAGGGTTCTAGAAGCGAACGCTACAGTTCTCTCAACCTTGTCTGGGTGTATTTGTGTCAAAACCGTCCAATCCATAGTCAGAGGCGTCAGTCGAAACTATGGTAGAAAGGGACGGGTCGAACAACGCAAGCCCTGTGTTTCCAGAAAGCAGTTCTATCAACTCTTTGAAGCTGCGATCAGCAGAAACAGTCCATTCAAACTTGGTATCTGACGCATCTCTCAAGAACGCACGCAATGGCTCAGCAACAGAAGCAAAATTAGGCAAGAATTTGCCGTACCACGAAATCAGTCCCAAGAACGAGCGTAAAGAAGCAACATCTTGCGGTGCAGGGGCCTCGATGATTGCAGACTTGTGCTCCTAATCTGGAAAAATTCCATGTTTGGAAACCACATGGCCAAGGAATTTTAGGGACAACTGGCTGAACGTACACTTCTCCCAGTTCAGTTGATGTCCTGCATCTGACAAGCGCTGCATGACTGAGCGTAGCGTCACATCATGACTTTCCTGAGTAGCGCCATACACAATAATATCGTCCAGGTAGTTCCTTACTCCTTGTATGCCTTTCAGGATGGTTTCCATCATCTTTTGAAATGCAGATGGCGCGAAAGCAAGGCCATATGGAACCCGGCAGTATCTGAAGAGGCCATCATGCGTAATAAAAGCTGTGATGTCCCGGCACTCCTCATGTAAGGTAAGCTGATGGTAAGCAGCCGCTAAATCAATTGTAGTGAACACTGATGCGCCTCGAAGTTCACTCAAAAGTTCATCTATATGCGGCAGAGGATGGCTGTCAACAATCAGGGCCTTATTAGGCTCACGCAGATCAACACAGAGCCGTATTTTACCTCATTTCTTCGCAGTGACAACAATAGGCGAAATTGATTTTCTCAATTATGCCTCTTTGCAATAATGAGTCCAGATCTGCAGAAACAGATTGTCGGACAGAGTATGGAAGTCGACGAAGCTTTTGCCGTATTGGGGTAGCATCAGGTTTGACTGTAGGCTTATGAATGAAGCCTTTCACACAGCCCACAGAAGCCTCTGGAGCACGAATGGTTTCACCAACAACTGCGTGTAGTTCGTCAGGTGCAGTAACAGTACCAAAGTGAAAAGAACAGTTCAATGCTCGAAATAAGTCCATACCCATCAAAGAAGAGCCCCCTTTCACAATGTAAAGACAAGCAGGGGTTACTTTATCATTCAGAGAGACATTTTGCATTTTAACATCCAAGAACTGGAATACTTTCTTTTTAAATACGTGACCAGTTTCACTTTAGGAGCAGTAAGTGAACAGTCCAAAAAATGTCTTTTGTACACAGCCTCAGGCATAATTGACACTGAAGAGCCAGTGTCCACGACTAATTCAGTCTCAACCGAAACACCGCTTGGCGTTGTAACATGAACACTGCATAAAAGTTTGTCCGCAGAAGTATTCACAGCATCAGTCAAAAGAACAACAACATCAGGGCCCACTTCCCTAACATCCTTGGAAGAACGGCAAACTTTAGAAAAATGTCCAATCTTACCACAAGTAAGGCATTTGGCCCGGGCGGCTGGGCAATCGGCAGCGTTAGCCAGATGAGTTTTAGCTCCGCATCGGTAACGCGCGATTCGCTCTCCGTGTAGTGTCAGCCACAGGTTTTGCCCCCTCAGAATGTGTCGCACGATTCTTCCTATGGCTAAAGGATTTAGAGGCTACAGCATGAACTGAACTTTGTGCATTGAGCATGTCCGAATTCGAGAGTGCTTGTTCTACTTGACACGCAATAGTAATAGCAGAGTCCAGAGTCAGCATTGGTTCCAGCAGGAGTCTGTCTCGCACTGCTGGGGCATATGATCGTTCGACCAGCTGATCTCGCAGCATTTCACTCTCCATATCAGCATAAGCACATGATGAAGCTAATTCCCGCAGAGCAGACAGGAACTGTGGAATAGTCTCGTCCGCACGCTGCGAACGCTGGCGAAAGTGGTGTCGAGCGACCACAACATTCACCTTCGGAGTAAAATGATCCTCCAGCGCTTTCATTGCCTGTTCAAATGTAGTTCCAGTATTAGGCAACGTGTAGAACAGCCGCTGGCCTTCAGTACCCAAGCTGTGTAATACAGCACGTTTCCTGGCATCAGGCCACGAGCCTCCTGTAGCATTAATAGCAAGCAAGTAATTCTCAAACATTTTCCGCCAGGTAACAAAAGGAATCGCAGGCTCTCCATTGCAGGGCAGAAAAGGCACAGGCGGAGGCATGGCACCCATCGTCGCCAATTTGTTGTGTTTGTATACTTTTTTTTAAATGAGATTGCTACAAATGCTGTTGAATTAAGTTGTTTATCTTTTTACACATCTATTTTTATTTTTTGCAGAAGGCAATAACATCAGCATACAAAAAAATAAAAAATACAATAAAATAATAAAAAAGATGCAAATTAAATGACTGCTTTAAAATTTCCAGGTAAAGTAGGTATGCCTAAAACAGCACTCAAGTAAAAAATTGAATCATCACATGAAAAAATAAAATTGCATAGCTATTCTTCACTGTACTCGGCTGATTCTTACATTAGGCTAGTAATGCAGATTTTTACATTCACTTAAGACAAAACCACCTGTTTATGAAACTTGTGTGTTTTTGACACTTTAAAATAAATGCAAAAAAAGACGCTAAAGATGCCATTTAGTACACGCGCTGTGACAGCTGGCTTCTGTGCACGCGCTTTAGGTGTGTGCGCTCATAACACCATTTTAAACTGTCAAGGCACGCAGCGCGCACAGTTCGGAAGCTGTTGAAATTGCAATAAACAAGTATAAATTGTGAACGAATAATTTGTAGAGATTTGCCAGAAGAAGCAGCCATGAGGAACAGCCGATTTGTACAGCAGCATCTGATGACCAAACTATTTGCAAACAGAAAAATCCAATCCAGCACCATCCAATAGTTGTATTTTCTGTTTTCTTTCATTCATCTCTTTTGTCACAGGAATTCAAGCAAAGAAATTAGTCAAACAATGGCCATAAAGCTCCCATCAAACACACCTCACACCTTTAAACAAAATTAGAACGCTTACACATGAGAAAAAAAATGCAGAGGCAACGAAATACAACAGAACTGCCACTATAGCAGAACTTTCAGCCTGTCTACTTATAGAAGAGGTTTTATTTGTAGTAAGCACACAATTAGAGCTTGGTGGGCAATCAAGTAACCATAATAATATGTGGTTGTTTATAGAATGGGGTTGAGGAATGAGGAGCCACACAGGAGACACTATAAACCATGCGAAACAGGGTGCTTTGAAAAACACGACAACCTCGCACTTCACAGCACGGTACTAAATATCCTTGACGGCGTAATGGACATTCAGGGGTGAATAGATATTTTTAGAACCCAAATGTGCACTAAACATTACTCGGCACAGTAAGTGTTGCATAGCAGGAATATTAAGACTGTGAATGTGAGACATTTCGTAATATATTAGGTCTACTCTTGGAGAAATATGCTCTTAATTCTACTAAAGCCACAGTCATTTGGTTCTCTTTAACCTTTTCTCAAATTTTAAATAAGTAGCAATAGCCTTTTCTTCCCTATAGGATGTTATATGGGACGTACACCGATCAGGCATAACATTGTGTTGTATAATATTGTATTGGGCCCCCTTTTGCTGCCAAAACAGCCCTGACCCATCAAGGCATGGACTCCACTAGACCCCTGAAGGTGTGCTGTGGTATCGGGCACCAAGATGTTAGCAGCAGATCCTTTAAATCCTGTAAGTTGCGAGGTAGGGCCTCCATGGACCTCAAAGCACCTCGTTGTTGTGCTCCTCAAACCATTCCTGAACCATTTTTGCTTTGTGGTAGGGCGCATTATCCTGCTGAAAGAGGCCACAGCCATCAGAGAATACTGTTCCCATGAAAGGGTGTACAGGGTGTGCAACAATGATTAGATAGGTGGTACGTCATCCACATGGATGGCAGAACCCAAGGTTTCCCATGCAGAACATTGCCCAAAGCATCACACTGCCTCTGCCGGCTTGCCTTCTTCCCATAGTGCATCCTGGTGCCATGTGTTCCCTAGGTAAGCGACTAACACGCACCCGGCCATCCACAAAAACATGATTCATCAGACCAGGCCACCTTCTTCCATTGCTCCGTCATCCAGTTCTGATGCTCACATGCCCACTATTGGCACTTTCAGCGGTGGACAGGGGTCAGCATGGGCTGACTGGACCTGACTGGTCTGCGGCTATGCAGCCCCATACGCAACAAACTGCGATGCACTGTGTATTCTGACACCTTTCTTCAGCATTTTCTTGAGCAATTTGTAGCTACAGTAGCTCGTCTGTTTGATCGGACCACACGGGCCAGCCTTCGCTCCCCATGCAGGGCTCCAGACTGCGACTAAAACGGTCGCATTTGCAACCAAAATTATTCATTTGCGAGTGATTTTTTGCTGAGATCGCCACTTTTGACCATATAAATGTACATGTTATGATTAAAAATTGTGCGCCTTTTTACCTTTTTTCTCGTTTTTAATTTTAGTTTAGTTTTTGATATCCTACTGATATGGATTCTTATTCTCAATCAGTGATGCCAGTAACGAATTACTTAGTAACACGTTACTCTAATCGGACTACTTTTTTTCAGTAACAAGTAATCTAACGCGTTACTATTTCCAAACCAGTAAAGAGATTAAAGTAACTTATCCAAGTCACTGTGCGTTACTATTTTTTTAATTTTCCTTAGTACCTCTTGCGTCTCGGGGAGAGTATTTATGTTAAGTGAAGTCAAGAAAGATCTTTATTAAATATTTTATTAAAACATGTTTTTTGAAATATTTTTTCATTTAAACTTAAAATGTCAGGCGATACATTGTTGACGTTACTGTTAAAAATGCACTTCCAATAAAGTGAGTGTTGGCAAAAACGGTTGTCATTTTTATGTTGAGGCGGCAGGGGTGTTAATATGTAACTAATAAAGTAACTTGTAATCTAACTTAGTTACTTTTAAAATCAAGTAATCTGTAAAGTAACTAAGTTACTTTTTAAAGGAGTAATCAGCAATCAGTAATCAGATTACTTTTTCAAAGTAACTGTGCAACACTGTTCTTAATATATTATAATCTTTGCAGCCATCCATAATCGCAGGAAAATTTTAAAGGGATAGTTCACCCAAAAATGAAAATTAGCCCATGATTTACTCACCCTCAAGTCATCTGAGGTGTATATGACATTCTTCTTTCAGACGAATCAAATCTGAGTTATATTAAAAATGTTCTGGCTAATCCAAGCATTATAATAGCAGTAATAGTTGCTCTGTTTTTGAAGTCTATAAAAAATGCATCTGTCCGTCAAATAACGTGCTCCACGCGGCTCCGGGGTTTTAATAAAGGCCTTCTGAAGCGAATCGATGCATTTGTGTAAAAAAATATCCATATTTAATTTTTTTCTAGGTCAAAATGCATGCAAAATTCCGGCGCGATCATAGATATATACATAGATTCCTCATTAGTGCCTGCGCGGATCGGTTGAATGAGGCATCTACGTATATATATATATTTGATCTCGCCAGTATTTTGACCTTATTCGCCGGAAGTTATGGTGCTGGAAATACTAGATGGCATTCATCTGATAAGAGGTAAAAAAAATAACATAAATACTGTTCGGTTTCTCGCAGAAACCGATCGTTTGGTGTCTCAAGACATCAATGTGTCGCCACAAGCCACATGGTTTAATAAGGATTCGTACGTCTATGTGTTTTTACTCTCATTGCTCTCATACTCTAAAATATCCCCATTGACATGCATTATACTACTATCACACTGCAACGGTTGGAGTTAAAAATCTTCATTTGTGTTCTACTGAAGAAACAATGACTCCTACATCTTGGATGTCCTGGGGGTAAGCAGATAAACATACACATTTCATTTTTGGGTGAACTATCCCTTTAAGCTGTCACCTTTAATATGTCACTTTTAACTTGTTTGTTAATTTTAGTTAACAATTAACAAACTTTTTGCCACTTTTTAATGTGGCCTGACGAATCGCTTAATCAGCATTTTGATCTTGGAAAGAGCTTGTATGAAACAGCTTTAGAACATGTCATGTAATGTCAAATATACATCAGAAAAGCCATTCAATGCTCATAAACTTGTTAGTCAGCTAGAAAAACAACTAGGCTATAGAGAAGGCCATTTTACATGTTGTACAAGAATGGAAGGAGCTAAAAATGAAATTCAACACCGCACATATAATTATATGTGAAAAATTAAAACGCGTTTATTCTTTTGTAGCACTTAAATAATTTGGCGCCTAACTTTTTTCCTTAGGAGCCAATGGCTCCTTAATTAATTTTTTTGTCTGGAGCCTTGCCACGTGCATCAATGAGCCTTGTTTGATGAGCCACCACTGTTCCTTCTTTGGACCACTTTTGATAGATACTGACCACTGCAGACCGGGAACACCCCACAAGAGCTGCAGTTTTGGAGATGCTCTGACCCAGTCGTCTAGCCATCACAATTTGGCCCATGTCAAACTCGCTCAAATCCTTACACTTGCCCATTCTTTCTGCTTCTAACATATCAACTTGCGCCGGGAGGGGAAGTTATTTTGATTAAAGATTATGGGGCACATACATTTTAAAAACATAATTATGTAAATGGATAAATCATTTATAATAAATCCTGCAATATTCCATAAAAAAATTTGATTTCATGGTGACTTTCAAGATTTTAGACTTTAAAGTCAACATGAAATGGCATTTGCAGCCCAATTTACTTCTGTAATCTACATTTCCATGTGAAACAGTATTTTCAATGAGATAAATATGTAGAGCAGAAAAGAAAAAGCTGCTGTCAGTTGAAAATAAAAATCGTTTCAGAGTCAAAGAAGCCATATACTTCTTATTTATGCAGACATTTCTTGCAAATGGTGATGTATTGTGGGAATATAGTGTGGGAAAAGTGGTTAAGGTTATTCTTACCTTGCATGAAACCTTTTGTTGATATGACAAACATGAATATTAACCAGGTGTGCAAACACACCTGTGAATTTTGTTATTTGATATCAATCCAAAGCAGATGTATGGGCTATCTCATGCAAGGATCGTGATTCAGAATAGATTTCGTCCTGGTTTGAGGTCATCTGGTGACACATCAGTCTAGGGATGTGACGGTGAGGAAATTTTCCCACCGGTTAATTGATGTGTGACAACACCGGTAATACCGGTATCACCGGCGGAGGCTTTTAAATCACTAATTCTATCTAACCGAAAGTAACATGCACACGACCGCTCTGAACTGAAAACGCGCCAGTGCGCACACACAGTGAATGACCGCTCGTCTGTAAATGCGCGCTCTGTGAGGCCATGGGCGCGTCTCAATCAGTTCCCTAGTTCAGTAGTCAGGGCACTGATCAAGCATTGATCAGTCTATGATTGAGATGCACGCCATGAATGCACACTGTTAGTTCGTCCGTAAAGCCTCGTTTATACTCGACGCGCCCGCACGAGCGCGAGGGTGCGCGCGGCAAAAATAAATCCGCGCAGCAGCGTAGCGCGGAGGCTCGCGCTGCGGAGCCAGGCGAAAGTAAACAATGCGCGCTCTGTGCGGCCGTGCACATTTTACTTTCGGTTTTTAATTAGCGCCAATTCGGCTGCGGGTTGCTTGAATTGTGGGTTCATTAGCCTATTATTTTTAATGAAAAACACAACAACAAAACAAATGACAAACTCCCTTAAATAGGCGCTTTTACGTTTCGCTTTGAAACCAAATCTTCCGCGATCATCTCTGTCAGCTCCTCACTCTTAAATCTGATGAATGACTCCTGCCGCTGCCGAGACTCACGGTCGGATCCTGCTTTATTAAGCAGACACGTTCAGTTTTTATTTGTATTGTCTGTTCTCTAACTGAAGTAAATTATTTTATTACTATAAAAAAAAAATCAAAAAGACGGTGGGCGGTGCCACGGTGGGCAAGTGATGTAACCGGTGTGGAGTCTGGACACCGGTAACACCGGCAACACCGACTATCGTAGCAAGCCTACATCAGTCCTTTTTTGAAGTGATGGATGAGGTCAGAAGTGAGAATGATTTTATTCCATGTTGAGACTGTGACACCAAGGGAAGGATAAGGCAGTGTTAACAATCTCCTGAACCTTTCCCAAGAAACGACTAGTGATCTCTGGAATTCAGATGCCTCTATTTGATTTCTATACAAAAAAAAAAAACATAAAAGATCTCTAGGCTATTATTTGACTTTGAAGTTTCTGTTAAATCATGCATTGTGGATTGCAGTCATTTATCATCCATCTATTCACTTCCCAGCATCACTTCGGAATAAAAGTGGCGTCTGCTTTTGACTTTTAAAAAAAAGCGACAGATCCTCCCAGAGGTCATTATCCTGCCTGCATGTGAGCAGGACCCCATAGTTGGCGTACTGCAGCTTATTGAGCTTTTCAAGGGTACAGGGACAGCACGGTCACAGACTACACTCTTAAACAGCCTATTTATATGAGGCTAATTAAACTACAAAGCCCTGAAGCAGACACAACCTTTATTTCTCTCCTCTGTGTGTAACAAGTATGTTAAGGGTTAGAGCGACTGTGTCAGGACCCACCCCCATTAATATTCTACCACCTGGTGTTGGGATCCCAGGGCACATGATACTGCTCCCTCTTCTTCATTTTTTCCATTTCTAAAGTGTAAATTTGGCAGGAAGCAAGTGCAATCAAGTACAAATTGTTTGCCAACATGCCCAAAGAAACTCAATTACAGTGTGTTATTAACTCACAAGCTTCCGTAATCTAAAAATACAAAGTGTAACCTCAGCACACAGAATGCTGTAAATCTAATAGGCCACTTTAATATATATATATTTATTTATTATTATTATTATTATTATTTTTTTTTTTTTTAAATAACTATACTGTTGTTGACCAGAAAGCCAGTGCCCTTGGAGCCACATTCATGACTCTTTGAACTGAGAAAGGGACAGTGTAAAGCTGCGATACTGGCAGCAAGACTTAAAAGATTTACTAAGACCCAATAAATCTTAAAAGCCTTCAATCCTGGAAGGCCTGCTATCGACTGAGTGACTACTCCAAGATGACAGGCAGTAGTTTTTGAGGAATTTTGATTTTGATAACATGTTGGGCTCTTAATGCTAAATGTCAGTGCTCTTTAAACAGCTTTACTGGCATGAGATCACACACTTGCGGTAGAACAATTTTTATATCCAGCTAAAATTCTGGAGGTTAGGCTGTGGATTAACCAGAAACTTCAGCCCACTCTGTAAAAAAATATTGTTGGTTTAAAGGGATAGTTCACCCAAAAATTTAAATTAGCCCATAATTTACTCACCCTCAAGTCATCCTATAGGTGTATATGACATTCTTCTTTCAGACGAATAAAATCGTAATTATATTACAAAAGTCCAAGCTAATCCAAGCATTAGAATTAGATTTATAGTTGCTCTGTTTTTGAAGTCCATAAAAAGGGAATCTGCCCGTGAAATAACATGCTCCACGTGGCTCTGGGGTGTTAATAAAGGCCTTCTGAAGCGAATCGATGCGTTTGTGTAAGAAAAATATCCATATTTAAAACTTTATAAAGTAAACTTTCGGCCGACCGCCTTCCCTGTTCAATATATGGAAAAATTGTTGAAAGGTCCTCTGCCGATCGAAAGACTAACGCGACCAGGTCCGCTCGTTATGACGTCATGTACGCATCTTGAGTTTCACTTTCAACATTCAACACTTTTCCACAGAAGGCGGTCGGCCGAAAGTTTACTTGATAAAGTTTTAAATATGGATATTTTTCTTACACAAACGCATCGATTAGCTTCAGAAGGCCTTTATTAACACCCCGGAGCCGCGTGGAGCACGTTATTTGACGGACAGATGCACTTTTTATGGACTTCAAAAACAGAGCAACTATAAATCCAATTCTAATGCTTGGATTAGCCTGGACTTTTGTAATATAATTTTATTCGTCTGAAAGAAGAATGTCATATACACCTAGGATGACTTGAGGGTGAGTAAATTATGGGCTAATTTTCATTTTTGGGTGAACTATCCATTTAATTAAAAAATTTAAGTAACCTGGTTGGTTGTTCATTGAAATTAAAATTTTGAGTTTATACAATCAAAGAATTTGGTTTAATCAACATAAACTCAAAACATTATGTTATCTGAATATCACAAATTATCTAAGTTGGTTTGAGAAAAGAGAAAATGTTGTGAAAAAATTTAATATTTTGTATGCTTTATTTTGGGATTTAAGGAAATTACTAAAAATACTAAAAGTTTTGTCAGAGGAACAAATGCGTTTCCTTTCTTTACTAAGAGATTATTTACTTTGTGTTGAATTTTTCAGTAAATTTGGTAACACTTTATTTTGATGGTCCCTTTTGAACATTCTGTTGACTATAAGTAACTTTGCAACTCCACGTCAACTAACTCTCATTAGAGTATTAGTACTGTCTAATATCTGCTAAACTTTATTTTGATGGTCACCCAGCAGACATTCTGACTATAAGTAACTTTGCAAGTAAGCTACATGTCGACTTATTCTAACCCTACCAGTCTACTAATACACTACTAACACTAATAATGAGAGTTAGTAGACATGTAGGTGCAACGTTCAACAGAATGTTCAAAAGGGACCATCAAAATAAAGTGAAACCGCAAGCCCTTCTTCATTCTAACAATGCGAGCCTGAAGCAAAATTTACAATTCCAATGAGAAGCATTTTGAACTGTTCAACGCTGCTATTGTTAATAGCTGCTGTTGAACATAAATGCATGCTTCCCTGTTCCTGATAACACCCAGACTCAAGTACAAAATAGATGCTAAAAAAATAAAAGCTCTAACCATGCATTGCAAAAAAGTCTACAATTTCACACTGGTATACCAAGAAACGCTGAAGAAGATATTCATTAATCTGAATTATCAAGAATGAGGTCAGACCCTCTCATCGAGCGACTCTCATTTGTCAATTCCTGTATTTGTAGGGAAATCGCTAGGAAAATATATAAAAGGGAGAAACAAATCTGATGAGAAAAACTAGAATCATTTCAGTGCTGATTAGGCCTGTGCCTCGGTATGTGAATATGACACATATCTTGTCTGAACACGACTGAGAGGGTTGACACGCTGTGAGATACATTGTGCATTTCCTGTTCTTTAAAGAAATTTCACGTAGACCTCACATTGAGTCAAAGTAAACTCAATTAGCCTTAGAACACACTGTTTCTCTAAAGAAAATGTTATTTTTCTGTTTTATTCAATAAGAGGATGTTTTCATAAAGGAGTGTGCAGAAAATTGATTAAGACAAGTAGATAAAAGAACAATGACATGATTCAGCTTGTTCAGTAAAACGAATCCCCACTAAAAGCCCCATTTGACTGAAGCATACAATGGCTTTATACCCATTCCAGCTCTGACTATGAACAGTTAGCCCCTCCAGGCTAAATAAAGTCATTTGAAGAGTCATTTGCTACACTAAAATGAAATCACTGCTGTCTAAGGGAACAAGAGACTTGACAAGAAGAAAGATTTCACATGCTTTTTGACATTAGGCCTTTGGCTCTGTAAACTCTATATGAGTACTATTCTCTAAGGAATACAAAATCATTCGGCTGTTGACTTTGATGATTATTTTTAACTTCCAAACAAATGCATATTTTTGAGTAAAAAGGCAGTCTTTGCATCATTTACTCACCGGCATGTCATTGCAAACCCGTACAACAAAAGAATTGTTTCTATACAATGAAAGTCAATGGGGTCTAATCAATGTTGTTTTGGACCCCATTGACTTTCATTGTATAGAAAAAAATTCTATAATAAAAGGCCTTCTGAAGTGAATCGATGGGTTTTTGTAAGAATAATATCCTTATTTAACACGTATTTAACAGGCTAAAGTAGGTCTTTTCTTAGTTTTTTACTATGCATTTGAACATATTTGGTAGTTTTTGAGGCTGTGTTTGACTTCATTGGGGTGAAGACAATGACAAAAATGTTTCGTGACAATCCCATCATGTGCTCCCTCGATTGATATTAAGGAATTCATTATCATTTCATATGCAATGACATTCAGTTTACTCAGTTTAGACATATGAGAAAAGACGCAGAATTTGGCATTATACCATTCATGAATAAAAACAGGCAACTTCCACAACTTATATAAATGTAAATAGAACAAAACGTAAAAGCTCAAAAAAAACTATCTATGTTTACGTTACACTATGGACAAAATACATACATTTAATTTCTCATTGCTCATAACCAATCAATCACTTTTTATCTCTCGCTGCAGACCTGGCGCGTTATTTAAATACAATTTCAATTTCACTCGGGACAGAAATCAGCATATAAATGAAAGACCAAAATGTCTGTGGGATCAAAAGGTTGAACATCAACATGCGTGCATTATAACTTCCACGGAACAGGCACCTGATTCTGTCATGTGTTCCCTTTGAGTTTGGAAGGATAAAAATATTTCTACTCTCTCATATTTGACCCCCCCGAGGTTTTGATGCTGCAGGAAAATTTACATTAAATCTGACTCATACTAATATCTTTCGCCAGGAGAAGCTTTTAAGGAGATTAGAGATTTGAAAGAAGAACGAATTCCATCAAGTTGTCAAAAGTTTCTCCACTTGTATTAAACCCTTTTATTAGGTCAAACAGACTCTGGATTTATAGATACAATCTGACACAATATGAACATGACAATCCAAATTAGCTTCTTGATATTTGCCAGGACACTTTAATCTTACTCTCAGGAATAAATAAAGCAGCATTGAAGTGTCCTTGTGTCTGTCTTTGCTCACTATTATCAGAGATTGTGCCAAGCTCTTACACTGCCAGCACGAAAGAGTCACTAACCCAGTACTGCTTTCTTTTGCAGCTTGACTCCACAGGGACCCCACGAGAGTCAATTATAGTATAGCCTCCGAAATTTACTAGTCACTTAGTATTCTTGCAAAGCCTGGAAAGGATGATTCATGCCAGGGTCAGTCATCTTTTGCACTAAAAGCAAACTCTCTATGGCTTTAAATATTAAACAAGATAGCTTAGTCCAACATGAAATTCTGTCATTATTGCAGAACACAAAAGTAGATATTTTGAAGTATGTTTATGAAACCATTTTAGGTTACACTTTAGTTTGATGGTCCCCTTTAGACATTCTGCTGACTATAATAAGCAACATTGTACCTACAGTGTACATGTCAACTAATTATAGTATTTCACGAGTTTGTGTGCCCATATAATCTTCGTGAAAGTGGTAAACAGATTTGGCTTGCTCTCTGCTATAGAAGGGCTCGGAGAGGATATTCTACCCGAGCTCCGATTGCCCCCCTATAACAGGCAAAATTGTACAAAAGGAGGAACAGGGGAGGAGGAGAGATGCTTGAGAAACTAAAAATGGGAAGAGGTAAGCTGGTTTTACACCTTGGTATTAATTGGAAGGTTAGATGGGCGTACTCCTCCCGAAATTACGTTTAATAACTTCACTAGTTGAGTATTAGCAAAGTCCCTTCAAGACAAGTCATTTCACTCGGCGGCCATCTTTGAAACGCCTCTTGGGCAGGCATGCAAGTGCAGCTCTTCTTTGAATCCAAAACTGTTCGCTGAGCTTATGTTTAATTTTCATTTTTGAAATTGTGATATTGAATGTACAATATGTTTATATTGTACATTTTCTTCAAATTCATTATAAAATTGTTAAATGTTATTTTTCTAATACTGCTAAATATTGATTAATTGGTTATTTGTGCTTTATGATAAAAAAGAGTTACGTGCAGTTACGAGTTACGTGCTTCATAGACCCTTTTCACATTTCCGGGTTTCTCAGAGCGGAAGTCATCATTGGGTTAAATATTATAGCTGTGAATGAGAGAATGCATTAAAATTTAGTTTGTGTGCCCATTTGCTCCAATAGCAAAAGAAAAACGCCACAATAGTAATTTCACAACTTTCAAAAAGAGGGAAAAAATAGAGTGAGATTGATAACAGCAGTGAAAAAAGAGAAATATGTAAATTTTTACCATCACTCCCATAGACGCTGTATTAGAAACACCCTCACAGCAGCAGTAACTTGTTTTTTGTAATTTGATGCAAAAGTAATAAAACACAAAGTATTAGTGTTATAAATGTACATATATATATTAAAAAAAAAACATTGCAGGATTTACGATATTGATGACTGTTAAAACGCATCATCACAGTCTGTGAAAAGGGTCTATTCATAGTAAATACACTGTCAAGGAAGTCATCGCAGCAGCGCTCTTCTTTCATTTATCTTTTACTTCTTTTCAGGTAACTTAACTGCAAAACACGCTTCACTTTTGAGTATAAACTATATTTAATGCGAAACCGATGTGTTGTATGTTTTGAAAGCAGTTTGTTTTACTGTATTAATGTGTGTCATGAGTTTAGCATGTCTGAGCACATGGTTAGCATGGGTGCCTCTCAATTAGCGCGATAGCCCGCTAGACATGATAAATGGTCATTATATATATATATATATAAGAGTTCATGATGTTGTTTCAGATTTATGTAATATCTTAAACTTACATTTGTTTAATTTAACCCCTTCATGTCTGTTAACTCTGAGTTGTGTTACGTTTGGCTGAGTGAATTCCTTATGGTATTAAATACATCAGATACGATGGATTAAACCATGTTTAGATATGAGCATGTAGTTAATATTCCAGCAGCATTGCTGTATCATCAATTTCATATTTCATTGTCAAGGGTAAATAGAATGTTGTATATCGTTTCAGTACTTATGTGTACATTTTGGAAATCGTATTCTTTGTGTAAAGAAAATGAGATTTGAGTGTCACTGGGACATTTGCAAATACCACACGTCTTTTTTGGGTCTATAGCATGTGAACTATAGAGAGTGTTTGTTAAATAGCCTGTATTTTCATATTTCTTCTTGTGTGGTGGAAAATGTTTGAAGTCACTTATGTTTACAGCCAGTCATTACTGTGAAAAAAGTGATACATGTGTTGATACTAGTACTGTGACGACCTTAACATTAGGCTTCTGTAAACCCTAGATCTTCTGTAAACCACATTAGATCTGTAAACCCTCGCTTCCAAAATGAATCTCCCACCATATTTAGTTCAAAATCTTAAATGGCATAGGTCTGTATATGTTTCTTTACAGTTAGTCTTTGTGTAATTTGCGGTGTATATGTTAATGATAATGCAACGGAGAGAGAGAGTTTGTGAATGAGACGTTAATGCTTGCTGTAATTATTTTTTTGGAGTGAAAAGGAAAGCAATAAACTTCATAAACCATCAGTAAAGTTTGGCCATCAATCGGAGGGGGTCCGCTACATTCAGTCAATTGTGCATACTAGCAAAGTTACTTATAGTCAGTAGAATGTCTGTTGGGGGAGCTTTAAAATAAAGCAGATATTAAGTAGACAGTCTATACTCTACTTTACAATTCTTCTTTACAGTCTTAACATTTAAAGTCAATAGGGTCCAAAACAACATTAGACCCCGTTGACTGTCATTCTATGGACATTTTTTCATCATATCTGTTTTTGGGTTCCACATAAGAAATTCATGAGGACATAAGCGAGAGTAAATGATGACAGAATATTAATTTTTTGGCTGATCTAGACCTTTAAATGTGGTGGAGGGTCTCAGAATCAGTTTTCAATGTGGGGGACATGGTTTATTATAGTATTTACAAATGGATTAATCTCCAGGAAATTGTGGATGTTCGACATTGTGTAAGCATGTTTTCCAGCATTTCTGCAGCTGTTCCTCAGACTATTTACGGTAGTATATCTCAGGTTATTGCAGGGACAGCACAGCCCCATAAACAGAGGTGGTCTTTATGTGCTCTCCTCAAGCTGTATAACATCCCCTGCAGGAAAGCACAAAAAAAAAAAAGATGTGATTTCCGCCGAATCACAAGAATGCATGCACATGAATCACCTGTTTGAAGGTCACATGTATCCAGCACTTGTGTTTATTAAATAGCACCATCTACGTTCCTTGGCCTCCATTTGATTCACGTGGTCCTTGGCAGAGAGAATGTCTGTTGTGCTCATCCACTATTGGCATCTAAGCGCTGATCAGTATTTCAAGGCAGTCCCTCCGAAATTAATTTATAGTGTCAAATAAATGATAAAACTAATGAATGACTTAGATCACACTATTAGTTGCCATCTTCATCAAAGGAAAAATAAGGGACACTCTAAGCTTCTTTATGACATATTCTATCTAAGAATCAAGTAAAGCAATTGTGGCAGGTGATCATTTACCACACTGTAAACAGAAATAAAATGCTACACAGTAAGCCTGCAGCTATGATGTGCTAAAATGCATTTTAAATCCCATCACTTTCTGATGTATGACTTCATTGCGCCTGTTGTAATGCCATACTTAAGTGTCACAGACTATTACACGCATGTCAATTTAGCTTCTGCTTAGGCAAATTATAACAAGGTGTACATAAATATTTCAGGAAGAAAAGAATCACAGTTTGAAATACCTAGGGCAAGATTTACTAACAGCTTGTGCCAACGCAAACCCTCTTTTGGCGTAAAAAAAAAAAAAAATTGCAGATAAAAAGCTGCTTTGAAACAATGTGTATTGTGAAAAGCGCTATACAAATAAATTTGAATTGAATTTGAATTTACTAAAGACACAGTGAAAAATTAGCGCTGAAAAGGCGTGGGCACTTTTTGCAGTTGACCTGATTGCATATGCATTTGTAGGAGTTTCCCTTTCAGACACAAAATTTATGGGAGGAGAGTATATAAATGAATTATGCAAGACAATTTACTAAGGTTTATGCTAGTTAATTTACTGGTATTTGTGCCATTATTTGGCGCCCAAAAAAGCATGTCTTAAACCAGACACTAATTTGCGCTGCTCTTGGTATTGCGTTGGTCATTATAGAAATTATCCGGTTGCGTCTGTGTTCTTTAATCACTTGCTCATCGCCAGTAGATAATGTGCAGACCATTACACTCCTTACATCTGCGCTTTTATGGGATTGCGCTTGCACTATGTATTTTACATATTTTAATTACTGTAATGCCAAGCCAGCAGAGGGAGCCATCAACAGAGTACTGACTGAGCGCTCCCTCTGCTGCTTCTACATTTACTTCCTGTTTGGGACTACTTAAGCTGTGACCATGTGCTTTCACATCGTGAAGTATTGCCAGTTAATCCTGCCTTACCAAGCGTTTTTCCTGATATTCTGATTGTCTGCATGTGTATGATTCTGCCTTGTTCTCTGACCATTGATTTTACGGATTTCCCTTTCTGGATTGTTTGCTTGTGTGGACTGATCTCAAGGTTTGACTTCTCTGTCTGGTTTCTCTCTAACGTCTCTTGGATTATCCCTTGGATTGTCGAAAGATCGGACTGCTTTGCTGTTATCAACCCTCTGCCTGTTTTCACGTGTCTGTTGTTTGATATTTGCAATAAACTTCCGCAGATGGATTCTAATGCCGCATCAGCGTCCTCATTACAGAATACTTCGCCTACCATGAATCCAGCGGAGATTTCCAACTTACAAGCTGCATTTGCTTACCAAAGCGAGGTTCTGAAGAATTATCAGGAACAACTTGCAAAGCTACAATCAATCAACGAACACCTGACGCACTACGTACGATCTCTTCCTCCTCCCACGCCTTCAACGGTAAGCTTTGCTCTTCCTAATAAGTTTGATGGCTCTGCTGAACAATGCAAGGGATTCATTCGACAAGTAAAGCTATATTTTTAGTTCCAACAAGATCGATTTGAATCAGAGGAGAGGAGATGTGCATTTCTCATGACTTTGCTTATGGGAAAAGCCCTCGATTGGGCTTCAGCGGTGTGGGATAGCGATACACAACTCAAGAAATCCACTGAGTATTTTTTGCATCAACTTCAAGAAGTTTTCGAATATCCCGCAGGGGGCAAGGACATTTCAACACAGCTTATTAATGCAAAACAAGGTAACCACACCGCAGCTGATTATGCTATTGAGTTTCGCACACTGGCAGCTCAGAGTGGATGGAATGATATCTCTCTTAAAGCTACCTTTTACAACAGTCTCAATGTTGGTCAGCAAACTGAACTCGCCTGTCGTAGAGAGGATTTATCATTTTCAGAACTTGTTAATCTCACCATCAAGATCGACAATCTCATGAGACAGACTCCCAAGCAACGTACTAACAGAACAGTTTATAATGATTCCCCTATCAGCCATCTCACAGTTGAAAAATCATCTGTTGAACCCATGCAACTTAACATTTCTCGATTGACGGAGGAGGAACGAGCAAGACGTCGACAAAATCATCTGTGCTTCTACTGCGGTGAACCAGGCCATCGCAGTATCGGTTGCCCACTCAAGGCCAAGTCTTCAACAGGGGTAAATATTCACAATTTCTCTGTCCTTAAAAATAAGTCGCTTACACTACCCGTCACCATAAGAACTGATACTCTGTCTCTCGATCTCACAGCGCTGATTGACTCTGGAGCAGCTCTGAATATCATCAACAAGGACATAATTCAGAGGTATAATATTCCTACCCAACCATGCATTCCATCCATTCAGATCAAAGCTATCGACGACACTCTCATCAATCAAGGTATCCAATGTCAAACAAAAACCTTGAAACTTCAAACCGGTTTGTTCCATCAAGAAAACATCACGTTGTATGTCGTTGATTCACCCAAATACGAAGTCATCTTAGGATTTCCTTGGCTCACCATCCACGATCCTTCCATTTCCTGGTTCCAAGGGGAGTTAACTCAATGGTCTCCATTCTGTTTGATGAACTGCCTTTCAATTCAGCCACAACCATGTCTCACCACAAGCATTGAGAGTCCCGAAACCCAGGTAAAAGTATCCATCCCCAGTCAATATCAAGATTTGTCTGAAGTTTTCAGCAAGACTAAGGCCACACAACTTCCTCCACATCGTCCATGGGATTGCGCCATTGATTTGCTTCCCAATGCCATGCCTCCCAAAAGCAGAGTTTACCCATTGTCCAGGATTGAGGATCAAGCTATGGAGGAATACATTGAGGAGGCTTTAGACTCTGGGTTCATTCGTCCATCCACATCCCCTGCAGCTGCCGGGTTCTTCTTCGTGAGTAAAAAGGATGGTGGTTTAAGACCCTGCATAGACTGCCGTGGACTAAACAATGTCACAGTAAAATTCCGCTATCCCTTGCCTTTGGTACCTCCGGCTCTGGAACAACTACGGGAGGGCACCATTTACACCAAACTAGACCTACGAAGCGCATACAATCTCATCAGGATCAAAGAAGGTGATGAATGGAAGACTGCATTTCTCAACACTAGGGGGCACTTCGAGTACCAGGTAATGCCCTATGGGTTAGCCAACGCCCCAGCTGTCTTTCAGTCCTTTATAAATGAAATTTTCAAGGACTTCATGAACAAATTTGTTATTGCCTACATCGACGACATTTTGGTTTATTCCAAGACAGAGACTGAACATGTTACTCATATGCGTGCAGTATTATCCCGTCTACTGGAGAACCAACTCTATGTCAAAACTGAGAAATGTGAGTTCCATGTCCATCAGACATCTTTTCTCGGCTATCAAGTCAGTCACCAGGGAGTGAGGATGGACTCAACCAAGGTTCAAGCAGTCACGGATTGGCCTCAACATTCTACCATTAAGGAGCTTCAGAGATTTCTAGGCTTTGCCAACTTCTACCGCCGTTTCATCAGAGATTATAGCACTATAGCCTCTCCACTCACCTCACTCTTGAAAGGCAAACCCAAAAAACTCGGTTGGAATGAAGAAGCAAGTCATGCTTTTGCCACCCTCAAGTCAAGTTTCACCTCAGCTCCAATCCTGAAACATCCTGATCCTGATCTGCCATTTGTCTTGGAAGTGGATGCATCAGACTGCGGAATAGGAGCCGTTCTCTCCCAACGTCATGGGCAACCAGGCAAGCTTCATCCATGTGCATTTTACTCCAGAAAACTCACAAGTGCAGAAAAGAACTACGATGTTGGTAATAAGGAATTATTATCCATGAAAGCAGCCATTGAAGATTGGAGACATTGGTTGGAGGGTGCTCGCTACCCATTCCAAGTCATCACCGACCACAAGAACCTTGAGTATATCAAGGGAGCAAAAAGACTTAATCCTCGCCAAGCTCGATGGGCCCTCTTCTTCACTCGTTTTGATTTCACCGTTACTTCTCGACCAGGCAGCAAGAACAGTAAGGCAGACGCACTCTCCCGTAAGCATGACTCTCCTATAGAGGATTTCAAACCCAAAACCATTCTACCACCCACTGTCATTCTGGCTCCAGTCTCATGGGACATCATGGAAGAAATTCAACGCAGACAAGAACAAGATCCGCCACCACCACAATGCCCACCAAACAAACAATATGTACCCCAAGACATGCGTCACCAAGTACTCCAATGGGTTCATGCATCCATCAGCTCAGGACATCCAGGTATATCACGCACCCTACATCTGTTAAACTCATTTTGGTGGCCTTCAATGACCAAAGATACAACCATCTTCATCAAATCCTGTCAGATCTGTGCTCAATCCAAGACCCCCAAGGAATTACCCTCAGGCCTACTTCAACCATTACCCATCCCACAACGACCATGGTCTCATCTCTCTATTGACTTCATCACTGACCTGCCACCATCCGACGGATTCACAACCATTCTAGTCATCATCGACAGATTCTCAAAGTCATGCCGGTTAATTCCATTAAAGGGATTACCTACAGCCATGGAAACGGCTTTAGCTCTCTTCAACCATGTATTCCGCATCTATGGCTTACCTGAGGACATTGTCAGTGACAGAGGAACACAATTCACTTCCCAAGTCTGGAAAACGTTCTGCAAACAATTGGATATTAACGTTAGCCTCACGTCTGGATACCATCCTCAGAGCAACGGCCAGGTGGAGAGACTCAACCAGGAGATTGGCCGTTATCTACGAACCTATTGTAGTAGGGAACAACATAGGTGGTCAGAGTTTCTTCCCTGGGCAGAATATGCCCAAAATTCACTCTCTCATGCATCTACAGGCCTCACCCCCTTTCAGTGTGTCCTGGGGTATCAGCCCCCTATGTTCCCGTGGTCGGGTGAACCTTCCTCGGTTCCGGCAGTTGACGACTGGATTAAATGTAGTGAGAGGGTGTGGGACAGTGCTCATGTGCATCTTCAACGGGCTGTAAGGAATCAGGAGATCCAGGCCAACAGACGCCGACGTCCACACCCTCCCTACGAACCTGGACAGCGGGTCTGGCTCTACGAGGGACATCAAGCTGCGGCTGCCCAGCAGGAAGCTCAGCCCAACGTAGTACGTAGGCCCTTTCAAAATTCTCAGACGAATTAATGAGGTAACGTACCAGCTGGAGCTTCCTGCTAACTACCGTATCTCTCCCTCTTTCCATGTGTCCCTTCTCAAACCGGTCCACCCGGAGGCTGACCCTGGCCAGATGACCCCAGAACCACCGCCACCCCTGGATGTAGGTGGTATGCCCGCCTACCAGGTAAAGGAGTTACTGGACTCTCGGCGTAGAGGGGGTCAGCTCCAATATCTGGTGGACTGGGAGGGCTATGGACCTGAGGAGAGGTCATGGGTGGCCGCCAACGACATACTGGATCCATCGCTTACGGAGGAGTTCCATCGAGCCAGACCTGACCGTCCAGCACCCCGACCGCGGGGACGTCCTCGCCGAGCTCCAGGAGTCGCTCCTAGAGGGAGGGGTTCTGTAATGCCAAGCCAGCAGAGGGAGCCATCACCCGAGTACTGACTGAGCGCTCCCTCTGCTGCTTCTACATTTACTTCCTGTTTGGGACTACTTAAGCTGTGACCATGTGCTTTCACATCGCGAAGTATTGCCAGTTAATCCTGCCTTACCAAGCGTTTTTCCTGATATTCTGATTGTCTGCATGTGTATGATTCTGCCTTGTTCTCTGACCATTGATTTTACGGATTTCCCTTTCTGGATTGTTTGCTTGTGTGGACTGATCTCAAGGTTTGACTTCTCTGTCTGGTTTCTCTCTAACGTCTCTTGGATTATCCCTTGGATTGTCGAAAGATCGGACTGCTTTGCTGTTATCGACCCTCTGCCTGTTTTCACGTGTCTGTTGTTTGATATTTGCAATAAACTTCCGCAGATGGATTCTAATGCCGCATCAGCGTCCTCATTACAATTACAAATTTGGTGAAAAATGCGAACCAATGAAATGCTCAAGCAAATGAATGTCTTTGTTATTTGACCATTTCCAAAAATACAAAACCAAAACAAAAGTGCAGCATCTGTGTAATAATGACAGCCAATGTTAGTGCCTGCAAATGGCTTAAAAGGTTGAGTTCCACATGCATTTTGCCACTTGTTTACAGTCTAATGTGTAATTTTTAACATTGTATGTGAAACTAATTCAAATGCAGTTGCCTCATCTAATTATGGGACAAATCCTAAATTGATTTAATACAGAATGCAATTCTGTTTACTTAGTTTTATTCTGTATTATTACAGGATGGTTCTGTATTATACAGGATGGCAACTCTGCTGTGTACAGAAGTGTGTCAACAGAAGAAGCAGGAAAATGTCACAAAAATGGCTCCAGTTATAGTGCATTCTCTGGAGAAGCATCAACCCATACACATTTCTAAGTTTAATAATTAATAATCAAGCATAAGGAGACCCCTCTCTCTGTATGTGTATACACACACACACACACATCCACACACACACACACACACAGACATATATATATGACAGCATCGCATATAGGCTACAAAAGTCTTTGAGCTAATAGGGGGAGGGTCATAGACCAAACAGCTATAAATGGCTGGAGGAAAAATAGGACTTACATGTTCCAAAGAGCACAGTCCCTGAGCCAAGCCCCAAATCAGAGCAATCACTCAAGTTAGCTGTCAAAGCGTCTAAAAGATTAAGAGAGATACAAACCTGTATCTGCCGTCCAGGCTGACAGCACCTGATAAGGAACATATGTGACATATGGACTAATATCAAACTGAATTGACCAATAAAGCACCACCATGTCCATAGCTCTCAAATCTTCCATTACATTTGCTTATATTCAAATAGAAGGTTTCAAGTCATGTCACAATAGGTTTGAAGACATACACGCCAAATCTTACTGTGTCTTGTAACTATATTCAATCAATTCAGCTGAATATTTATCAATTAACAAATGCATAATCTAAAATGTAATGTTTGCATAAGAATTGGAGGAATAATGAATTAAAATGGCTTCAAAAAATATGAATATGAGTCTGATATGGCACTTCATATAGTCTTTTTGACCTGTTTGATCTCGACAGCCCCTGGACACCATTCACTTTAATTGTGTGAAAAGAGTGTAAAGATTCTATCTAACATCTCATTTTAAGTTTGACATAAGAAAGAATGTCATACGTGTTGGAACGACATGAGCATGAATAAAATTGTGGGGTGAACTACTGTATTCCTAACTTTCTGAATAACATCTGTGTAAACCAATGTTTAAATCAACATATTGCATGCAAACAGATGAGAAGCTACATTCAATTTAAATTATTCGTATATCTTTGTCTCAAAAAAAAAAGAACACCCAAATGTTTTTGTTATTCTAAAACGGAGCTCTGTTCCTGATCAGGAAGATCTCATGCAGAGTAAACGTTTGGCAGGATTGGAGTGAAAAGATAAAATGAATATATCTGGGAAAACATTCTTTCATTTCCATGCAGCTTGTCTGCTATTTTTGCTTATCTCTCTTTTTGCCTCCTCTCCTTTGAAATCTCATGACATCACAGATGGCATTAGAGGCATGTCTTGATATCACAAACCCAGATGCCATGCAAGCCCCTTTCTGAAAAGGTGGTGTGTTGATATCACTGACTGTTTACTAGATAACATCTGCAGCAGCTAAAATTACTCTAGCCATCAAATGGTTCCCCTGTTGTATTTATAGATTTAGCCTCCTCCAGCTCCTTCTGATGAACAAATGTTCAAAAGTCTCCACGGTGATAAAATAGCAACTTGCACAATAAGCACTGTGGGTTATGAGGATGTGTACTTCATATTAATGTATCTCAGGTGCATTGTGAACTACCTGCGTCATGTGTGCCATATTGGGACCAGGTTTATCTCTTTGGCCTTATTAAGCCAAAATAAAGTCTGGAATCATCTATTTTTTTCCAGTTCAAAGCACTTTCCTTGTTACTGTAAATGTAAAAATGTTTAATATACAAGCGCACTTTCTTGTGTTGAACGCAATTGGTAGTGCGTAACGGTCACTTGTCACATTGTGCATGCACATACACATACACGCAACACCTCAGGCCACACAAAACGGCAGTAGTAAATGGCCATCTGAGGCCTGAAAGTCTTACGTGTTAGACAGTTACTTTTATCACTTTCAGAGATTCTGTTTTAAAGCCTCATGGCTCTTGTTCAACACTAAAACCGTCCCTGTGCCACACACTGGTTAAAAATGTCGCTGTGTTATTGATGATATCCCTGAAGCTTTTACATTAATTGGCTAGTTTACGACAGCAGTGAGAGGGGAACGGTGGCCGTTCTGTCCAGAAGTCTGGAAAGCTCCCAGATCGAACATTGCATTAAACCAGGGCACTCTGCCAAGAAGCCCAGTTAAGCATCTCTGACATGAATTCAACCGCTTTGCACTGAAAGTATCAAAACACTTTAGAATATAAACTAAATGTACTTAAAAAATAAATAACAAAATACTTAAAAAAAACACTTTGCTAATGAAGACTGCACAGTTGCCAATGTGGATAGGAGTTTCCATAAATCAAGAATATGAGTGTCTTGATTCCCAGCAGAGTACAACTTGTTCCTCACTAATACTATTAAATAATTTCATGAAACAACCTATGTAGCCTACTGAAGGTATCAACGTCGATAAAGCATTGATTGTCGGAGACTATAACATTCACAACATTCCCTTCGGGGTCAAGCAAAATGCCACTAGACCCATACATCGTTTTAATCATACACTAGATTTAAAGCCACAATGTGTACTTTTTCACAGAGGTCGCTTATTCATAACTAAGACGATGCTGTGAATGAGCGTGGGATCATGGGAGTTGTTGTCTTCAGCTCCACAGCCGATGGACTCGGGCAGAAGTCATGTTCATGGATGAGCTAACGTATTAAAGTTTTATTACAGGGTTTCCACGGGGTCTTAAAAAATCTAAATTTTCACAATCTAAATTTTAGACCTTAAAAAGTCTTACATTCGCTTATGTAATGAGTTCTAGGTCTTAAAGGGACAGTTCACCCAAAAATGAAAATTAGCCCATGATTTACACACCTTAAGTCATCCGAGGTGTATATGACATTTTTCTTTCAGACGAATAAAATCTGAGTTATATTAAAAATGTTCTGGCTAATCCAAGCATTATAATCGCAGAAATAGTTGCTCGGTTTTTGAAGTCCATAAAAAATGCATCTGTCTGTCAAATAACGTGCTCCACCCGGCTCCGGGGTGTTAATAAAGGCCTTCTGAAGCGAATCGATGGGTTTGTGTAAGAAAAATATCCATATTTAAAAATGTATTTTATTTTTTTCTATGGCTATGCATCAGCCATCCCCGCGCCATCACTTCCGGCGAATAAGGTCAAAATACATGCAAAATACCGCCGCGATCATAGATATACATAGGTTCCTCATTAGTGCCTGTGCGGATCTGTCGAATGAGGCATCTACGTATATATATATCTTTGATCGGGCTAGTATTTTGACCTTATTCGCCGGAAGTTATGGCGCTGGAAACATGACATTCGTCTGATAAGAGGTAAAAAATAAATAGGTAACATAAATACTGTTCGGTTTCTCGCAGAAACTGATCGTTTCGTGTCTTAAGACATCAATGTGTCGCCACGAGCCGCATGGTTTAATAAGGATTCGTATGTCTATGTGTTTTTACTCTCATTGCTCTCATACTCTAAAATATCCCCATTGACATGCATTATACGACTATCACACTGCAACGGTTGGAGTTAAAGGTCCCATGGCATGAAATTTTCATTTTATGAGGTATTTCAACATTAATATGAGTTCCCCTAGCCTGAATATTGTCCCCAAGTGGATAGAAATGTTGATCTGTGTAAAACCGAGTTCTGGTTGTCTTTCTCTGCCTTTGAGAAAATGACAGGCCAGACGAGCCAATCCTGAAGTCTCCTGGTTTGACGTCCAAGCAGGAACAGTTACCTCCCTTTCCTCCGCCCAGAGAATCTAGCACGCCCATGCAAACGCTATATTATTGTCCTCGGCTTGTGAACGAGTGAACGCTGGCAGTTTCTCAGTGTTTGGATGTACAAATGAAAACAGAAGTCTTTTTTCAGTTCCTTCTGATCTGTGATCAGTGATTTCTTATGTGTAGCTAATTATTTATTATTCGTGCACACACTGCGGCTTCTATCTCCCGACAGAACGGTGTTTTCGTGTTTTCTATCTTGTGAGTCAGTGTTTTTGTACGTCCTCGTCGCGTCTATCTGTTCTTAAATGTGCATACAGTCGGGAGTTTCTGCTCAAAATTGGCAGAGCCACATCTTTAGAGATAAACCTCACGCACGCCGAAGCTCAGCCTTCAACATCCCCGACCCCCAGTACTGCATCTGGCCCACAGCGGAGGCACCAAATGCAGCGTGAGATTAAGCAGAAGGGGGGTAAGCGTGAGGGTATCCGGCTAGGCTAGCCAGCTTTCCCCACAATAAACTGGATTACATTCGATTACTGCTGTTGTGTCTTTGTTTGCGCTGTGTAAGTTACTCAATGCGCGTCACTGACGCTTTTCATATGATTGGAACATATCTAGAAATAATGCTTTAATCAAACTTACTAACTCGTTCATCTCGCTGTAATGGTACATTGCATGTGTTACAAAGTTGGTAATAATGATGAAGACGGACTCGGTGTGACTGGGACTCGTGTTTATTCAGAACTCTCAGATACAAACACAATAAACTCGCACTGACAGACAGCGCTCTCACAACTCAGTAGTTACTATAAATAACTTTGTTAGCAATCGCTCCGTCTCCGTGATGTCCGGTTCGCGAACGAATCATTCTTTTGAATCGGTTCTTTTTAGTGAACCGAACCAGTTCACCAAATCGGACTGAATCGTTCTAAACGGTTCGCGTCTCGAGTCAGCGCTGATCCATAATTTACTAAAGTTACTAACTTTCTGACATGAGTGACAGCCCCTCCGACTAGAAATAAACTAATAACCTGAAGTATATTCTAGTAACTACAACAGTTCACCCTGAACTGAGACATGCTGAGAGAACTGATGAGAAGTGAACTCAGGTCCATCCGTCTCTCTGGCAGCAGCTCGTGCGTCATAGACCTCGTTAAACCACGCCCCCTCCGCTCATATCAAATGCAAAGATGTCAGCCAATCACAACAGTGGGCGTTTTTACTGAAGTCTCACAGCAGACACGCCTCTTGAAACAGGGCCTTCAGCCACAGGGCAAACAGCAGAATAGACAAAATGCCTTTTATTTCTAAATTATGACATTTTATGATGTAAAAATCATACTAACAATATAAGTACACCTCAGGAAACACTATAAAATAATAGAAAAATGCCATGCCATGGGACCTTTAAAAATCTTCATTTGTGTTCTACTGAAGAAACAAAGACACCTACATCTTGGATGCCCTGGGGGTAAGCAAATAAACATAAAAATTTCGTTTTTGGGTGAACTATCCCTTTAAATCATTTTAAACAGGTCTTAATTAGGGGAATGCACGAATATTCAAACTGTAATTAATATTTGAAAAATAAAAATACTATTCAAATTTTTTTGTGCAAATCTGTAATGGAAACGCAGCTACTGACAAGCAACGCATTGACGCGGCCCGTGTCCTGGTTCAAATTGCTGATTTCTCTGGATTTAAACATTACTGGAAACTTTTAAGATAATGTAAGTACACAAGTCAACAAAATATATTACATTGTTCAAGTGTTTTTTTTGTGTGTGGATATTTTGATCTAAAAATCTTACATATTGTGCCTTTAATCATATCACATGGAACCTGTCCTACTGATCCAGATATTCTACCGCAAAGTGATGTGAATGATCACTCCCTTTTAATGTGCATATTGTGTACTGCTGATATTTGCCATATTGCGCCGTATTGTCAACTAGGTAGAACAATTATCCCAACCACTATAGATAGATTCACAAATAACCTGCCTGATCCGTCTCAGCTGCTCAGTATATATAAAACACACAAAAGAACTTGTGGTAATGACAGGCAGTTTGGGCACCATTACATCTAGTACATTAAAAACTGTTGCACCGATCAGACAAAAAAAAGGTTTGAGGGAAAAGTAGAATCTGTTGGCTTTAGAATCGCATGGAAAGACAGCATGTCATAAATCATGTTATAAAAAGCAGCCAGGGCTGAGCATTTCTGCAAACTCAAATTAGCGAATTGTTAACGTAGTAAAATATGTGGCTTATGCAGATTTTAGTGGCAAGAAAACAGGCATGTAAACACTTTAATCACATTAAGTAGACCAAAGTGTGCATGTGCTTGTGACATTGCAAAAATTGTAAACATAGCAGTAAAGAAGGCATATCATTTTCGGGGTGCTGAAGAGTTCATGTTGACAACGTTGCGCAACATTAATTAATTGGAGTACACTGATGGTCGAAAACTTCAAAATGAAGACATTTTAGGTGCGTCACCCCAAAAAAACAATACATCCATTGGAAAGTTTTTTTATAGGTAGTGTAAGCAATGCATTCACACAATTTCAAAGAGGCTAGCAAAAGAGTGGTGCAGGTATGACATCACTTTGTAGGCCAGAACGCAGAAGCGAGATAGCATTTTAGCACTTCTGGTTTCATCGTCCCGAACTCAATGTTTTTTTTTATGGGATTTTAATGGGAATGGCTGAAATAAGATTTGAGGTAAACACAAGCAGAAAACACTATCATGTTTCATTCTACGACATAAAATACATTAGTATTAACCCACCTGTAATTTTTTTAAGCTGTTACGTGTCTTGTAAAAGGCGGTTGCTAACAAGTGGCTAAATGGGATGACAGGCTGTCGAGGAGATTAAACGTCATCACGCCGAACAGGTAAACTCAGCCCACCTTTACAGCCTCATTGTGCTAATAAACTAGTAAATAACTGGTGACGTTGAAGTTGAGCGACATGGTGTAGTCCGTTTTTAACCTACCTTCAGTGTTGGGGGTAATGCATTACAAGTAACTTGAGTTACGTAAAAATATTACTTTTTCCAAGTAACTAGTAAAGTAACGCATTACTTTTCAAATTTACAACAACATATCGGAGTTACTTTTCCAAAAAAGTAACGCAAGTTACTTTTCCACATTCATTTGACTGCCAGCTCTCCTGCCCCCATAAATAAGTGCAGAGGCGTTTGAAGGCGTTCAATGTCACATCAATAAACATGATGTTTATTGTAGTTCCAGACTAAATGTGAGTATTTATTTATCTCACTTGCACAATAAAGATTCCGTACTCCTCAAAATAAAATAAATAAAATAAATAAAATCAGTCAAATGTAAAATCAGATTACTATGCAAACCTGTTAAATAAAACAACTATTTTTATGCATAATCTACCTTTATATTTAATTTACCAATGTCTTGCTGCTGACCTTTGATGATGAAAATTACTAGATTTTTTGTTTTTAATGGTAAAAAATCCTGCATCCTATTCTACCATTATCCAGAATGGCAGCACAGCAGAGCTGCGCCCTCTACTGTTCATGCGTGAATTAGCATTTTTACCTCAGCCTGGGGCTTATTATTTCCATTTTGGTATGAAGAGGTCTTTACCGTTGCTCAAAAATATAACTTTTTTTGTTATAAACAAAAACAAAGACAAGCCCAGCCCAGGTGATAAAAAGTAGCGCAAAAGTAACGTAACGCATTACTTTTCTTAAAAAGTAACTAAGTAACTCAATTAGTTACTTTTTCAGGGAGTAACGCAATATTGTAACTTCAAAGTAACTTTCAAAGTAACTTTCCCCAACACTGCCTACCTTTAGCTTTTTACTTCTGGCGACTGCATTTAGGCTTTAAAATTAATCAAATCTGTGTTCATCTGTGATATTTATCTTGATAGACAAAACGTGTAAGTGTCATAAACTTTTGTTGATCGCAGAGCTTGTTTTTTTGCGATAATCCGAAAACCTAAGGGAAAATCCTATTGGGTTTTTACCGGTTAGCCAACAAATTGGCTCTACAAAGAGCCTACAAAATACCTGCACCACTCTATAGCAAGCTAACTTTGAAAGCATGAGGTCCCTCCCTTCCTTCAGAGCGTCTCCAAAGCCACACCTCCTTCATGAGACGTCATGAGACAAAAGACGGCGTCAAATTACCTCATGTTCTCAAGTACATATGTTCTGATTATAATTTTGACATATAAAGAGTTGTAACTGTTGCTCATTTTAAATGTTTGTTCATAGTGATGCCCACTTGTGTATTACCGCCCCTCTATTTTTTCCAAACTGAGGGACAAATCAATTATTTTCATTAAGTTGCACTCTGAATGAACAATACTTTAAGGGAAAGGCAAGCAAGGCCAGCAATACCTAAAGTCTGACTGCATGGTTTAAATATCATAAACCGTGTACATCAGTCAGTCTGTGACTTCCTTTTTCAAGCAATGTTCATTATAATATCCTTGGCTGAACTTTTCAGATGTCTTGGGCAACTTGTTAATTAAATGTAGGGCTGCAATAACCCATGATAGTGACACTCATGTCACCGCTACATGTCATTTATTTTCAAAGCACCTATAAATGGTGACTTTTTTTTACAAGGTTTTTTGTAAATGAGGTGCTATAATTATCAATGTGTGGGAACTGGTAATATCTCAGCACAAAGAGCAGTTTGCATTCGGATGAATCATGTGTCATAATTCCCTGTAGCAATATCGCACATAAGGGAAATGAAAGTCTGACTCGGAGATGTTCACTATTAATAATGCAAAAATCCTCCGTTAATTAATGCCTCAGACTGTCAACTTGCCATGTCGAGTCAAAAGCAGCCATGCAACCTCAGACGACTGAAGCCTTTCTCAGAACCTTCTAGCATCTGGAAATGAGCTGCTTGGGTGTTATGAAAATAACGCTAAACAGGTTGCAGTAAAATATTAAAAATCATTTCTGAAAATTACTGTTAAAGAGTTTTTTTATTGAAAAAATTATACTTTTATTCAGCAAGGATGCGTTAAAAATTACTTTTATAATGTTACAAAAAAATAACATTTCAAACAAATGCCTTTTATTCATCAAAGAATCCTGAAAAAACGTATCATGATTTCCACAAAAAATATTAAGCAACACAACATTGAGCAAATTAGCATATTAGAATGATTTCTGAAGAATATTGACTCTGGAGCTCCTGACAAACAGTTTTGGTGGAAATGTTTGGTGCGCATTTAATTCTGCAGTGAGTTGGGAGATGTTTTTTGGATACAATCTGGGTTTGTACCTGGACATCCCTTTCAGAGAACTTCCTCTCGCGGTCAACTACGTCCTACGTGGTGGTATGCCGACATTACCCTCTCGATACACCACAAAGACTTGCTGTCCTGGTCACATATGACCAAGATGTGCTCAATTAAATTACTGGATCACTGAAAATCACTGAGTTTAATTTTTGAGTTTAGTTTTTGGCCTGATCACAAACAGAGAAGCAGAATCGGGTTAAAGAGTTAGAATGAAAATTTCCTCCTATCAGGGTTACGAATACTTGTAGATGCTCAGTGTGATTGTGATAAACTCCAGATTTTAACATCATCTAACTGCATGACGAAAATTACGTTAATGACGCAGCTTCACGTACTTCTGTACTTTATTTGCATTAATTGCTTTAAATTATTTTAACACGTTAAGGACTTTAAATTAATCGCATGCGTTAACGCGTTAACGTTGACAGCATTTATATGTATATATATATATATTAGTGCTGTCTAATAGGTAGGAAATATACAGAAATTTAATAAAGTTATCAAACAGTCTGCAAATAATAAATTAGCTCAAATTTTCTCTGTTACCTTTGTTCTTTGATTTACATTAATGACAGACATCAAAGCAACTGTTTTATTAGGTTGCTGTGACTTTAAGATCTGCCGCCCATGACGCGGATCTGAAGCGCTGTATCTCATTGGATGCGTCCGAAAACCTAGGCAGCTGGCTCGTTGCCTCGCTGCCATATCAGACAATGGCTTGTAAGAGAGCGTTTGTGTATGAAGGCACCTCACAAAACAAATTTCGGACAGACTTCTTTGGCAGTGTAACCGTTTAATGATCTGCAGCAAAATAGAGAGAGCTTTGGTGAGAACTAACCAAATATTTAATTACTACATTAGTCATTTCTCGCTAGAAATGACATCAGAAGTAGAAAATGTTGGTAAAAAACGTACATTTACACACAAACTGACCAGCAAACGCAACTTTCGGACGCCATCTTTTTTTCCCAGCTCAACTGTTACAGAGTGGAAAGCACAGGATTCTGGGATATCAAAGGCAGCGAAGGATACAAATATGCTGCCTTCAAAACTCCATCAGATGAAGGTATCTCAGGAGACAGGAAGTGAAGTGAACATTAGATTCGGACATGCCTTGGTCCCTTCCTGCCTTGAAATGTGTCCTCCGAAGGCAGCATTTTCCAGGTTTCGGACGCAGCCATTTTTCTCACAACTCTTCAAAGTTAATTTAAGACATTTTTTAACTCATTTAAGTATGCTCTTATGAGAATACTCTACAAAACAGGTATTTTACGTAATTCTGTGTGTTATTATCCGTTCAAGCGCAAAAGAGAGCTCGATTCAGGTGTGTTTTCTGTCCGTTGTGTGTCAGGACATTCACAGACAGCGCATTCTCTTTTGTCTTGTCGCACTTAAATGGTTTAAAAGCATCTGCATGAATAAGAGTGTGATAATGTAACGCTAGCCCAAGGATGACAGAAAAAAGGGATGCCGCGTTAATTACACTAAATAATGCATTTAAACTGAAAAAATTAATCATGCTATAACGCTGACGGACTCATTTTGACAGCACTAATATATATCCTATAACCCGCCGGGTTTCTGTCTTTCTGCAAAATTTACCAGACATAAAAGGTCAGATTGCTGAAGCACAGAGAAAGACGTGATGGCATTTATGCATCTCTACGCTACTGCCACCTGCCCACAAAATTCCCATGCTGCCACGCAGAAGGGGATTAGCTATACCTGCTGACTAGGATTATGTATATGAAAACAAACACAGACCTAAACATAGCATAAACAGTTTTCAATATTAGCACCACGCTTATCAAAGAGTAAATCTAAGAATCAAACGCACACAAACAAAGGCAACATAGGCTGTTTAAGTCTCAACAGCCTCACCCCATATGTGGTGCGGGATCGCACCTTCTGTCATTCACCCTGTGGGTGGTTGTACATCAGTGCTGGTCACGTGCGTGACAGAGCCATTGAAGCAGGAAAGTGGCTGTCTGTCATCATTTTTCTCAGCATCTCAGCCTGAGGATTCAAAACCAGAGTAAGAGAATAGCATATTCCAACCCTCAATTGAAACCAAAGAGATATCACATATAAGAATTGAAATTCACTGTCAGTCAGAGAAGCTGTAAGCGTGATTATAGCAGTGACACAAGTGTATATCTAGGGCAGAAACAGCAGGCAGAAAATAATGCAAGTGAAGGGAGGATGTTAGCAACCGTTTGGCTTTTAACAAAGCATGTGTAACAAGGTAGGCTCTGAGGACAGAGAGGGTAAACAGCGCAGGCAAGGATGAGGGACAGCTGGGGTTCCTTATAGCAATAAGCTAACGAAACTGCTAATTGCTAAGTAGTATGCATTCTCTTTAAAAATGAGCCCAGACTTTTGAACGGTAGTGTATTTCATGCAAGATTTGTTTATTTAATAAAAAAATGTAGCTAATTATCGTGATATATTGTTCAAGCTATTTAAAAGAGATTTTCTTAAAGGGATAGTTCAGCCAAAAATGAAAAGTCGGTCAACATTAGCATATCCTAATGTCATTTCAAAATTGTACGACTGACTTTCATCTGCGGAATACAAAATAAGTTATTCATACTATGTGGGCTTTAATGTTGTTTTTGACTCCACTGACTTTCATTGACAGTTGAAACATTCAAAATATCTTCTTTTATGAAACCAGCAACATGCATTAAGAAACTAAATAGGCTTGATTTTCATGAATAGTTTCATGCTGAAATCAATTGATTGAGGAGTGGGCCACAGCTGGCTAGTGGATCTTTTTTTCTTCCTTAATTTCCTTCTCTTTTTTTTAAGGCCAGGTTTAGCTTCAGCCCAAGCAGTTTGGATAACCACCTCTGTTTGGTGAAGAGAGGATCATTATTGCAGCTTTTGTAATCTGCCCAGTTTGATGTCTGTATTATTGACTGTGAACACGTGATCATTTCTCATTCTCTGGGTGTCTAAGGAGTTGAATGATGCTGTGCACAATCATGATATGCAGTGAATTACACATGTGTGCATGTAGCTCAGTAATTGACTTTGTTTCCGATAAAAAGAGGGTAGGCTGTCTCTTGCCGGCTGGCCCAGGTTTTTAAATGAATTTTAAAAAAATTCTACAGAATCTACAGAGTCTACAGAATAAAAAACAAAAACATTCTGCTTACAACCTTGGAGGGACCTTTCAGCTCTAGGCTGAAATTGAGGGGTGTAGTTTGTGCATCACCATAGGGTGCAACAATTGTATCGACAAGGACAAGGCTCATGTCCACTTTGGTCCAACTGCAACTAACAGCAATAGAAAATCAATTGTCATCCTACAATACAAAGTTCAGCATCCATTCGTGAAGTATCCAGTGGCCTCAAATATAAAACAGAAACAATATGGAAAGCGGAAGTTTGTAATTAGATATATGAGCCGTTAAATTATCTCAATACCTTGGCTGACAAGAAAACATGACATTTATGGAGCAGTTTTCAAATGGGCTGGGCAATGAACTGGAAGTTTTTACCGCACCTCACGTGATATATTGTTAACAATGCAAAACTGGTCTCTTGGAGATAATGAGTATAACTGGGAAGCAAAAAAGACTTTCATAGTAAAGCTCTGAACTTTTGCTGATTCTTAGATAGGCCTACAGCTACATACCAAAGTCTGTCATAAATAACGTGAAGGGACTACCCAACAAAAATATGTTCTAAGAGCATTTTGTTATAATGTTCATTTTAAGTTATGAAAACATTATTTCTGAATGTTCTTTGAACGTTAAACACGTCCAGTTTTTTACGTTTTAAAAACGTTTTTCTTAATGCGACCGTTATGTTGTATCAGTTAGCAAATATTATGAGATAATTTTGAATGTTCTTTGGACATTCTGAAACAAGTAGGCTGGTAGCATTTTAAAAATGACAAGTCCAACTAAAATAAACTTCCATGAACAAATGTAGCCTATAAATCTTTTTATGCTAACGTTTTGAGAACATTATCAAAGACCAGATAACTTTGAACGAACCTTCCATAATCTTTGAGAGAACCTTACCAGAACGTTTTAGCTGGGTAAAGCCAGATTACAGTCGTGTCGCTAGGTTAAAGGACCGTTCACACCAAAAACTATAGGCATAACCACTGATCTATATAAATGACATGTCATAGTGGGCATAACTAAAGATAACAGCGGAGATATCGTTCTGTTTATTCTAAGCGTGTGCTGTCATGTAAAATGCTCAAGCTCTCCAATTGTGTGATATACAGCCAGAATTGTGTGTATAAAGTCAGAATTGTGTGTATAAAGTCAGAATTATGTGTACAAAGTCCAAAAAAAAAAAGAGAAAAAATGGAAAAGGGGAAAATGTTTTGCCTTTTTGACAATGACTTGTGTTTATAAATAGCCCCGTTCCTTTTTTTTTTTTTTTTTTTTTTTTTGTTCTGTTGTTTTCTGTTTAGTTATTCACTTTTGTATTTTGACTACATTTTGGTATGTGTATACTCTCTTTCCCCTACGAGAGTTTTGTATTTTGCTGTTTTTTGTCAAATAAAATACAAAAAAAAAAAAAAAATGCTCAAGCTCGTTAGAGCAGAATGAAGATATTTTGTTGTAGCCTATGTTATTCATTGATAATTAAAAAAAGTTAACGAAGAATAAAACATAATTATAAAAAAAAGTTTTGATGGTCCCTTTTGAACATTATGTTGACTATAAGTACCTTTGCAAATTTGTCCGCCCAAAAGACAACTGACTATAACTTTGTGAGTACATGTCTACTTAATCTAACCCTACCAGTCTACTAATACTCTAATGAGAGTTAGTAGACGTGTAGGTGCAATGTTACTTATAAGCTCTGTTTACACCTGGTATTAAATAAGATGCATTTTGGTTGATCGGATCACGAGTGGATATCATTAAATACAGGTGTAAACAGGGCCTAAAACGTTGTGTGCTTGTCCACTTTCGACCCCTTCCAGAGGTATTTCCAGAGGAACCACAAAAGACCGCTTGTTCTCCACCTACTGACCAAAGTGTGAAGCTTGTGGAAAGCGTACTAACCATGTGGGATTTCAACGTGGGCTGAAGACCCAAGTTTGTTTTTAAGATGAAAAACGTACCAACCTCAAAGTCCTCTCACCATGCCTGATTTCTAACACTCTCTCACAGCGTTCGCCGTGGTCTTAGCAGAAATGAAAGCTGATGCCGTCATCTCCGGGCGCGTTCATGTAATTCATGTGAGCTTATTTCGTCCATTATCGAAAGATCTGGAAAAAAAACACATACACTGGAAAAAAAAACACAATTTGAAAAAAGTTGAAAAGACTGATTTTGTTTGGTTGGTTCAGCAAAAATCCACACTGTAAAAATCTTGTACAACAAAAAAAAATCTTAGTACTAATTTCCCCTAGCTTTTTCTTGTTGACTCAACTTTTGTAAATAACAGTTATACAAACTGAAAATAAGTTGTCTGTGACACAAAGAAAATGTTTAGTTGAGTCAACTTGACATTATTTGTTTTCTGGAGAGATGCAACAATCTGTAACAAATCTTTTGTAGTTGAGCCAATTCAACATTTTGTGTCTATTGGAAACAGAAGTTCTTATTAAGAATGAACAGGTTCAGATGTAGATTTTTTTTATTGAAAATGTTTGGTCACTTTTGGTGATGAGCGTTTCCTTTAGTCGGGCAGTTAGACTCTTGCCATTTTATGTGAGCTTGTGGTTTTTGTAACGGTATTTAACAAAACACATACTTTGTTGCAAAGAAAACCGTTACCAATGATCAGGTGATCTAGATAACAGCATTATAAAGGGGAGTAGTTGACTACTATATTCGTGATTGAAAGTGATTATTTATGAATTATATATTATGTTTACCAACAAAAGTTTTATGCAGCAGATCAGTCATTCTGAATTTTGATTTTTAAAATACATTGTGGGAGCTTTCTTTAGAATCAGCATATGAATCTCAACAATGGTGACATGTTTCATGCCACAATGCATACTGGGAGCTAGCCTGGGAAAAACCCAGACAACTTCCGGCAAATTTAGATTTGCTCTGCAAGTTACTACTGAGAATGGTCTGGTTTTAACCAGGCTAGCTGGGAGCCATAAGTTTAATACTTTGTTGGCTCCCAGCATGCATTGCGGCATGAAGCATGTCACCATTGTCGAGATTCATATGCTGATTCTTGATGTCTGTGTGTGGCAAAACACTTTTTTCCCCCCTGTAATGTATTTTAAATTCAGAATGTCTGAGCTGCTGCAACAAAGTTTTGCTGGTAAATTATTGGACAGAAAAATAATATTTATTTATTAGAGTTTATGAGGCTGAAAACTTGATCATCTTGGTTTCTTTCTCAGCAACAAATTATGCGTTTTGCTGTTACAAAGGCCACAAACCCACACAAACAGTCAAACTGCACAACCAAAGGAAACAATTCTTCAGAACTTCTGTTTCCGAAGGACAACATTTCTTGAATTGGCTCAACTACAAAAGATTTGTTACAGAATAGTTGCATATCTCCAGAAAACGAATAATGTCAAGTTGACACAACTAAAAAAAAAAATTATGTCACAGACAACTTATTTTCAGTTCGTATAACTGTTATTTACAAAAGTTGAGTCCACAAAAAAAATAGGGCGAATTGGTACTAAGATTTTTTGTTGTTGTACAACCTTACATTTTTTTACTGTGTACATTTACCCGCCCATAGACACTTCCCTCGAAGAAATCAGGACAGAAGTGGTCAAGAGATGGATCAAAACACCAGGTTTAAACGGGAATGTGTCTCCCTCATCTACTTGTGATCCGATTGACCAAAACACAACTTAATACCAAGTGAAGAGGGCCATAGTCAACAGAATGTGTTAAAGGGACTATCAAAATAAAGTGAAACCAAAAAGTCCTATATTTTATTGTTCACAGAGATCAGTGTGATATGTGGGATCTTTCAACAATTGTATCATCCTCCTTTATTGGGTTTACACAGTCTATCATCCTTCAGAATAAAATCATAATAGCCCCATCAAAGTCTTAATTTGCTGTTATTTCAATATGACACTTTTTTTTACTTTTTTTTTGTGACAAGCCTTTGCGAATTGATTATGTGAAAGAATGTCACAAGCAGACCACAAGGTCATTTTCTGCAAATGCAGAACTTTTCAGACCGCTGACCATATTCGAAACATGAACACTGTTCTGTCACACAGGAAGAATGTGTCTAGTTTTGTCATATCTAAATGTTGCTGTGGTTTTGTGAAGTCTTAAGCTTCCTGGAAAAAGAGCAGAGAGATAAACTTGACATTGCTCTAAATACAGGTATGCAAACAAACACAAGCACGGTCTAAAACCACACTTCCTCTTGAATCTCATTCACCGTTTTTAATGCATTGCTCTGCAATTCAATGCAATTCAAAATTACAATTCAAATCAGCAAAATTACATTTTTGGTAAAAATTTTCCCCCTTAAAAAAAAAAAAAAAAAAATCAGCTGCAGCACAAAGAGCATAGATCAACATTCATCTGGGTAACAGATTCGTCTTGCTAAGTGTCTGACACTGGGAATGTCCTTGATTTGTTCAATGCTGCCAAGACTGCCGTCGAGTTCTAAGCGACCGCTTTAGTAAAAGAGACGCATTGTTTAGCTGATTTGATTTTAATGGGTTTAGTTAAAGCTAGCAGATGTTTGCAGCACCAAGTAAAGATTTGTTAACAATGGAAGGAAGTTACATTATACTCTGGATATCCTTTGATAACGTTTGGTGCCAGAATGTTGCTGTTCATAAAACCATCACACAACGATTAGGAGCTTCATAAATTCGTTAAAAAAAAAATAAAAATAAATAAAAAAACGTTCCCCAAAGAAACGTTAAAATTGTAGCTAACACAATAAAACTATGCAAAACGCTCATCTAATGACCCCTTTATTCATATTTGTCAGGATTTTAGCCAAAGTTCTACTTTTTTTGGAAATGTTCTTTGGGGAGCTGTGATTCGTCCTCCTCCACATTTATAATTCACCCCGAGTTTACGACTCGGTTGCCCCATGTCTGGTACCCTTTTAGAGCTTCTCTCTATCCTGAACCACATCCTTTATCTATCTGCACTCAGATTCACTTAGCACCACAAATGTGAGAGCACAGTAATCAATGTTACCAAGCGAGGAAAAGGGTTGCAGCGTTTCAGTGCATTAAGCTTAGAGTGCCTCCACAAGCTTATGAAACTACCGAAAACTCACCAGCTTTGAGTTGTTTTCCCCTTTCAGCCCATGGCTAGTTGTGTTTGATATGAATTTCAGAGTTCCTCGGGACCTTAATTAAATTTAGACTGTGAATACATGCGGTAAAGACCAACCCAAGAGGATCCTCAGGAAAACCCTCACTCCAGATTATAATTTTAATCAATATTTTGCACATTGAAGTACTGCACCTATTAATACATCATTCAGCTACCCTTGTGGGTCTCTATGCATGACCTTTACAATGACGCAGACATAACAGATGTACGCATCAACAGCTGGATACAAACGTGGCATTTTTCAGTTAGCCAGACACAACCTTGAATTAGAAATATGGAAAGTTATTCCATTTAACACTTCTAATCATTTAAGAAGGGCTTGGTTTGGCAGTTTTGCTCTCTTGACATCAATAAGCTCACTGATGGGGTTTTCCAGGCATATACTCATTAATCTGAGCAAAAATGATTCCCTTAAACCAGAATGACTGGATCCACACAGGTGGACTTGCACGATAAAGATAATGAATTACTGATGCTACTGTTATTTCAGCATAATTCTCAGTGAAAGACTGGATATTGAAGGATTCACTGTGGTTAAAGTGTAACACATCTGAATGGTTTAGTGGTTAACAGAAACTTTTCCAACCTTGGCTAAAGGTTTGATTGGATTAAGTAATCCTGAATTTACTGGAATTTGTGGTAAACAAACCATTTCTCTTTTTAGGCACACAATGAAAGAGACTTTTGTGTCCATTGGAGAAGGACGGAGGCATCTTAACTAGAACCATATGGCTGGTAAAAGCAAGAATAACGTATTATCTTTATAAACCAAAAGTCTTTGTGTTATCAGTATCGCATTTGTGTAAAATATTGCTAGTGGTGCGTCATGGCCAAGGGATACGCTTGTTTAAAGCATCATGATTTGTTATGAGAAGCTGTTCTAAGGCATTTCATCTCATATTTTTCTACTGCATGTCTGAGGTTAAAAACATGTTGCATAATTAAACGATAAAAAATCTCCAGGGCCCGTAGCTCAGTTACAAAATTCTAGGAAAATTCTTAGAAAGGTGGGCGTTTCCTCTTAAAATTAAAGAAAAAATCCTTGTAAAGAAAGTAATTCAGAAAGCATCTTAAGAGGTCTTAAGGTACAAAATTGTTAGGAGTAGGCCTACGGACGATGACTTTTAAGAGGGTTGAGAGTTTTTTAGCAGTGGAGAACATGGACGAAAACAGAAGAGGGAGAAGAAATGAGTGATTTCATAAGACACTACACATTAGATCGTGCAGGGATCATGTTTGTGACCAATCTTATTAGAGACACGCTAACATCTCCGACAGAGTACAGAATTGCAATAGCGCCAGAAATGGAAGTAATCACTACATTAACACATTTGGCAACTGGAAAAATCCAACTATGCAGCAGTGATTTGGGTCTTTCACAACCTTCTGTAAGCAAAGTGATCACATAAGCAATTTCAGAAGCTTATTGTGTCGCTGTCCATTTCCTATCAAATAGGCTACATTAAAGGGTTACTTCAGTGATTTAACATTAAGCTTTGTATCAGTAGAAACCCGGTAGTATATTAGAATTATGGTACTTTCCCCCCTCATGTCCCCATGAGACAAGAGAATTATGCATTTTATTTCTGGAAAAAAAATCCCCCGATGACGCAAATATTGTCATTTTGCGTCATCTGAGGATTTTTGGCCCGAGGCTAGACTACAGGAGCTAGTTCCGCATGTTTAGAACCCGCCCACAGGGGAGGGATCTCACTCACAGAATGTAAATGCGCACGCCAGCTGCCGCTCGGGCATTCATAACGGAGCGGTACGGAGCAAAGTGAGTGTTTCAACTTTTCAATGAATTCCTATGAAAGTTTAGCTTCCATATGCGATCTGAAAACTGCGTTTCTGCCGTGCCTTTCGTTCGGCTCACTAACACTTTATAGAAAACACACATTCAATTTTTAATTGTGGTGTCTATTCTCTAACTGAACGAAATTATTTTATACTATCAAAACGACAGTGGGGGCGGTGCTGCGGTGGGCAAGAGATGTATCCAGTAGGCGTGGCTTTGGGAGTAGCCTCCTTGGACAGCGAAGCAAATGCATTCTGGGAGTTGTTGTCTTTCATCCACATGATGAGACAAAATTACATTTTCTGTCTTTTATCAGTCTAGAAGGCACCAAATTCAAAAATAATTTCACATTTCTACAACATAAATGACAGTTTAAATACACATTCATCTTCCCAGCGCTGAAGTGCCCCTTTAAGTAGCTACCTACAACATTAACAGCATTCTTGGACAACCAACCAGTCTTCAAAAGACTGTCAAACAGAACAACGGGGTCACTCCCGTAACAATGGCACGACTCTTCACCAAGATAAAGGTTTTTGTATTTTCCTCGCTCAGAGTTGCTCTCAGATCGGTCCTGGATCACTCTTAAGCTAAGACTCCTACGTAGAAGTTTTTAAGGTAAATTATAGGAACTTTTTGAGAGGATTCTTAGAAGCTTTAAGAATACGGGCACAAGTCTTTACAAAAATGGTTTAGAGTGACCAGGTGGATAAATTGTCTTGTTAGAGACAAAAATGAGGATAAAGTCTTAAGAATATGTCTATAAACATAATTTTAATTAAAAAAAGGAAACGTCTGATAACTATTGGTATCTATTTTGCTTCTTTCAAATAAAATTTAGCTTTATAAAAAAAAAAAAACTTTTCGAGTGATGTGGCGGCATTTGCAGGTCATTGCTCTTTCAGAATTGATGGAACATGAACAGAATGATGAGCTTTCAAACAGCAACATTCAAACAAACATGTTTCTTACAGGTCTATACATAAATACATTCCCAAACTGGGGAGAGGAAGAGTTCATATCAATATTACAAGCACAAATGCAGTGAAATCACACATGAGATTACACTGATGGAAACTGTAAGTGAGGTGGTTATTAATAAATTGAAGGACAGATTTCACTTTTTCACATGTACATCAAATAAACAGCACTACTTCTGGGAATAAAAACGAGGCAAAGTTGGACATGCACAGCAATATAATATAGTAAAGGATCTGCTGACCCCTGCTGACCACCCAACAAATTTGTTCTCAAAAACTAGAATTGCATTCAGAGAGGAAACAACAAGAGAAGACCACGGTTTTGAAAAGCTTTTTACATCATAGCATCATAAAATCATCTCTAGGGTTGACATTTTCTTAAAGCTATTTACACAAAAAGTAACTAGCATTTATGAGCTTTGCCAGACAACTATAAGTGTATGACTTTTTGAAACAAAAGCATCTGCAATTTTATCTTTAAAAAAAATGATGCAGCTGAATATTTCAAAGAAATCATGTCAATCAGCTCGGCGTATCATTGGACTGTGTCCTGTGGTAAATCAGCACTGCAGGTTCCTGACACAGGTTGTGGATGCTATACGCTTGTCCTGTAACACAAAAATAAAATACAATTTAGGAAATCAAGAACACATTAATAATTAGTATTTATTAATACGCTTTCACTCACCAGAGGGTATCATAAACACTTCTCCAGAATTGTAGACTGACTTTACACCATCAATATCAACACGCACACAACTTGAGATGATGCTGTATACCTTATTAAAGAGAAACACAGTAAGGTTGAAATGTTATATAATGTAAATGTAATGTAAACATGAATAAATTACAGAGCGAGCTTGTGTAGAATGACAACATTTTCTAGAATTATTTATAAAACTGGGCAAAACAAGAAACTGTCATGTAATCTTCTCAACTTGTTTTTACAATTATAATTCAAACAGCTACAAGACACTGTTATGGTTATGCAATTAAAAAAGAGACTTTCTACTCACATAAACCATATCATCCACCTGTGAGGGTTTCTTCATGAACGACCCTAGCAGAATCTTTCCGTGCGAGAAAGAGCCGCTCTGGAGGTCAACCGTGTGACCCATTGCTCGGCCTCCATGGGAGTACCAGTGGAAGTCATCAGGACTAATAACTCGTCCGTCTAGAAGGGAAACAGCACATGAAGAAAAAAAATGTAATTGAAAAGAAGCAAAAATTCATGCTGCAAAATGTGTATGTCTTTGTATTTGATACAAACAACCGCCCCCAATATGATTCCCCAACCCCAATGTGTCCATCTCACATCCTGGGCTTTTATGTTTCATGTGATAAGCATTAAATGTGCTTTGCACCGAACCTCACAGCGAAGACCAATTATCTGTGTGGTGCACTGCATGACACATTTGAATCCTACTGAGAATTGTGTGGTTTAATGCACTGTGGAGGAAGTCAAACATCTCCAACAGCTGGACAGTGTTCACATATCAACACCCTTTTTATTGACAATTTATCATGGTTTTACTGTGATAACACCAACAGTAGTAATTCTTATTTTGTCATTTCATGTTAAATATCTATTGGTGAAAGATACTTCGGTAGTAGTTATAGTTTCTAAATGCGTTTATAAATACTAGAGCTGAATACGGTTGAAACCATACTTGCATCAATGGACTGATCTATGGTTATGCTCATGCCATTTCAAAAGTCAACATGAAATCAAAATTTGTTTTTGTATTGTAAAAAATCATAAGGAAAGTACACAAAAGTATTAGGGGCTTTAAAGTCTGGAGTCCCATGAATTATGGACCAAGCTATAATTTTTCCTCATCTGTTCTGTTTTAATGCTACATGTATGAAAAACCCCTGCTGACCACTAGATATTCCAAGAGAAGATTTAAATCATTAATAAGCTTGATAAAAGGAAAACAATGTTAAGTGGTAGGAAACAAATATTTTCATTGGAAGCACATTCCCAACTCAGTGAAGGGGTCCATGGGTATAAGATAAGTCCCATATAAACATTTCAAAAAGCTTCTGATGTTTTGATAATCAAAAATAACTCTCAAACAAAATGCAAGTATGTTAATTATTGATCGTAATTAGCGAACTTGCATGTGTGGATGAACGTCTACTAACACAAAGTTTACAGGTTCAGGCCCAAGTAAGGGGGAACTCATGTCCTGTCACTTTTGTGCTCATGAATACGTCATTCAACACAAGCTGTTCCTGTAACATGGCTACACCTGATATAAAGTATTGCTTGTTGTTTTATTTGTGATTGTACATGTAATTACTTTTCGAGGCTGGGGGCCACAAGTGAGAGAACCACGCATGTAGGTTGTCCCAGTCCTCATTTTCCAGGACAACAGGCTTCAATGGAGGCCCACAGAGATCACAGTGCGCCAACACCCGTGGAGCCTGTCGCACATGGGGTGTCAACCTAGACGACGGCAAAACTGAAAAAAGAAAAGGAGTTACAGTTACAAATTGTGTTAAAGCACTTCAATTTCCCTGATAAGTGTAAACACATAGTTCTGTGGAAATATTTAGAGGCACACAGAGTAACATTGACTCAACCGGTCGTGCGAGTTTGAACACTTGGAAGTGTTTGATAAACCTATTTTTGCAATTCCACTTAATGGCACAGGAATGACACTGCAGATATACAAATATATTGCTCATGAATTCTCACCGATGTCATCATCCTCTTCATCATGTTGCTGAAGCTCAAGCATTGATGACGGCCCACTTCTGAAAGCAACGTCACTACACAAAAAAGCAAAAACATTTTAAACAGTGACTATATCTGCAGATCTACATCTTTATTATTTACACTCAGGTGTAAATATAATTTGTGTAGGCTTTTATAAATCAACTTACACATCAGATAAAGTGTTGGGTCCACTGGATATTCGGACACTCATCTTCTTTCTGGTCCCTGGCGGGTCCACGGTAACACCACTGGTGAAGCCAAAGGAGGCGCGTCCGTTTCCCTGCAGCTGATCGTCACTTTGGGCCACAGTCTCACTTGAGTGATCTGACTGGTCCTCAAGAGAGTGAAGAAGGTTTCTGCGTCCCTGTTTTCTGCTCCTTTGTCCACTTTTGACCATATTTTCAGGTTTTTCAGTTGCAAAAATGGCATTCATTGAGGCTAAAGAGCGTTTAATTGACTTTGGCGTGTTGATTATGTTTCTTTTTATGTTCCTGGTGTGATTTTTAGTTTTTTGCAATTTCGTTGAATTTGCCTCCTTATTACATGCACCACGAAGAGGAGTGTTCGATAGTTTGGACTTTTGTGGAGGACTGTGAGGAGGTGGAAGCTCATCAGCTGGTTCCTGAGACTGCTGTGCCTCCCACCAATTGGAAGGAGCTTTTCTTTGTCTTTTCTGTGGAAAGTTGTCTGATGCAGAACTCTCTGGTCTTCTAAGAGAAGAGGAAGGTGGTTTCTGTGCAGAGCCAATGTCTCTTGAGTAAACCAAGTCAAACACTCTCTTCTCACCTGTTTTATTTATCGGAGGAAAAGGTAAGTACAAAAACTTCAATCATTCAAAGTAAAATCTGTTTGGGAATGAGTTTACCTGTTAGGACGTTGCGCTTTTTGTGAGGACTGCAGAATTCTGGACTGATCTCCACTGCATTCTCATTCGGACAAGCTCCCACTTCCTCTCCTGACACTTGAGCTGGTGATGCCACTTGAGGTAGAGTGGCTGCCGATTTTGGTTTCCTTCGACCACCAGTCTTCTTAGCCGTCTTCTGCTCAGCTCCAGTATCATGTCCATTGCCACCTGCGATCAACTTTTTGACATCATGCAACACATTGTGAGTCTTCGGTTTCTTCTGATTCCCCTGGGCAGGCCTGAGAGAATCAACAGCAGCTGCTTGCATCGTTGACGCTTTTGTCCTGGCTTTCAACTCTTGTGACGTATCAAACACCTCCTTTGGCTGAAGCTCTGTGGTACTTTCATTTGGGCTAGTGAGCCACCATGATCCTGGAGGTTTTCTTTTCCTCTTGATAAACAGAGGACTTTCTGACGAAAAGTCAGACACAATTGTTGGTGGATCCTTTGGTTTTGGTTCCTGCCTCTGTTTTTCTTTTCTCTTCTGTTTTTTGCCTGGATCCATGGTATCTTCCTTGGTGGAAGATTGTTTACTTACAGCTACAATGTAAAAATAAAACAGAAAAGATTGTAGGTTAAGCAACACAGGACTGGTGGTATGCCTAATTTGTGAGTCTCGAGTGTTAGACTCCCATCTTACCAAAATGCCAATTCTGCTTTGTAATTATCAATGCACAGCATATCTAAGCAAAAGCCAGAGGAACTTACCTTTTCTTTGTTCCTCCTCTTGCTCATTGAGGGCAGGTGGAGGTTCATGCTCTTGCTCATCACAGGAAGGATTTTTCTGTTCCAACTCTATTTGTTGTTTAGAAGTTCGTTTCTTTGTCTTAGAGACAGTTTCCTCCTTTTTGCTGTTCCTTCTATTTTTGTTGGATTTCACTGACTTTGTGGAGTGCAGAGCTGCTGCAGCAGTGATTTTATTGGATTCCTTCTTCGCATTTGACCCTGGCCTCTCCTGTTTAGATGATTTTGAGGATTTCTTAGTGGTTTTAGTGGGAACTGGGATTTCTTGGCTGCCACCTGCATCCGCTGCATCGGTTTCATCTTTGTCAGAAAGTTCAGCAGGCTCAGGTTCTTTGCTGTTTGCCCGTTTCTGTCCTGTAACCATCACACAAAGCAATATGACAGAGATGTAAACTTCTTTCAATATATCACAATCTTCCATAATTTCGTTTTAGTTCATTTTTGAGAGAAGTTTCTTGTTTTACCAGTTTTTATAATGTAGCGAGAAAGTGTTAATTTATATGATGAATAGCCTATAATAAATCAGGAAACTAGATAAGGTGAAATAAACCATGTGTACGGGTTTGCGTTTGTAGGTAAAAGTGCAATAATTCTGATGAAATGCAAAAATACATTTCTCAAATGACAACAATCGTTGTGATTATAATTTGAGCAAAATAATAATTATTATCAGTTTATACATTATGCAGCATGAAGAAAATATGACAAATTTCATTGACTTAAAGGAACACGCCAACTTTTTGGGACTTTAGCTTATTCAACGTATCCCCCAGAGTTATACAAGTCCATACACACCATTCTCATCTCCGTGCGTGCCATAACTCTGTCTGACGCACCCACCGCTAGCCTAGCTTAGCACAAAGACTGGAGGTAAACGGCTCCAGGTAGCCTACTGCTCAATAAGTGACTAAATGACGCCAACATTTTCCTATTTACATGTTGTGATGTGTATAGTTACATTGTGTACTAAGACAGATGGAAAATTAAAAGTTGTGATTTTCTGGACCGATATGGCTAGGAACTATTCTCTCATTCCTGCGTAATAATCAAGGAACTTTGTGCCATGAGTGCAGCGGCGCAATGATATTACACAGCGCCTGAAAATAGTCCCCAGCACGCTCTCTATGCAAGCAGGTTGTCAAGGTTATGTTGATGGAAGTTAGCCTATTTTCAGGCGCTGTGTAATATCATTGCGCCACCGCTGCACCCATGGTATGGCAAAGTTCCTTGATTATTACGCAGGAATAGTTCCTAGCCATATCGGTCTAGAAAATCTAAATTTTTCCATCTGTCTTAGTACACGATGTAACTATACACATCACAACATGTAAATAGGAAAATGTTGGCGTTATTTTGTCACTTATTGAGTAGTAGGCTAGCTGGAGCCGTTTACCTCCAGTCTTTGTGCTAAGCTAGGCTAGCGGTGGGTGCGTCAGACAGTTATGGCACGCACGGAGATGAGAATGGCATGTATGGACTTATCTAACTCTGGGGGATACGGTAAATAAGCTAAAGTCCCAAAAGGTTGGCGTGTTCCTTTAAACTAGACTAAAATGCCCAGAATTTTTGTCAACTAAAACCTGACTGAACAAAAACAGGACAAGGTAGAATGAATATTATAAAATCTATATTTGACAGAGCACTAAGACTAAATAAAAAAAAGTGTACAAAATGAACACTGCAATGATAAAGTATACTGCATTTTTATACATCATAAATCTAAGATTTGGTAAACGTGTGATTTACCTGCTTGTACTTCTTTGTGTGCCTGTACAGTTTGAGAAGAGGTCTGATCACAACCCCGGTCCTCCAGCGCTTCGGTTACAGGGTCTGCTCCATCCTCTACACCATCATGAGTCACAGAGTCTTTGCCACTCTTTTTTGAAGTTTTTCCACGTTTTCCTTTCGGTTTTTGCTTACTAGACTCAATTTGTGCTTTGCTTTTTTTTTCATCCGCCCCACGCTGATTAGTCGCCTCTGCTTCACTCGGCGAGAGCTGATCTGTGGAGTGCGGCTCTGTAAGAACATTCTCCTTTGCAGTGTCTGCTGGGACAGGTTTTTTGTTCCTGCTGGCCTCTGCCTTGCGAGGGATGATGAAAAGAACAGGGGCCTCATCGTCCAGGATCATGAAGTCCTCCTCTAAATCTACAGGTGGAGGAGCTGGAACTGCTGCTCGTTTCCTGGAACTTATCAATGGAAAATTGTTACAAAAAAGTCACAATGGCACATTTGGTTTAAGTTCAGAACATCACATTTAAACTCACCATGGGGATTTAGGCATCATGGCTTTTTTAAGCTTCTGCTGGAAAGACGATCCTTTACCTGGATCCTCCATCACTTGATTTCTGCATTGCTCTGCTTCCCGAAGTTTTGGTTCTTCCTTCATTTCTGGAGGTGAAGACTGGGTGGCTTGCTCTGACATTTTAGTGTTTTTTGCAAGCTTCATGCTAAAAAAATGTATTTTAGGTTAGATTTTCTATTATTATAATAAAAGATGCAGATGTACAACACTGTTGTTACACATTAACAACTGACCTTGAAGAGGAACCTGCATTTGATTTAGCAGCTTTTCTAAACTCAAGCCTTTCTGGTGGTGATGCCAGAGACCCGCTATCCCTTTCGGAGCAGTGAAAATAAGGGAAGAGTTAGATAGTGAAACAAAAACAAACAATACCAGCTATCAGCCTCTTTTTATTCTTACCCATAAAGAGATTCCTTCACTGCTTCTGACTGCTGAATGCAGGTCACCTTGCTTAAGTCTCCACCAATGGGCTCCTCATCCTCAACTCCAAAGAGAAGAGGATCCGCCACATGTCTGACTCCATCCACAGATTCATCCCTCTCTGTTGCCAAAGCAATAGGGCTGGATGTCTTTATGGGAGCAATTTCTTTAAAAGGACTCTCTTTGTTAGGAATGAAAGAAATATGACAGTTAATACAGGTGCCTAAAAGGTGATGAAATTCACAGAAAAAATTTACAAAAACAAGCTCTATTACAGGGATCAAAAGTAAAGATTTTTTCTGCTTGCCCGGCCAGGAATACATTTCATTTTATTATTTAATATATACATTCTAAATGGCCAAAAATAATGTTTCTTATTATAGCCACAATATGTAATTTTGTGCCGCTAGAGGTCGTTTATTCAAAACAAAGACGTAGCTTGTTGACGTCTTGATTTCGCAGAGCTTTTATTACGCTGCAGACAACCGATTCCGCTTTTTCCGGTCATGCGTATGTGGGGTAACGCACCGCTCTTTTATCATATTAGATACATTTCAGTGTGTTGAAAGTTATATTATAATGCTACTCTCCGAGTTGATTTGAAGGCTACTATGAGACACTTGCAAACTGCAGTAAGCTAGATCAATATTAGTCATGGTAAAACAGTACTCGCGGTAAAATCAAGAAAACATGATTTAAACAATGAGACTAACTGTGTTGAACTATATAACAATGATTAGTTTTCTGTGGATGAATGTATCCAAACAGTTGCTCACCTGTCCAATAAAACACAGAATATATTAAAGCGTCTTTAATGTTTCCATGGTTTCTACAAAATAAAACCGGAAATCGAGGGTAACATGGGTATGATGTCATTGATAGGTGATGCACAGACACGGTCCGTGTCCTGGTTAAAATTGAAATATCTGGATTTAAACATTCTTGGAAACATTTGGGATAATGTAAGTACGCAGGTCTAGTGGTTTTTGGATATTTTAATCAAAAAAATCTTACATATTGCGCCGTCAAACGTTTTTTACAAACAAAAATGTGTTTAATCTTTTTTTATCAAATTTTAAGCTTTTTTAAAGAAAATCTGCAATAATAGCCAGAAATTATACAGTCATGATAATACAATTGATAAGAGATTGTTGTGGATGTAGGGTTACCTCTATCAATTATTTCATCCTCTTGAATGCCATTTTCTTGGATCAAAAAATCCTTGTGTACCTGACAATCAGAGTGATCTGATTAACAAAAAACATCCCATAGTGGCAATGAGAACAAACTGATTTCTGATGATTCACTCTGTGTACCCGTTTAGATGATGCCTTCATCTCCTCTGGATCGCATGAGCTTTTCTTTTGACTATTTACACCAGTGCTTTTGGGCAAGGGCGAAAGCAGAGGCAAACCCGGCTCAGAGTCAGCATCTACCAATAACAACAACATGGAATATAGTTTCACACAATGAATGAATGGCATGAAACAATGACGATGAAATGGAGATTTTTAGCAATGTGGTGAATGTAAGAATATAAGTACCAACGTTATCGAAGAGAGTGTCAATGTCAGGCAGGGCAAAGACATCACTTTGTTTAGATTGGGCTCTGAAAATCAGCAGAAACATTAAATGAAATGTACATCTTACTTGAGCTAGTTAAGATATTAACTTCCGATACAGCTGTTTTGAAAGTGACGCATTACTTACATGTCCTGTTTTTGATAGTAATGCAGCTTCTTTTTGGCTCTGACCTGAAATAATGGATTCAAACTTAAATAAAAATACATAAATAAATAACATATAGAACACATACATTATAGAATTCACACATCTATATCTATCTATCTAATAATAATACCGTTCAAAAGAGTAGGGTTTTTGAAAGAAGCCTCTTATGCTCACCAAGGCATTGCATTTATTTGATTAAAAATATTTGTGATATTTGAATGCCAATAAATATTTGCCATATTTGTGCATTATTACAATTTAAAAAAGTTATTTATTCCTGTGATGGCAAAGCTGAATTAGGTGCTTAAGAAAATTTCTTATTATTGTCAATGTTGACAACAGTTGTTTAGGGGAAACCGTGAGTCCTCAAGAATAGCAAATATAAACTTTTGTAGCAATGTGAAGATGTTTACTGTCACTTTTGATCAATTTAATGCACCCTAGCTGAAAAAGGATTTTTTTAATCATACTGACCCTAGACTTTTGAACGGTAAGTTAATACAGTATATATATAAACAGATATTTATATCAGTCTGAACTGTCACTTCACATCTACTTTCGTTTCGTAGACATTGGCCTTGTCTCAATACTTAGTGTACTGCTTACTTAGAGAGAATTATGAGCGCCTATGATGCTCAAAGATGCTGTCTAGGTAGGGAGCTCACTGGCTTTTAAAACACAGGCACTGACACTGCGCCACAGACGGTTGCTGCTACAAACAACAGTGATTATGTTCTTTAAGTCCACCGGTAGCTACTGACCTGCGACATCGTGTTGAGGACCACCCCGGCTTGTGAAGCTCATAAACCCCCGCCAGTGAATCTCATAAACCCGCAGATAGTCCGGTTCTTCGTTTCACTATCAACATGACTGGTAGCTGACCGCCATTCGCCGATTACAGTTCTTCTTTGTTAACACAATTTGAAAGTTTCGATGGTAATGTATTCCTGTTACATTTACGATAGCTTTACGTTCAAAACAACAGAGAAGGGAATTAATAAAATGTTAATATCCGCATTAAGATCTTTCTGAGTCCGTCGCTGTATTTAGCCCACAACAACAACACAAATTGTCCCGCTCAATTTTCTTCCTGTGCGGGAGGAAGACACACAGTGAAATGCTGCCACCTAGTGCCATGGAGTATCTCACAGCTACGCTACAACGCAATGTCTGTACATTTTGTCAAAAAGATATTGAATCTCAGGAACATCTTTTTTATAATTGTACGATTGTTAAGTCATTTTGGAACAAATTGTATGAGTGGTTGGAGACAAAAAATATAATACCTGCCTTTGACTATCATATTGTTAAATTTGGTGTCTTTTTGGACAACAAAGACATTGAATTTTTGTGTAATAATATGATGATTGTAGCCAAATTTTACCTACACAAATGTAGATTTGCTAAAGTTTTTCCATGTTTTGAGGCATTTAAAAATTACTTTAAATTTTTATTTAAATCCTTAAAACAACTAAAAATGAGAAATGCCTTAAAGCTCTCTAAATTACTGTCAGTATATATGGATTACCCCCCCCCCCCCCCCCCCGAAATTTTTATTTATTCTGTTATAACTTGCTTTTCATGTTTGTTAGGTTTTTATTTATTTCATTTTATTTACTTATTTTTTATTATGTAATATGTTACTAGTATTTTGTTTACATTATGCTGCTTGGTTTTATTGTTGATGTATATCATTGATAATATGTTAATGCCTGTTTGTTTTTTGAAATGGATTCAATAAAAAAAAAAAATAAAAAAAAACTATGGCTACAACATGTCATCTAGGATAAGGGGGAACCAATAAACGATCAAGGGAAGAGGATGCCTTAATTATTTACAATAAATTAACAATTTTATTATTTTACAAAATAACAAATAAACGTATCCTTCCTTTTGCTTCCTAGACTTTTAATAATAATAATAATAACACAAAATTTAAAGGGGGCAAAACACACAGTTTCAGCCAATCTCATTTAAATCTTGAGTACCTATAGAGTAGTATTGCATCCTTCATATCTCCGAAGACTCTTTAGTTTTATCTTATACTATACAGGGGCCTTTGGATACTCGATTCTGATTGGCTGACGAACGTCCTAAACTGCGCAATTATTTTCAGGGTAATGCACGGCAAAAGTAGTTCCAATTATATATACAGACAGTATATTATTATTAGTCAGTTATTCCTTATATTTATAAAAGACAGATACGCTGTACCGATTCTTTCCCGAGAACAGCCGAACTCGTGGAGGTGTGCAGTGGGAGGAGCTAAAGAGACACGAGCACACACACACACACAATATGCCTACATCATGGCATTATTCCTGGATAACTTTCGATTCACTATACGCTTGTGTTGTTTACATAAGATGCACTTGCGCGCCGATTGCCAACAAAACCCAGACATTTGATGCAGTTTCACTCACCTGCCTGCGGTTTCGACTCGCGACCGGGAACAAACAAATACTTGCAGAACTTTGTTGCTGCTCCGGAAAAACAAACTGCATCCACTGTTTCCTTAAAGCTGCGTTATTTGGGAAGCTGAACGAGGTTATCTTTCCCTCACAATAAGAAACACACTTAGCGCTCATCCGGGAAAAGTGCCCATACAAGGAATTTAGCTCTTTATGATGTCATACAGTGCCATACTCGAAAAAAGCTTTCGGAAACTTATTTGAATCCTGAAGGAGTAGAGGAGAGAATATTCCTTCAATCAGGAATGAGCTAGAGTGATGATATTCATACTATAGATATGCTCATATAGCCCCTCTAACTTTCTGGAAGAAAGAAGCCACATGTGACCATTCCTTCTGCAAAAAAATATTTTTTTAAAGTAAAAAAGTAATTTTTTTCATGCTCAGAGTTTTTGTCATACTGTCTAAACTGTTTGCGTGAAGCATTATAATGTTATGGCATTTTAATCAGTGTTTTCTTAGCTTCTAAAAGACATAGCTACTGAAGCTAGCATAGCGAGTTTTATCATGGCTGTCAGTGTAGGGACATGACAACAATGAATGTAAGCTATATAACCAATATTGTTTAAGTTAATTGAACTTAGTGAAGACCCTACCCTGTCTGTGTACAAATAAAATAAAGAAATTGCAATATTATGTTAAAGGAATTATTTTTATTACATTTGAATGAATGTTGCAACCATGCCCTTTTATGGGGTCTGTTGCAACATTTGACTTTGTCTATTCAAGTATAAATTGTATGTATATTATCATATGTACGCAAGTTACAGCGGTGTAAGTGGGTAGCTGACAGATTTGGGTTTAAGGTATTACATTTTTGGCTTTCCTATAAAAACAGTCTCTGAGAAACTGAAGAAAATGCAAAAAGTGTTGCAACCGTCCCCACTCTCCTCTATATTTGGCACAGAAATACGCCGTCATACGTCCAACTCATTTTGTGAAATTTTGGCCATGTTTAGCATGAGAATCAAAATCTCTAACAGTGTAAATAAGTCAGACCCCCCCACATGGTAAATGTAATAAAGATAGAAGATCATACTTTTAAGACATGAAAAAATATCTGTTTTTTATATTATTTTTTTATTCATCAACAATATCGATATTTTTATACAGACATCACCTGTAAGCACTTGCGTTATTAGACAATACACTTGCAACTGTTCTCACATAGAACAATACTCAATTCATTCATTTGACATGTGATATAACAATATTGTGAAAACTCAGTCTTCAATCACCACACCAGCCTCTTGACTTCTCCTCTAAAACTTTACTGATTCTAGTGAGTTTTATGATTTTATTGCTGTAGAAAAATTGTACATAACAGTGCTCAGCTCATGGTCACAGTACAGATGTTCAGCTACACCCCCTGCCCTGATAAGAGCCATTCATTTTGTGTAACTCAGTTACACAAGCTTTGCAGTACATAAACAATGTACACATTTGAACAATTAAAAAAATAAATACCATTAATAAAAAAGCATATTGTAGGATGATTACAAATATAAAATAAAATTATATGAACAGTTCGATTTAACTGAAGAACTTCTTTTGCTTTTCAGCAATTTCCATCTGTGACACGTCCTCGTCTACATTCATCCCAGTGTAGATAGGATGTTTAATATGCCTCCATATAACCAGCAACACTTTGATGGCAAATAGTGTACAAGCCAACCCCAGTAGAACAGCTGTGGATTACAACACACAATATTGATGTCATGAAATACACTACAGATTAAGAACATAACAACAAAACCATTATGATGTCCAGTGTTTGTTATGGCTCACCTATATAAATGCCATTGCGACTTGGATCCGCAGAGTTAAAGTTCTTTGTCATGTTTCCGCTCAAAGCCACAATGACAACAGGGAAGACTGTCAGAATGTACCGCAGGTGCTTTTCAAACACAAAGTTCTCAACAATAAACCTGTAAAAATCATTACGCATTAATCTCAAGATTACCATCTTTCATTTATTTAACATAGTAGTTTCAAGGTCTTACCAAGAAATAGCTTCGCCCAAAAGAATTGAGAGAGAGATGGTTGCTGCATCTGATTGGGTCATTCCAGCATCATATCTCAGCACAACAGTGAAGTTGATCAAGGTGGCAATAGTCGTCCACGTTGTGTATAATGCAATGCCATTTTGAACCTGCAAGGTTGAAGATGCAACATTAAAAAATGCATCAAGGTTGTGATGCTGTTGAGTAATATTTCAATGATATCTCACCAATATCCGAATGCACCAGAGGTCTACTTTGTGATATTTGTTTAACCAGGCTCCATGTTGTTTGAGGGCATGACAGGTGAAGAAGATCATCACGTAGTTTGTAAAGGCAATCAAGGCAAGGAAAATGAATGAAGCAATCATCACCCTTTAAATAAATGCAAAGAATGTATTTACAAAAGAATTATAATGAGACAAAGATATGTAATTATGAATAAAATATAAATATTCTATACATAATATGATTAATCGCATCCAAAATAAAAGTTTGTTTACATAATACAGTATATGTGTGTGTACTGTGTACAATTATTATGTATATATATATAAATACACACATGCATATATATTTAAGAAATGTATTGTATATATACTTATATAATTTTTACATTAACATTCTTTTCTTAAATATATACATGCATGTGTGTGTGTATTTATATATATACCGGTATTCATAATAATGCACAGTATACACATATATATTATGTAAACACAAACTTTTATTTTGGATGCCATTAATCGTGCATCGATTTGACAGCACTATATATATATATATATATATATATATATAGTTTGGAAACATTACAATCATTTAATGTTTTTGAAATAAATCTATTGTGAAATATTACTATTTAAAATAACAGTTTTCTATTTTAATACATTTTAAAATGCAATGTATTTCTGTGAAATCTTTTTTTTATATATATTTTGTTTAATTTTATTTGTGAAAACGTAATGAAAATGCCAAATTGAGTTTTAAGTGTTGTGTTTTTCCATTATATTTAAAACCTTTTCCTCATATTTTCATAAAAAAACAATGATCATAAAAAAATCATTAAAAAAAATATATAGTTTGGAAATATTACAATTATTTAATGTTTTTGAAATAAATCTCTTGTCAAAAATTACTATTTAAAATAACTGTTTTCTATTTTAATACATTATAAAATGCTATTTATTCCTGTGAAATCTTTTTTTTTAATACACATTTTTTTTTTTTTTGTGAAAACGCAATGAAAATGCCAAATTGAGTTTTAACAGTGTTTTGTTTTTCCATTACATCTAAAACCTTTTCTTCATATTTTCATAAAGAACAATGATCATAAAAAAAATCATAAAAAACAAATATCCCCTCCGGGCATGACTGTTTAAATATATCAACATATCAGAATTTCCCTTACTCTCTGTCCCACAGAAGAAGCCAGCCTATATTCAGCAGCATGTTTATAATCCAGGTGATGAAGAATCCATACGGCAATATAGCAGGACTGCAGTACATTGGACCATAAACAGTCCTGTGATAACAATATACATAAATCTCATGAACGTCAGCATATTATTACATACCAATTTATTTTTTATCATTTGATTCTCAAAGTGCATACCTCCTGCAGGTAGTGGAGAGGATGTAAGCATGCATGAGGGACAGCCAGGTGTAGATGACACCCCAGATTGAGAAGGTCCATCCCGAGGGAGTGATTTCGGTATTGTACTTATTTGATATTGCACTAGTGGTGTTCCGATAAGGACCTGCGGATGAATAAAACAACATTGTAGCAATATATTAGGCCAAAATGTACTTTTGCACCTACACTGTAAACAAAAATATTGTTGGTTTAACTTAAGATAGCCCTCCAGTTAGGCCAAAAAGATTTGTCTGTAAGGGTACTGTTTAAACGCACAGTTACCTGACAAATATTTTTAAAGTAAACCCGACTCTCCATTTTCTTCCACTCCAGATAGCGGTTATACTATATATATGTTTTATTTTATTCACTTACGAATATTTTAATTCCATTTCTGTGTAAAGCACTTTGAATTGCCACTTTGTATGAAATGTGCTATACAAATAAACTTGCCTTGCCTTGCCTTGCCTTAAAAAAGTAAGTAACCTGTTTGCCTTAACATTTTGAATTCAGTGAGATTGGTTTAATAAATAGAAACTCGAAATATCAACCTATCTGAACCACATTAATTATTTAAGTTGATTTGAAAAAAGTTAAAAAGTGATAACCAATCATGAAAACCATTTTTTACAGTGTATAATTCGTTTAGAAACAGCATTCAGCTTATCTGCAGTACATACCTTTTCCTGGTCCAGCAAGTGCATTGAATATGATGCAGATTATGTATATGACAACAGAAAGCACTATGAGTGCTAAACGGGCAATGCTGTGATCTCCCATTGTGAGCTGAAATAAAAAGAATATTCAACTTGTTATCTGAAAATATTTAACAAAGCGCACTTAGAAGCACTACTAAACATTATTACTAACCTATTGACTATATAAACATAAATGCACTAAAATCATATCTTACCTAGCAGCTGAAAACAATCCCAGAGTCAGAAACCAAGCGTAAACGAGAGAAGGAAGTTAACATAACACCCAGAGGACTGAAGAACACAAATACTACACCCGTGGGAGTCGGACTGGTTTTATAAGAGTGCAGGTTGTGTAACAATATGAGTACACGTGCCCGTGTACGAGTATGACATAAAATACATGCGTACAATTGCTGTCAAGGCAACCATTTTTTTTTCATTGCATAAATTTCTGATGGTCACGATAAAGCCTTACACAACTAAGTGACCTTCACTTTGCACACTCTGAAGAAACAAAAATATCAGTAATAGATGGAAGAAGGTTTTTGTATTTCTCTAAGTTTTTTTTTCTTTTTTAGTTTCTGAAGTAAAAACAACTTTTAGTACTTGTAATACATGTTCTTTAGACATTTTGTATGGTTTAGTCATTAACCATGTGTTATAATGTCTTAGTAAAGGGAGCTGGGGGGATGAATGGACACATGGATGCACACATGATGATGAATAAATGATTGATAGGCAAAAACGGGCAAACTGCATAACAAATTCTCCAGACAAATTTGAAGGATATCTATTATGAAGATATGAGTTGAAGGAGTGATGTTGCCATTTCTATACATTTTAACAAGACCTGTTCACAATCATGCTCAAAATGTTTTGAAAGTCTTTTTTTTTCATATGTTTGGGTTCAGCTTGAACATTTGCTGATAACCTTAAAAACCTTGATTTACTGGTTTGTGTGTTTGGTTTCATTCAAATGTACTGAACATTGTTAACAATGTTAAGTTAACAATGAGTTAGATCTTTAAGGGCAACCTCTTTGCATATCGAGTTTCAGCTTTTGATCGTGTTCTTTACCAAACCAAATTCAAAATAGTCATAAGCAAGAAATAATAAAATTACATTAAATTATCTTGTGAAATAAGGTAGAAACAAAAATGGGGTAAATTCAATTCAGGATTAGTGGGGCATTTTCCTCCCTGTCATTTCAAAGGCAAATTTGTCCCAATTTACCTGAATTCAGTTTTTCAGTAGACGTGTCAGTAGGCTAGTCTCCTGCTCTGGACTCACCTGGGTTTGAAGTTTATGTAAGTCAACTACTGACTTTTCGTTATTTTCACTGTTAAAATAATTATTTCAATTAAAAATAATCGTTTACCGTGTAAATATTTCTTAGCAGTGTACCTATCCACGCCCTGACTAGTTACATCATGTGAGGTAATACGAGGTTCAAACCACTTAACGGGGGCGATGAAATTTGAACAGAGATACAGTACCATAAAGAATATCAATATTTTATGTTTAAAGTTAAATAATAATTATCAAGTTTAGCCATATATGTAAGCACAACAGCAGAGCAGCTACCAGGTCTTTCTCATACACTACTAAGTTACATCCCTCTTTAGTCTATTCCACAAAAATGGCCTGTTCCAATGTCTCGTGATAACCAGGAAGTAAACTTTCAAGTCAGTGAATGTGAGCAGACTTTCCCGAGTATTTTTGTATTAACCTAACCTGTATTTAAAATGCCTTTACTTTGTGGCGGAACATCCGAGGCGAAAGATGCCAATGAAGAGGTGCAGAAAATATGTGATGAGGTTGGTAATTTTACATTGCGGAAAAACAGAAATAGCGAAGTGATGTGTCATATAGCCTACAACATTCACTGACAAGTTAACTCCCGTTTTTCCTCAGATGAAGTCTCATGCGGAGGATAAAGCTGGGCGAAAGTTTGACGTTTTCACCGCCAAATCTTTTAAAACGCAAGTTGTTGCGGGAAGAAATTACTTCATCAAGGTAGGAAAAAATACTTGTGTGATTTTATGAATGAACTTATAGGGGAACCCTGTTAATGTAATGAATGTGTACGTTTAAAAGCAAGCCTCATAACGCTTACAGTACTTAACTATAATCGTTTTAAATGCACTTTTCTAAATGATCTGTTTTAGGTGCATGTAGGTGAGGAAGACTATATTCATCTGCGTGTCTATAAAACCCTGCCCCATGCTGGAGAAAAACTGGAGCTGCACAGCATTCAGACATCCAAGGCTCATCACGATGCCATTGAATACTTCTGAAGCAAACCTCCAGAAAGATCAAATCGTCATGAATATTACCCAAAATATCCCAATCCCTCTGTTACCATTTTATACAGTAAATGTTTACATTAACATCTGGAGATGAAACATGTTGACTTGTATATGTGATGACCTTAACATGGATGAACGTGTATTTATTGGCTAGTGGGTAAACACTACCTGCAGTATAACTCATTGGGAATGAAGTAATCCTTTAAATACATTGTTTTTGGTATAGCTGTACAATAACAGTTAATTTTCCCTCGCTTACACTAAAAACAATTAACTGACATCTAGTTATTCATGCCGATAGTTTGGTCTTCACATTTTTGGCTTTGTACTTAGTGATACTGATGCAGTAAATAGTAATTTTGTACTTGACTGCCTACAATGTATTGTATTTACATAAAATGCATTGATGGAAAGTTGTTAATGTTTTTTTTTGTGTGTGCATATACTTTCGTTGTTCAAGTTATGAGTGATAGGGAGTCTAATAAAAATATTTAGATGACATTTTTTTAGAAGATTTTAGATTGAAATAATAAGTCTAAATTAAAAAGATTTAATGTAGCTGAATAGAATCTAAATATTAGATTTAAAATATTTTAGATTTAAAATAAAACGATTATAAATCAAATAAATGTAACGAAAACATTTAGATTTCATAATGATTAAAAATATAATCTGATATATCTGAATAACTAGTCTAAATAAGTTGATAAATTATAATGTAACTGAATAGAAACTAAATAATCAGATTCAAAAGATTTGATTTAAATTAAAATAAATCTGATTTTAAATTATAAATAAATATTAAATATAATAAAACTGAATAGAAACTAGTTATTTAAATAAATAAAATACATTTTTTAAATTATTTTAGTCTAAATAAATAAATAGACTTAATGCAGCAATGGAACTGAAGAGAAACTAAATATCCAAATAATATTTTGACAAATTTATAATATTTTTCAAAGTATAAATTGGGCCTTTATACAAGAACCGGCCTTTTAAATTTTAGGATGGGTGTCCCTTGCACGAGGATCATCATGTGAGGGAGCCTGTGGGGTCTAAGAAACTGAAAACCCCTGCTTTAAACTTTGACACAAGTGGCCATGTCAACATCTGAGAACAGATCAAGAATCTTATCTTCTCGTCAAACGAACATTCTTTGCTGTGTTGTAAAGCAAATAACAGACAACAGTTCAGCAATTGGAAAACATTTCATTTTTAATAAAATCTTTTGTACAATATTTATACAAAAAGGTTTACAGGACTTGGGCAACATTAGTGTTCCTTCACTGTAGAAACACAAAGCCATAGACAGCACACTGGTGGAGGAGGGTTTGTGGGATGAGTTACAAGGACGTTTGGGCTCAATGTCCCGACTCAGCTCCAGGTGTTGTCCTCAGAACACTGTGTGGTTCATATTGACAGTGGAACTATCATTCACTTGATCTTGGGAGGGGTGTAGTGAATTCGGCACCTTTCATTGAAAACCTAGAGGGGAAAATGTCATCAGTGACAAATGTTTCTGAATGTAAACAGCTCATATTTAATAAAATCAATAGAAGACACTCAAAAACTCACCTTCAGACTCCGGTCATTGACCACCTCTTCAACATTTAGCTCGGACTGCATGATTTTTAACTGTAGGCAAATTGAGAAGATTTTGATTTCAGACATTTGTGAACAGACTTCAAGAATGTTATTTTAGTTTTACTATAGTATTATTAATATTTTGAATTAGCATTTTGTTATTTTAGTTCATTTGAATTTTTTGTTATGTGCTGTTTTCATTTTATTCTTTTTCTTTTTTTAAATACTGCTATTTAGGTTTAAATTGTTTTTATTTCAGTTTTAGCTCATTTTAGTTTTTATTTCCCCTTAATTTTAGCGCTTCAATTTAAACTTTCTGTTTATTGTCGAGGCAACATTTCTAACTTTCGTTTAGTTTAAGTTTTTTAATATTTATATTTTATTTCAATTAATAGAAATGTTAATGTTAGTTTTACTTAATGATAATAACTCCTTTTGTATTATATACTGCCATTCAAAAGTTTCATCAGTGTTTTTAGAAGTCTCTAATGCTTAGCAAGGCTCTTATTTGATAACAAATACAACAAAAAACAGTAATAGTGAAATATTATTTAAATGTGAAATCACTTTATTTTATTTTATTATAATTTATTTCTGTGATGCGAAGCAGAATTTTCAGCATCGTTATTACTCCAGTCTTTAGTGTCATGATCCTTCAGAAATCATTCTGATATGATTTGCTGCTCAAGAAACATATGATTAATATCCATGTTGAAAGCAGTTGTGTAAAACATATTTTTCCGGATTCTTTGATGAATAGAAAGTTCAAAAGAACAGTATTTATCTGAAATAGAAAGCTTTTGCAACATTGTACAACCATTCAAAAGTTTTGGGTCAGTAAGAATGTTTTATTTGTTTGTTTGTTTTTTGGGGGAAGAACTTAAAGAAATTAATACATTTATTCAGCAAGGATGTATTAAATTGATGAAGTGTGAGAGTAAAGACATTTATAATGTTAGAAAAGATTTTATTTAAAATTAATGCTGTTCTTTTGAACTTTCTATTCATCAGATAATCATTTACACAACTGTTTTAATCATAATCATAAATGTTTCTTGAGCATCAAATCAACATATTAGAATGATTTCTGAAAGATCATGTGACACTAAAGACTGGAGTAATGATGCTGAAAATTCAGCTTTCAGCGATTTTAAAATATAAAAAGAAAACGGTTATTTTACATTTGAATAATATTTCATTTTTCTGTGTATTTTTAATAAAATAAATGCAGCCTTGGTGAGCATTAGAGACTTCTTATAAAAACATAAAAAATCTTACAGATCAAAAACATTTGAACGGCATTGTATAAAAGGGAACATTGACCCATTGTGCAATATAATAATATTGCCATGGATTTGAGAAACACTTCTTCAAGTCTTCAGATTCACGTGTTCCACGTATTGTCTGTTATATATGTAAGTTGGCAACCTCTAGTCTTATTATGACATTGCTTTGGTTATGAGTTAACAAATTAAACTACATAACAATAGAGTACATGAGACTACACCCCCTGGTGGCAGACAACGGTACTACCTTAGTTTGTTCTTTCCTGAGTTGCTTGATAATTGACACGTTGTCACTATCGTTTGCCCTCTTTTCACGTAACTGCCCGACAACAGCAGAGGTATCTGTAATACATGATTTTATTGCCTTATCTCTGGAAAGATGGGCTTCCATGAGCTGAAAGACAGACAGTAAAGGAAAACGGCTTGTTAATTAACACATTACATACTATAGTACACTAAAATAAGTCACACATCAAGTACATAATTAGGGGGATCTTTAACAATCATTTTAGATTATATAAAAGCGCTTTGATACATACCGATTCATAAAGTTCTTTGCAGGTCTGTGTGGCGTCCACTTTGCCTGAAAAGGACACAGTGGGCACAGTGGTATTAAGGGCATGGACAATTCTGTCATCAATGGTGCGCATCCCTTTTATTACTTCCTAGAGGACATAAGGAGAGATATAAAAACAGCAGACTAAGACCTCCGTTCATCTTCGGAACAGAAATGAAGATATTTTAGTTGAAATCTGATGGCTCTGAAAGGCCTCCATTGGCACAATGCACGGTTCACTCTCAAGACCCTTAAAAGGTACTAAAGACGTCGTTACAAAGTCCATCTCACTACAGTGGTTCTACAATAACTCTATGAATCAGCGAGAATAGTTTTTGTGCGCAAAAAAACCCTAAATAACGACTTATATAGTGATGATGATTTCAAAACACAGCATCATGAAGCTTCGAAGCGTTATGAATCAGTGAGTAGAATGAGCAGTTTGGATCGCCAAATTTCAGCAGTTTGGCGGTTTGACACGCGATCTGAATCATGATTCGACTCACTGATTCATAACGCTTCGAAGCTTCATGAGGCCGTGTTTTGAAATCGTCATCACTATACAAGTCGTTATTTTGGGTTTTTTTGCGCACAAAAACTATTCTCGCCGATTCATAAAGTTATTGTAGAACCACTGTAGTGAGATGGACTTTGTAACGACGTCTTTAAAGGTCCCATGGCATGAAATTTTCATTTTATGAGGTTTTTCAACATTAATATGAGTTCCCCTAGCCTGAATATTGTCCCCAAGTGGATAGAAATGTTGATCGGTGTAAACCCGAGTTCTGGCTGTCTTTCTCTGCCTTTGAGAAAATGACAGGCCAGACTAGCCAATCCTGAAGTCTCCTGGTTTGACGTCCAAGCAGGAACGGTTACCTCCCTTTCCTCCGCCCAGAGAATCTGGCACACCCATGCAAACTCTGGCAGTTTCTCAGTGTTTGGATGTACAAATGAAAACAGAAGTCTTTTTTCAGTTCCTTCTGATCTGTGATCAGTGATTTCTTATGTGTAGCTAATTATTTATTATTCGTGCACACACTGCGGCTTCTCTCTCCCGACAGAACGGTGTTTTTTATCTTGTGAGTCAGTGTTTTTGTACGTCCTCGTTGCGTCTATCGGTTCTAAAATGTGCATACAGTCGTTTCTGCTCAACATTAGCAGAGTTACATCCTTAGAGATAAACCTCACACACGCCGAAGCTCGGGCTGCACTGGCCCGGCCTTCAACATCCCCGACCCCCAGTACTGCATCTGGCCCACAGCGGAGGCACCACACGCGGCGTGAGATTAAGCAGAAGGAGGGTAAGCGTGAGCATATCCGGGCTAGGCAGCCTAGCTCCACAATAAACTGGATTACATTCGATTACTGCGCTGTTGTGTCTTTGTTTGCGCTGTGTACTCAATGCGAGTGAACGCTGGCAGTGACGGTTTTCATATGATAGGAAAATATCTAAAAAATAATGCTATTATCAACACTTACTCGTAACTCGTTCATCTCGACAGCTGTAATGGTACTTTGCATGTGTTACAAAGATGGTAATAATGATGAAGACGGACTCGGTGTGACTGGGACTCGTGTTTATTCAGAAACTCTCAGATACAAACACAATAAACTCGCGCTGACAGCGCTCTCATAACTCAGTAGTTACTATAAATAACTTTGTTAGCAATCGCTGAGCTCAGTCTCTGGTACATTAGTGATGTCCGGTTCGCGAACGATCTTTCTTTTGAACCGGTTCTTTTTAGTGAACTGAATCAGTTCACCAAATCGGACTGAATCGTTCTAAACGGTTCGCGTCTCCAGTCAGCGCTGATCCATAATTTACTAAAGTTACTAACTTTCTGACATGAGTGACAGTCCCTCCGACTAGAAATAGACTAATAACCTGAAGTATATGCTGTAACTACAACAGTTCAGACATGCTCAGAACTGATGTGAAGTGAACTCAGGTCCATCCGTCTCTCTGGCAGCAGCTCGTGCCTGCTCGTGCCTCGTAGACCTCGTTAAACCACGCCCCCTCCGCTCATTTCGAATGCAAAGATGTCAGCCAATCACAACAGTGGGCGGTTTTACTGAAGTCTCACAGCAATATGTCATTTTTCGTCGCTTATTCTAAACAAAGGTGTAGCTTGATGACGTCTTTATTTCACTGAGCTTTTATTATGCCACAGTTGCAGCTTCTGCTTTTTCCGATCATGCATATGTGTGGTAACACAGTGCTGTTTTATCATATTAGATACATTAGTTTAACTGTGTTGAACTAAATAACAATAATTAGTTTTTTTGTTGATGAATATATCCAAACAGTTGCTCACCTGTCTAATAAAACACATAATATATTAAAGTGTCTTTGGTGTTTCCATGGTTTCAACAAAATAAAACCCTCGAAAACCGAGGGTAACACGGTAATGATGTCATTAGGCGACACACGGACACGGTCCAGGTCCTGGTTAAAATTGCTTATTTCGCTACATTTAAACATTCATGGAAACATCTGTGATAATTTAAGTACACAAGTCAAAATATACAGGACTGTTCTTACATATTGTGCCTTTAACTAAGGGAACACCTGAATTACCACAGACATAATTAAATTAATAGAAATAAATCCCAAAAATGAAATGAAATAATTAATAAGAGGTTATTAAAATGATTCAAAAAGAGAAGTGTCAAAACACCTAAAATTACACTTTTCCATCAAATAAAATCCTGATGTTAGAAAAGTTTATGAATCTATGATGTCAACTATCCGTATATTTCACATACATATGTACTTAATAGCTTTAATAAAAATCTTTTAATTTCTGTATATTGTTTTGTGTATAAATGATTTGTCATTTAATGCATACAGTTATAATTTTAAAAAAAAAGCAGTGTCATGTTTGCTCTGCTGCTCATTAAACCACACGACTGCGTGCATCAGACCAACGAGGATCAGACATTTGAACAACATGATCGTAAATATCATCAACAACCGTGCTCATAAAAATCCTGCTCATGTGCGCTTAGGAATCCTGCCTACTTTTATCCTGACCATTGTCGAGTTCGCTGGTTTTACCTGAAACATTGAAAAGTCCTCACAGTTCAGAACTCCACCGGGCGCCGCCATACTGGACTGAAAAGGTCCTGCGCGCCGATGGTGTCCAAATACTGCCTGAATTGTACTTACTACAAAAACCGTCGTCGTTGACACTAACTAAATAATGTTACAGATCATTACTGAGTATTGTTCATACTAATGTAAGCCAATTCGACAGATATTATATTTTGTAAATATTTATCGAGATAAACATGATCAGGATTAAACATGAGTGTGTAAAATACACATGTGCTTTATTCGAAATATTATGAAGAACTTCAAATACTGTGCATATTACCTTATTTAACTATGCTATTTACAATTACGTATTACGACATGCGTATGTCCTCAACAGGCGCTCATATGTGCTGTTTTGACTGTCCAGGGTCCTTCAGTGTTTCAACAGCTGCGCTCTTCTACGAACTAGTACTCGAACTGACATTCAGGTAGAGGAACTAAACCTGGCATTGGCACGTTGACAGGCTTTCATGGATTAAATATTGTCCTTTTTCTTTCATTATATTTTTCTTCAGAACTCATGATCTTCAACATGATCGGCGGGCCTCGCACTGCCTTTGGCACTTTAATAGGTCAGTATTTTCCATTTGACTCATGCCGCATGTGATAAGTGTTGTCACTGGGCACAGTGGGCATTCTTAAAAACTAGTATCCATTATCCGCACAAAGCTAAGCAGTGAACATATGATTATAAACTCTCATAAACGGTTATGACGTAGTTGAATTTTTTTTTGACTCTGCCATGATTGGATTCATGAGGTTATTTAAGGTTATTGCATAGGTTTCATCACTTTCAAATGATGTTTTATCTAATACGTGAAAAGAGTCACACCTCTTGTGAATTGACTTGTTAGGATTTTACAACTCTATCTGACCTCTCTTACAGAAATGTACTATATTATATTTTCCCAGCAAAATAAAACATCAATTATTACGGAATTCTTGTTTTACTCATAAATCGTTATATAATATTAATATCTTAAAATATATAAATTATGAATATTATTCAAATAATTATTAGTATCAGTCATGGTAACTTGTTATTGCTTTGTATGTCATCAAACGAAAACACTCTTATCTGATCTCTTACAAAAATATACCACTTACAAAATAAATGTACAAAATACAACACTAAATGTACAAAAAAATAATAATAATAATAAATTATTATAAATTATTAGCTCAGATTCAGTTTAATAGAGGATAACCCCTTGAGATGGAACATCTCGTTTTCGAAGGGGTCTTCAAAATAACATCAAACAATTACACACTCACACATACTAAAGCTCTTCGACACAATCAACCACCCCAACCAGTCCCCCCTCTGTCCACAGCATATTCAAATAAACAGTATATAATAATATCAAAATATTACAGGAGATAACCGTATTTGATGAAGCCACCAAAACAAACAGATATAATATATATATATATATATATATATATATAACCTAAATATACATACATATACAAGAAGATAAATACATAAAAAATAAATAATAATAATAAAAAAAAAAATATATATATATATATATATATATATATATATATATATATAATTGTGTGTGTGTGTGTGTGTATATGCTATATAGCTGTGGTAATTTGGTATGTAATGAAAAAAAGAATGACATGAAAGATTATGAAAGCTTGTTTGAAGAGGATCCCAAATTCCCAATAAATAACAGTTTTACTGTAATTGGAAGTTTTGGCAGAAACTATAGTTGCTATGGTGAGTCTGAATATAGTTTGAATATAGTAAATATAGAAAGAAAATATATTCTCATTTTTGAGCATAGTTTGTACATTTAACTTTAGCCAAGGTAATGTTTTTATGTAAGTTTATTTCTAACAAATGTGAAATGTTAAATAAAATGATTAAAATGGCTGTTAAAATTAGAAATCAGATTCTTAAAAGCTCCTAAATGGCTGCTCAAATGATGCGGCAGTTTACTTTCCTCATTTCAGGAACAAAACAAAAAAAGTTTTGGACTTATAATCAATGGAAATGTAACAGGAAATAACACATTTGTGTTGTATAAACATCATCATACATCATCATGGCAGCCTTAAAGGGACAGTTCAGCTAAAATTGTCTTTATGTGTTCCACTGAGGAACGAAAGTCATACAGTCATAAAGATGATGACAGAATTTACATTTCAGACTGAAATATCCCTTTAATGGTCCCTTTCCTTCCATAGGGCAGTTGCGGAGAGGTGTGATGAACGCGGGGAGAAGAAGACTGTGCAACAAGCCTCAAGAAGGGGCATCCACACCCCACCAGGTCCCAGAACCGGGTCAGTACTCTAAATATCCATTCACTTCTACCTGCCTGCATTAGAAGTAATGGCATACCATGACACAGCACTCGCCATGACACAGCACTTACGTCATTCATGCATATAGCACACAAAAGTGGAATTACAGTGTAGTAGAGCAAGATGAGTTCCTGTTCTGGCTGTTCTACAAGGATGAGATTATACTAGAGGGAATTTTATCTTTTTCCAAACAGACCAGCTTCTCCTCACTAACACCTTGTTTCTCATCTCTCGTTGCTGCCTTTAGCTCAGCGGCTTGGGTTTAAAGTACCAGGCTACCGCCCAACAGATTGGGATAAGAAGATGCTGATGTGGGCCGGGCGATTCAAAACCGCAGAGCAGATTCCAGAGTTTGTGTCGTAAGTGGGCCCCCAGTTTCAGGCATGCTACTGAACGTGTAGTTGGTTTATGAGGTCATGTGCCAGCTTATTGGTGGAACACAAGAGCTGTCTGCTGTAAGGTCCAAATGAGATTTACTCCCAGTGTAATGACAGGTAATTAGTGTAATTCGTGGTATCTGGAGGGAGTTCAGAGTGGGCTCTGTTTGTGATGGTCAGACGCAAAACAGAACAGGCACGTCCTTGGTGACCCTCCATACATACAGTTGCTTTTTGATAGGGATGGGTAAAAACAAAAAATGTAACAATTAATCGTGATATACATTTTTTTGATCCCAAGATCAATCTTTTTTAGTGTACAACTATTTTCAGGAGCTTTGTGAAAATGAAGGCCTGTTCACACCAAGAACAATAACTAATACAGTTAGTGGACGATAGCGCTCTGTTTATTATAAGTGTGCACTACAGTGATGTAATCTGCTTCTTTACATGATTGGCTTTAACATTCATCTGCAGGGGAATAAAAAAAAACAATTTGATTCCAACAATATCGTTCCTCTGTTGAGGTGTGGACTCAGCCAAAGACTTTATATATAGGAAGACGGTGCACTCCGATTATTTATGAATGGGAGAAAGTGCAATGCTCAATATGGCAAATAAGCCCCACCTTCTAAATGAAAGAGCCAATCGTTGATTAGTAAAGTCATCGCGTCACTGCAGCTGTCGCTCCGGTTGCTGTAGAAACAGGCAGTATTCTGAGACGTGCGTTGATTCGAGCGTTTAGAAACCAAATTTATGAGACAGTTGTTCATTGGTGATTTCAAATATGAAATTTAATCATAAGTTTGACAGTTTTGGAGAATTTATTGTTTCCCCATTCAAAGAGACAGGAGCTGCATGCCCGAGAGGCGTTTTGACTCTGCTATTCTCATAGAACTAGAACAATTATTAGAATTTTATGTTATAGTTATCTTTATAGATATCGTAGTTGGTGTGAACTGTTCTGGTATCGTTCTGCTGAACTTACTCACTTCTAGCTTCCTACCAATTATTTATGTTGAAATTTAGATTGTCGATACACCAGTTAATATTTACAACACTGTGTGTATGCTGCATAAAAATATGGGTCAAATATAGGTGAATATGCAAATTCACTCTTTGCCAGTAGGTGGCATTTGTGGAACAGCAGAATTATTTAAAGTTACATAAAGCACTGCTGCACTTATAAAAACTAAGGGCCCTATTTTATCGATCTAAGCGCATGGTCTAAAGCGCACGGTGCAAGTGCACTTAGAGCGTGTCGGAAACCACTTTTTCTAGTTTTATTGACAGGGAAAATGGCGCATTGTCTTTAAGGGTTGTCCCTATTCTCTTAATGAGTCATGGGTGTGTTTTGGGCGTAACGTGTAATTAACCAATCAGGGTCTTATCTCTGATTCCTTTTAAAAGCCAGTTGCGCTTGCACCATGGCGAATTCGCTATTTACATGGTGGAATTAGTGAGTGGAAAGACTGAACGCTTCTCCAGAGAGGAATCCTTGTTTTTGTGCTGTTTCGCGTCTCTGTGTGTGTAATAAGCAGTGTACGCGCGTTGTGCACCCGCCTATAGGCGCATATTACTAACAGGCCATTTAAATAACAAAATAATACTGGTCTATTGACCAGGTTTTTGTTGGTCAATGGCACAGTTGGTCGTTTTCAGTTGCCTCATAATAGCAACACGCCAACAATGCGCCTGAACACACCTCGTTTTCAGACCAGCACGCCCATGGGCGCACAAATGGGCGCAAATGCATTTGCTATTTGCTAACAAAGCAGAAGTGCGCATTAACGTCTCATTCACAAACTCTCTCCGTTGCATTATCATTAACATGCACAGCAAATTATACAATACACTCACAGGAAACAAACATATACAGACCGTATGCACTGTGATATGCATATGACCGTATATTTTCGGGGGTGCTAATAAACTGTAAACTTTGTATCTGAAAACAACTCCGATAAACTGCTAGCTCTCCCTTTCACTACCCGTAGACTAAAATACCCATCAAAATAGGAGACAGATAATGTAGACCTTAAACATATCTAAACTCACAGAAATATCAAAAATATATATAAAAACAAATCAGACGATAAATCACAATAAAGTCTGTGACACTCCTTTAATCGAAACTTAATATGAGTATCACAACCATAAAATACTCTCAGGATACCTGGAGTTTTACCATTTTTGTAGCATAAACACTAACAAACCGATGAGCCCATTGGCTCATCTGCATTCGAGGGGCGGGGCTTACCGATAGGTCAATTGAGTGCAGCAGAGGCATTTTCTTTCCTGGTTCGGTTGACACGCCCCATAATCACAGCCCAAAGGAGCAGTATCAGACTCCTATTCTGACTAGAATCTGAGTATGACGACGTCAGGCTAGCAAACTCCCATAATTATTGGGCACCCATTTGGACCCTCTCCAGTGTAAGCCCCTGGGCTTCAGCCCATGGAAGCCTGTGCGTTGTGCACCCCTGGTTCTTAGCGAGCTACTCGTAAAAACAAACATGCACGCAAGCAATGTAGCTTGATTCAAAAACAATTGGATCATGGACGGGTTCTTTTTTAGAGAATCCAAAACATACGAGACCAGTGAAGCATGATTCAAAAATAAATTATTCTTATGAACTAGTTGTTTTTAGTGAATCAAAAAACATACCAAAACCTGGAAACTGCTGCCTTCGGAGGACACATTTCAAGGTAGGAAGGCATCAAGGCACGTCCAAATCCAATGTTAGCTTCACTTCCTGTCTCCTGAGATACCTTCATCTGATGGAGTTTTGAAGGCAGCATATATGTATCCTTCACTGCCTTTGATATCCCACAATCCTGTGCTTTCCATTCTGTGACAGGTGAGCTGGGAAAAAAGATTGGCATCCGAAAGTTGCGTTTGCTGGTCAGTTTGTGTGTAAATGTACGTTTTTTTTTTTACCAACATTTTCCACTTCTAATGTAATTTCTAGCAAGAAATTACTATAATTAAATATTTGGTTAGCTTTCACCAAAGCTCTATTTTGCTGTAGCTCATTAAACGTCTGTCCGAAATTAGTTTCGTGAGGTGCCTTCATACACAAACGCTGTCTTACAAGTCATTGTCTGATAAGGCAGCGAGGCAACGAGCCAGCTGCCTAGGTTTCCGGACGGAGCCACAGTGTAGGCCGATTCAATTCCCAAAATGAATTATTACTTTTTTTTTAATGATTCGTTCAAAAAGAAAAGGTACTGTTTTGTGTGTGTGTGTGTGTGTGTGTGTGTATTAACATTCGAATCAAATTAGAAAATCTGTCGAAATGCCCTGCCCTAATCTTTACAATGTTTTCCTCTGTAAAAACACAGCATTATACAGTAGGACTTCACTTGTTTAAACATATCTTTGTGGAGGTACTATTTTATGCTAATGCTTATACTTATACTGTGTTTTCAGTTTTGAGATGATTGATGCTGCCAGGAACAGAGTGCGTGTGAAGGCCTGCTATGTCATGATTGCACTTACCATCCTGGCGTGCCTCGGTACGGTTATCTCTGGCAAACAGGTAATCAAACAGTGTGCTGCGTATAAATGAAAAGCCATCTTGGATTGTGTAATATATGGCTATCAAATCCTAACCGATGTCTTCTATGACAGGCGGTAAGTCGGCATGACAATTTGACCTCTCGTAACATGGAGAAGAAGGCTCGGTGGAGAGAGGAAGCACTGAAGGAGAAGGAGGCCGCTGCACTTGCAGAGAAAGCTCAGTGATATGCATCCATTCGAGCTCCCAAATCATTCATCAACCAATTTTCAAATAACAAATGCCACACCCCATAGGAACTCTGGTGGAGGTGGTACAATGTTCCTCCACGACTTTTAGAGTAGTGTATAAAATAAAGATGTGAGATTTCTGTATATATTCAGAAAAAATAAAATAATGTTCCACTGTTGTTGTTGTGAACACTTTTGTTTTTGTAGCTAATATTAAATAGTAATAATGCCAAAATTACACCAATAACATGACATAAAGGTAAAGATATACATGTTTTTCTATTCAGAATAATGTAACAGTATTTTATTTGATAATTTAATATTAAATTATTTTTTCATACTGTACATTATAATGTTGTAATGCCTAAATTAAATTTGTAGCATCTAATAAACTGATTTATTTGCTCCATTTTTAAATGAATTTATTTTAAGTGTTTATTCAGTCAAAATAGAATAATCTTATCAGGCATGACAAGAATCTAATTATCAGCTTGATGGCATCAAACAGTATAGTGTGGCACTAGCAACACCAAGGTCACCATTTTAATATTGGTGCATCCCTACATTGTCTCCTAAAGCTGATGATTATTGTTTTTGGTTTGGTTAAAATAACCAATAAGAAGAATAATAGCGGCTTGTTAATCATTTTGCTCACAGTATCCCTAAATTATATAGAAAAAAGATTAGCGCATGGTCAAAAAGTAGGTTGAGAGTATGAAAAACATTAGCTAAAAGGAAAACCTGATTATGAATTTGGGTGATGGTTGGTGTATGTTGCGCTCTTAAATACAAATTATAAGCGACTCAAACACAGAGCTTGCAGAGTAGCATTTACTGTGACTAAAAACGAAAAAGCGGCGCGTGTTTTGCAAATACAGACGGTCACATTTTCCGGTGTTCTTCTCCGACCCCAGTACGTCTCGTGCTTTTATTTATTATGGGCAGCATATATGCTGTAAATGCGACCGGGTTCCCCTCTGTCCCAAACACATATGCATAATAACATGCAGTGTATATAGGTAGTTTACATGATTAAAGTAACATTAAAGTTAAGATATGCTTCTAGCTTTAATCATTTAAATGTGTCTTTGAAGATTGGGCAAAAACTTCTGGCAGCTTTAGTCGTTGTTTATGCACATGTAGGCTATATCTTCAAAATAGACGACTAGTTATACATTAAAACTATGCTGAAAGTGCATTCTCGTTTACTATTGACACAAATCAATAAGTAAATCATACTCAACTATTATAGTAAACAGCTTTTCCTAATTAGGCAACCGTTGCGATTTGATGATCGCACTAAGCCAACACAGTCTCCTAACCATGCGATGTTAAAATTCATAAAGTTGCCGCCAAATTTATCAGTATCCATATTGGATTTTCCTGTTGAAGCCAATTCATGCATTGAATGTATTAGAAAATGTAACATTTTGTAGTTTAAGGCCATTTCGCGATTTCATCATACAGCAACCAGGCACCAACCCAATAACTTTTTCCTCAGATTTAAGCAAGTTTTTTCCGCGTGGGTCAAAAAACAAGGGAATTCGTATAAATGCAGAAAAATCACATCCCTGGTATAATGACTGGCCCTTTCGTGAATGAAGCAATGATGAATGAGTCTCCTGGAGTACCCACACATTTCTAATTAAATCACTTGACCACTGAGCTTCATGAAACAGCATTTATGCAAATGGCGTAACAGAGAACAGTTACACAATCTCAATACAACAGCAGTATTGAACAAAGAGCTGGTCATCTCGGGAAGAATCAACATCGAAATAAGAAAAACAAAGTAAACAATAATATCTTGAGCTAATACCCAGTAAATTTTATGTTTAAACTTATTGATACATTTTTAGTCTTCTTTAAAGTCCATTTGTTTGTCATGTTCCACCTCCATTTTTTTAAATGAGGATTATGGCACCTTCGGTATTAAGAGATTTTAACGCTCACAAAAATACAAGAAGATAAAACAGAAAACCAAACAGTACTGAACAACTTTCTGCTCTGTATTTTGTCTTATATAGTTCTAGTCACATATGTTGTGTCTAAATGTGTGCATTCACCATGATTAGACATTAATATTAAAGTTTGTCTCACAAACGTCGGGAAGCTAAAGCCTTTCAGCTCATTTTTCAACAGCTTGTTAAAATATGGTGGAAGCTTTGAAGGGGTAGAGTTTTCTCAGCACTCTTAAATACTTAGTGTTATCTGTAAATACATCCCATAATGCAGATACGCACAATTCCTCTTCACCTTGATATCCTGAGAAGCGCTTCGGGGGCCTAAAACTGACTACAGAGGTTCGAGTCTAAACAAAGGGTCTGTTCTGAACGTAAAGTGCTGATGATGATGATGATGCTCGTGTGAAATTGTCCTCTTGAAATATCAAATGGTTTTAATGCACAGGATACAGGACCTGTCTTTTTGTCTGTCCAGCAGTCTCAGTGAGCAGGAAGACTCCAACTCCCAGAATTCCAAAGGTGCAAGTGTGTAACCCTAAAAGGAGAGGCGGACCCTGTACAGTTCAGTCATTGTCGGAATGCACGTTCAATGCGTGTCAAAAAGCAAAAGACCATCTGACTGGCACTGTCAGTCAGAAAGCCCGGACCCCTCGGTCCGTCTTTAAGTTGTCTGGGTCAAATGGGAAAAGTGCCTTGCCTTCAGCAGATGTCCTTCCTTGACCGTCATTTTTCTTTTTTTGGGAGGGAGGAAGGGAGGGGGGATTTTGGAGACATGCAAACACAGTCACACGGTCAGTCCAGTGTTTTACAATAGATGAAAAGTCAATATTGCAGTCACGTCACACAAGCTGTGCTTTCCCAGCTTCCATCAACTCATCGCTGGGTGCAGTTTTCCTGAATCGGGACTGATGGGATACATGTGCTTTGAAGGGCTAAATGAAAGTTTAATGAAGGAAGTGGGATATTTAAGTCGCATGTAAAAGTCTACTGGTCACATTTTCTGCATGTCGCCATCGTTCCGGACCGGGCCAATGACATCAGGGAAGTAGGACAAGAGGGAGGAAATGGGTTGACCGGCAACACACGCTCTTGTATAACACACTCTAATTGAAATGTTCATTTGTTAAATCCTTCGCTCTGTTGGGTCAGTGGGGCGTCTCTCACCCTACAGGGTGGATTGCTTGGAGAATAAGGGAGTGAGTGGAAATGTTAAAGTTGGAAACCCTCCATGGGAGCCTCACACTGCTGGAAAAGGAACTGCTGCTGCTGGAGGTCAACAGCAGGTGCCAGAGCCGGATCTTCATCATCTGTGCTGAAGTAGCGCTCGATCAGGTCAAAAGCCTTTTGGTAGATCTCCTGGTTCTCATGACCCTGTAGGAACTCCAGTTTGTCCAACCCTGATGGAAAGCAATAGAAAAATATTAAGCTTAAATTTGATTATAGATTGCTTTTTTTTTTGTTAATTAAAATGTATTTGTCATTTATATTTACAAGTACAAAAAATAAAACAAAATTCATTCAAACCTTCTATATAATAATATGAACATCAAATTTGACAAACAAACAAATATGAAACTCCTTGTGAAAATCTGACCTCCTGAAAAGATTAACACTATATTAAGCTGTGCTTCACATTAAAAAGGATTTATTGTTGAAAGGTTGGGATTTAATGAAGCATCTGAAGACCCACCCCAGAGAACCAATTACAGCCATTTGATCAGTTAAGGACAAAAAAAGTTTTTTTTTTCCCCTCCCCATTCAATAGGACGATACAACAACAACAAATTATTCTTGAAAATTATTGAAAATTATTTGAATTATACAAATTAAATTAACATATATTACTATTGTAATAATATATTACTATAAAATAAAATAAAAATGTATTTATTAATTATTAATGATGCTGATAAAATTTTTATTTTACATAACCACAGTAAAATTACAATACTAATATTCATTAAACTAAAGAACTTTATTTATTTATTTCTGCAGGGAAACCTTAAAGCCCAAAGTACTTGTACAGTACTTGATGTCAATTTCAATCATCAGCTTAGTAAGCCTGTAGCCTGGCTCCGCCCTCCTACATACTTCCGCTTAATTTTCATATTCCTTCAGTACTCCGTCTGGGATTGCGGTATATTCTCTGGTTTTCTCCCGTCAAATTTTAACCGGTCCAATCAGCCAACAGAGGCAGTGGCTGAGAACGATGACGTTGATGTTGTGCTAGTTTGAGATGACGTACGTCATGACCAAACGTTAGCGATTGGTTATGGCAGATCCAGAGTGGATCTGGGCAGATCCAATTCATAGTTTTCACGTGTCGTCACGCTTATAGGAACGCCCACCTGGAGGGCAAAACGAGGCTCTCCTCCATTGCCTGCTAGTTATTTTTACCAGGTTTGTAGTCAGTATTAATGCGGTAAGACAGTGGTATTAAAATACCAAATTCAATATACACCTTATTGATGTTGCATACTTTGTAGAGGAAAGCAGACGAACACAGAATATCAGTGCAAAACAAGGTTTGTCGTTAGGTGTTTTCCCCATCGAAACCCATTATAAAGAAAACGCGTTGCGTTCATATTCTTGCCTCATCTACTCGCCTGTATATAGTATGCATCATCAAAAAGGTGTAAACTGAATTTGATCTTTTAATATCAGTTTTAGTACATAACGGCACTTTAAGGGTGGGTTGCACTAAGGATTTAGCCTTTCGTCAGTTCACCCTCCGTCTGGGTGAACTGTCAGTCTGGCCTAATGGTTAGAGAGTCGGACTTGTAACTGGAAGGTTGCGGGTTCGAGTCTCAGGTCCGGCAGGAATTGTCGGTGGGGGGAGTGAATACCAGCGCTCTCCTCCACCCTCAATACCACGACTGAGGTGAGACTTGAGCAAGGCACCGAAACCCCAACTGCTCCCCGGGCGCCGCAGCAATATGGCTGTTCACGGTGTGTGTGTTCACTACTGTGTGTGTGCACTTGGATGGGTTAAATGCAGCGCACAAATTCCAAGTTTGGGTCACCATACTTGGCCACACGTCACTTCACTGTCTGCTGCTTGATCAGCTCTATAATGTTTTACTGCGTAATTAATCTGTGTTTAAAATGAAGTGGTGCAACGACTCGATTTAAAATAAAACCCATATCAACAAATCCTTTAAACTTTGCTTAATTTAATCCCTATTGGTGCAGCTCACCCTATAGTGTTTTTCACGTTAAGCGTTTTAAAAACGTCCCGCTATTTTCAGTGATTGAAATACTGCAGCAGGTGCTGTATGTATATGGATCATAAGTACCCAAAACGTGCATCTTGTTCACATATTTTTGTTTTAAGATGGAAATTTGACAGGCTTGTGCTGTAGTTCTATGGCGGTTTTGCTCTCCAAGGCTCCGCGACAGTCACGTGACTGAAAACTATGGATAGTTTGAAACTTCAACAGAGTACCCGCCTTCAAGGAAGTTAACGCTTGTCAATGGAGAGTGACCAGACTCTCAGTACAAATGAAATGTACCCGAGTCTGGTAGGACCAGGCTAAGTAAGCCTGTACAATAGACGCATGCAGCCAGATATACGTGAAAACTGAAGTATACTTTGGGGTTAAAGCTTCTGTTTTGCTGACAACAGATTTAAAAAAATGATTCTTATTACAAATCAAGGAAGATAGTTGGCCAGGTTATAAGCAACCCAAACTCACAGTGCTTGCAGAGATGTTAGTGTGGAGCAGCATTTACTACAAATTGAGCCGCTCAGAGACCATTTGTTTTCCTTGATTTTCACATTTCACGTAGGTGGTAAGTTTTCCAGGTGAGAATATATGGAAATCCATATAAATAAAATCACATCCAAAGTGTGACGGCTAACATACCATATGCCTCCTCAATGAGCGCGCAGTAGGGGTTGATTCCTCCTCCTCGTTTAGCCTCCAGCTCACCCAGTCGTAGGATGTTCTCCAAGCCATTTAGGGCCACCTGTACGATCTTTGAATCCATCAGCGTCAGGAGGTCACATAAGGGCTTGATGCAACCAAGCTCAACAAGATGCCTAAAGAGAAGATCAAAGCATTAGAATACATAGCCATCTTGGTTGCTGATGCAGGAAGTGATCTGATCACAAATGACAGTTAAGACCAGGTTTAAGAAGTGATCTATCTCACCTGATCTGCTCAGCAGAACCGCCAGATGTGGCGTTTGTGATGGCCCACGCCGCCTCCTTCCTTGTGCGGAACTCAGCCACTTGCAGAATACTTATCAACGGGGGGAGCAAATCTGCATCCATCACCATCTACATGTCACAAAGATCAAAAGGAAGAGTGTGAGAGAGAAAAAGACACTCAAACTGAAGTTTGAACTTTTTAAACATGCATGTACCTGTATTTGTGCACGATTCCCAGCTGTGATATTGGAGATGGTCCAACATGCTTCTTTTTTAATGGACTCTTTCGGGCTACTCAGCAGGTGAAGAAGACTTTGCAGGGCAGAACAGTTAAGAATCACCTGTTCATGAGAAAACAAAATGACAAGTTACATCCGAAGTATGTATGAGCTACAACATTACAGCAGAGGTAATATCAGCTACGATTATATTGTAATTGTCGTTTTAACGATGACGAAGCTGACATTAACACCTTAAGAGTGCATGCTCTCACTGCATGATGTACCCTAGTTGAACGCAGGTAGAACACCCCAATATTTAATATATGTGGACAAAAAATGCCCCTGTGTGAGTTTGTGTCTTATATATCTGGTTACGTCAAACCTGTAACCCAAGCCGTTCACACAGAATGCATTTTCAGCACTGCTTTTCAAGGAAAACATGCTCTAGACCAGGGGTCGGGAACTTTTTTTGACCAAAGAGCCATTTTTTTTCCCTTTTTGGTTAAATTTTTTCAAAAGAGCCACAGTTAAAAAGTAATATATTATTATATTACTGTGTACGCACACAGTCCTTACTTCTACAGTGTATACATGAATACTCGACTTGGCATTTTCATGTGCTTATTTGTCTGTTTAAATGTGCAACTAAAGACACATTCTAGCTCTTTTCGTTCTCATTCATTCATGTTTCGTTATTAAAATCTTCAAACAGTATAGTCATCATATCATAAATATGACATTATAGGACATAAAAAATCTCCACAGCTCCATGGGTTAAATGTTTCAAAATGTCTCTTTGCACAGCAAAGCACCAGTTTCAATAAAAGGATATGTTAAAGTTTATATAGCCTACTTTTGCATTTTCGCTGCTGTTCTAAAAATGGCTTTCGTCATTATCTCAAGTCACGCAGATGCTTGAATCCGAGAGCAGGAGCTGTAGGTTTACCACAGAAAAGAACACGCACTTTGGCATGTACAACTTCAATATTATTATTATCATAAACTTTTCATTAATTTCGGTAGGCTGTACAACAAGGAATTGTAATTGGCTGCATTTTCTGCAGAGAGTGGATCTCTGTTGATGTGTCTTTTTTTAATCGATCATTTGCAAAAGGGTGAGAGACCTGACGAGCCACATGACTTTTGTCAAGGATCATAGGTTTCCGACCGCTGTTCTAGACGGGCAACTTTGACTGTTGCACTCATGTCTCGCACAAGAAAGGCACATGTTTAAAGCCACAGGGAAATTGTTGTGAGTCTCCGAGCAACACACGGTGGAGATTAGTTCCTGAGTAAATCAGCGTTTTTGAACAAATTCATAAAAGGCGTCACTTGCTTCATTCCTGAATGAATCGGTTGAAGAAATTACTCAAATTACTTAATTTTAGCTTCATATTTAAAATATTGAATTACATTTTTTTAAGTCATATTTCAATATTCTAAAATAATAATACATTACATAACATTAATTGCATAGCATTATTTATGCAATTGTAACTGCAATGTAAAGACATTCAAATGCTTTAGATGGAGCTTTTGTGCTATTCTGCAGTGCAAACATGGATTTGTTGATACTGATTTAATTTGATTGGTAAAAGCCTATAGCGTCTTATTACTCTAAATTAATTTATTGATTAAATACAACCCCAAATCAGAAAAAGTTGGGACAGTATGGAAAACGCAAAAAAAAAAAAAAAAAAAGTATTTTCTAAATTTACTTTGACTTGTATTTCATTGCAGACAATATGAACACAAAATATTTTATGTTTTGTCTGGTCAACTTCATGTCATTTGTAAATATGCATCCTTTCCTGTCATTCAGACCTGCAACACATTTCAAAAAAAGTTGGGACAGGAGCAATTTAGGGCTAGTAATGAGGTAAAATGGTTAAATAATGATGTGATTTGAAACAGGTGATGTCAACAGGTGATTGTAATTATGATTTGGTACAAAAGCAGCATCCAAGAAAGGTCTAATACTTTAGGAGCAAAGATGGGCCGAGGATCGCCAGTTTGCCAACAAATACGTGAGAAAATTATTGAAATGTTTAAAAACAATGTTCCTCAAAGAAAGATAGGAAGAGATTTGGATATTTCACATTCAACAGTGCATAACATAATTAAAAGATTCAAGGAATCTGGAGGAATTTCAGTGCGTAAAGGACAAGGGCGCAAGCCTAAGCTGAACAACGGTGATCTCCGATCCCTCAGGCGGCACTGCATCAAGAATCGTCATTCATCTATAAGGGATATCACCACATGGGCTCAGGACTACTTTGGCAAACCTTTGTCAAGTACCACAATACGTAGTTACATCCACAAATGCCAGTTAAAACTGTACTGTGCCAAAAGGAAGTCCTATGTTAACAGTGTCCAGAAGCGCCGTCGACTTCTCTGGGCTCGGAGGCATCTGGGATGGACCATCACACAGTGGAAACGTGTACTGTGGTCAGATGAATCAGTATTTGAAGTATTTTTTGGGAGGAATGGACGCCGTGTGCTCCGGACCAAAGAAGAAAAGGATCACCCAGACTGTTACCAGCAACAAGTCCAAAAGCCAGGGTCTGTCATGGTATGGGGTTGTGTCAGTGCCCTTGGCAAAGGTAGCTTGCACTTCTGTGATTAATGCTGAAAAGTACATAGAGATTTTGGAGCATAATATGCTGCCTTCAAGAAGACATCTTTTCCAGGGACGTCCATGCATATTTCAACAAGACAATGCAAAACCACATTCTGCACACATTACAAAGTCCTGGCTGCGGAGGAAGAGGGTACGGGTACTTGACTGTCCTGCCTGCAGTCCCGACCTGTCTCCAATAGAGAATGTGTGGCGCATTTTGAAGCGCAAAATGTGACAACGAAGACCCCGTACTGTTGCCCACCTTAAGACTTGTTTGCAGGAAGAATGGGACAAAATTACACCTGAAACACTTCATCACTGGGTGTCTTCAGTCCCTAAACGTCTTTTAAGTGTTGTGAAAAGGAATGGCAACATTACAAAGTGGTAAATGCTTTACTGTCCCAACTTTTTTTGAAATGTGTTGCAGGTCTGAATGACAGGAAAGGATGCATATTTACAAATGACATGAAGTTGACCAGACAAAACATGAAATATTTTTTGTTCATATTGTCTGCAATGAAATCCAAGTCAAAGTAAATTTAGAAGTCACTTCTTTTTTTTGTGTGTTTTCCATACTGTCCCAACTTTTTCTGATTTGGGGTTGTATAAGAATTTGATGATGCATACATCTAATGAAGTTAGAAATAACTGCACAAATAAAGGTAAAAATGCTCCTAGGAATCAGCTAAGGTTCCAGCACAAAAACACAGCAAAATATTGTCTTATTATTATCAACAAAATACCAGAAAATATTGACATCATTTGACGTCACTATCACACACTATTAAGCAGAGGACATCTAAAAAAAAAGCGCAATTATTTCACCTGAGTCTGTAGGTCGTCTCCTGTGACTATGTTCCCCACGGCTCTTAGAGCAGGGGACACCACCTTATATTCTGCATGTCTGAAACACATGAGAACAAGACCTCAGAAAACAGTTACTCAAAGAATTTTAAGTATTGCCAAAAAAAGAGAAAAAAGAAGAGAAGCCGTCTTAAAAGCCTAAGCCGGTGGTTCTCAACCCGGAGGGGCTGGGGCCCAATGTAAACTTCCAGGGGACCTCAAAATGACTTGATGAATTAAAATAATACAAAACATCATTCATATCAGCTAAAACAACAACTAAAAAAACATTTTCATATTTCAAATTTTTTTTAAAGAACCAATTGTCTTGGAAACCTGGATACTGTAAATGAGGTAGCCTAATTTTCAAAGTGTGGAAAATTCATGAAAATTAATGAAATCTTATAACTCCAACATTATTATAATAAATATACATTGCTATGGTTATGCCCAGCTCTAAAATATTTTATTCTGTAGAAATTGAGTAAAAAAAAATCCATAATCCTTATCCAGTAAATCACAAAAGACTGGAAAGGTCAAGTCGACAATGGAGGGCCTTTGAATCGCAAAGGTTGAGAACCACTGACCTAAGCTATTTACTATTCTTATATTCTTTTTTTATGTCTTACAGCAGCAGCTCCACTAGTCTGCGACAGACTCCTGAGTCAATAACAGCCTGGATCTTTTCATTGGGACCGTCGGACAGATAAGAAAGAGCCCAGCATGCATCGGCCAGAATGTCAGTATCGTTCACAAAGAGCAGCCAGGACAGAACGCTGAGACACGGTGACACCTGCATTAAAAGACAAATACAACTTAGATCTCACCTTAAGTTTAAAGGTGTGTATACTCATGTGATACTCAATTACTAAGATAATATTGATTTATATTTGATTAAAATGTTAGTTCATTTTTGTTCGTAATACATTAATCCACGTCAATGTATCATAAAAGAAAATAAATGAAAAATGTTATAAAATTATAAATCAACATTAACTTAAGTAATTTAATTACGCATAATTATTAATAACTTGTTCTAGCTTGAGCAAACATGACCATGATGACACACCCACATGACATCACCGTAATGTTTAGTGGCTGCTGAAATAAAATGGAAACCTTTTTTATTTTTAATTGTTGTTTTTACGTGCTTGTTTGTCATTTAGGCTCTTTTCATCTATTATGCTCTGCTCATTTACATTTACTCATTTGGCAGATGCTTTCATTGAAAGTGACACGGGAGTGTTTTGTAGAACAACAGCAATTAATCATATAAGGAATCAACCGCACCAACTATAAATACAGGCTTCTGACTATTAATAATGTATGTGCTTTTAGTCAAAAGCTTAATTCAATGCATTGCAGAATTTTCATTTACTCCAGTCTTCATCGTCACATGATCCAAAAATAATTCTAATATGCTGATTTGATGCTCAAGGAACATTTGTTATTATTATCAATGTTGGAAAAGTATATTTTGTGATACAACATTCACAGAATCATAACATTATAATATACAGTATGAAAACAATGGATATTCATTTTGAGATTAAATTTAACAGTGTCCATTATATATGTTTTAAAAAATAACAATAATATATATTTTTAAAGCACTATACAATTTAAGGAAATAGAAGATGATTTTACCTTGGCAAAATCTGGGGGTGGGTTTTTCCCTCTGCACAAGTTAGACAGAGCCCAAACTGCATTCCTCATCATAGTCAGACGATTTTGTTTAGCCAATAACCTGCAATGAAACCTGCACTATTAGAACCATAATGATACATCATTCAACAGTATGGTTGTTCTAAAATGAATGTTTGTATGACTTACTGTACTAGAGAGGGTAGAATATTGCAGTCCAGAACATAATCTCTGCACTCAGTGCTGTCCCCCGCAATATTGCCTAAAGCCCACACCGCCTGCAACAAAGACAGTTTCAATCACATATAATTCAACAAAGTTACATCAAAATTAAATACTAGTCCTATTTTACTAGCCCCTTCATTGTAAATATGTACAGATTCTTACCTGTTCTTGTACATCCTCAAAATCAGAGCTGAGCATCTCAATGAAAATGGGCACTGCCCCAGCCTGGATGACCACACGCGTCTGGTGGGATGTTCCTGAGGCGATGTTAGTCAGAACCCACGCTGCTTCAAACTGCAAAAACAGGACGTCTGTCACAATACTGCAGAAAAACATTCACTAACGCACCATTCGAAAGCCAAGAGGATTAAATAAAGATACCGGTGAGACTCGCAGAATATACACATTCCAATAATGTGAGCGTGTGCTGGGAGAGATTCATGCCGGATGACTCACTGCTGTGACTTGGGGCCTAAGACTGGCAAGCGGTTCTTCTGGCACGACACTGCATAGTTCGTTTTAATTAGGGACGTGCACCACAACTAATTTCCATAATGGAAATTTTGTAAACGACTAGTCTACTAGTCTAAGAAACCCCCAGGAGACATAATAAGCGATGCATTTGAGGGGCTACTTAAATCTATAAATCAACCGGTCAAATCCCAAACTGAATGCTGCTAAAAAAAAATAGGTCATATGCTGTGCTTGTTTTGCATTATGATACAGCATTAACCTAAAGGTAGGGTGGGCAATTGCGAGAGGCTAGCAATAGCAAGTTAGCATTGAAAGCATGAGATCCCACCCTCCCTTCAGAGCATCTCCAAAGCCACATGACTTCAAAACACATGAACGCACACAGCAGAGTCTGCAAAGCGTCACGAGAGACGGAGTTAAATTACCACTTGTCTCAAAGCACATAACATTACAATAATAATGAACGTTAACAACTTAGAGCTTTTACTTGAATCTGCAGCAGTCAGGCGGTACATTTCAGTATTGATAGTGTTGACAGAAACACATTAATCCAAGTCTGAGGATGTGAACAGCTCTGTGTAGAACGTCACAGGTTGCCATCTCGTAATTACAGTTATGACAAGGCATGAACACCGCATAAGCTGGTTCAGGAGGAACTTTAAAAGGCGGTCGGCTGCTGTTTGTTGTGGCGCTCGGTGACTGTCTGTCTACAACTCTGCATAGCCTTAGGGAACGCGCTGATGAAGCGTGATGTCTGCGCGAGCAGGGTATAGAAATACATATGTTGACAGACAGGTAGGACATCATGCAAATGCAATGATTGGACGAAAAAAAATTTGGTCCTGAGACTTCCACTGATAATATATGTACGTTTTAATATTTAGACTACTTCTATTATTGATTACTAACAGGATGTGAAGAGAGTTTCAACCACTTTAACAAAAGTGTTTATAAAACTGTTTACCCTACCTTTAATAAACATTAGCCAATTATTTTTATTTTTTTAATTAACCGAATCAACTGTAAGTAACAAACTCAATATTATTAACAGAATTCCTAAATGAACAGTTCGTTTCTGCAACTAAGCACACAAAGACCAGAATCAAAACTATAATATTCTTCACTAATCCAATGGAGCCAACCAACCCTGTGATGTCACAGGTTGTAGTACTGCAAGATGGCGGCGCCCTTGCTACAAAAGCTATAAAAAGACCATTTTTGAGTCCAATATCTTACTACTAACTTCCTCAATAAACTCCTAATTACTGCTTATTAATAGTCAGTAAGGTTAAGGTAGTGGTTAAAGGCACAATATGTAAGATGTTTTGATTAAAATATCTAAAAGCCACTAGAACAATGTGATATATTTTGTCATCCACAGAAAACGAATGATTGTTATAGAGCTCAACACGGTTAGTCTTGATTTTTGATTTAGCGCGAGTACCATGTTTTACCATGCCTAATATTGATCTAGCGTACTGCAGTGGGCAACAGGTGTCTCATAGTGGCAGCTGAGCAGAGTAGCATTATAACATAACTTTCAAAACACTCAAATGTATGTAATGATAAAACAGTGCCCCACATATAGGGATTATGTGCTTTATAATTACTAATAAACAGCCAATATCCTAGTAATATTCATACTAATAGGGAACTAGTTAATAGTGAGAATTGGACCCTAAACTAAAGTGTTAGCCATCTTTTTTTTATTTTAAATTGTTACATTTATTGTGTTTGTTATATGATTTTTGATTAGATTGGAAATCCATTTACTAAATAATGTTAACCTGACTGACTGCTTCCTTTCCACTTTATGGGTATTGTATTCATTAGGATACTGATATAGGATCTGTTGTTGTCAAGACAGTTTTATTCATGGTTCCCCTATAAAATTTCATACCGGTATTGTCCCTCATAAATGGAAGTATAAGTATAACAAGCCTATAAACAAGCTTAATTGTTATATGCCAGTTTGACATAACCGATACACAAAGTCAAAATACTCCCCTTACAACATGCAAGGTCTGAGGTCAAATTAAAGGATTTTGATTTCCGCTGCAGATATACACTTTTCAAAATAATTACCATTTTACATTAACATGACATTCATTTGAATGTAGCCTTTATTAAAAAAGATAAAGCAAAACATAAATGTGTAAACCTAAAAATGAACATGTCAATTAGCCGCAGCAGTATTGTTTAGTTGACTAGTCTCTCAAATCCCTAATTTTACTATGATCCAGAAACAGTTTATTAGGCTCACCTGTAGCGTGCAGTTCTCTCTTCTTTTCAGGAACTCAACAAATCGGTCCACAACACCAAGGGTGGCAATGACCTCATCAATAGGGGGATTTGGCTCTAATGGAGGATTACAAAAGATGGAATTAGCATCCTTTTATCATAAGTATGATTATGTAAATGCCAGAATTTCAGTCTTTGGAGTCTTTCACCTTTAGATAAGAGTTTTCTGAAGCGCTGTGTTCCTATGAGCTGTTGTTCTGGGGAGCTGGAGAAGATCATCTGAATCATGTCCTCAGAAATAACACTTCCCTATGAAGAAGGAAGACAGAATCAATACATTTTTTCCATCAGTAAGTAAAGACTATGAATCATTATTTTTTTAACTTTCTCACTGTGATTTGGTCCATATTGTTGGCCTGTGATTCCAGGTATCCACTGTCTGACATCCCATCATCCTCCAGTGTTCCATCCTCCTCCACTGTGGCCACATTTCTGCGCTTGAACAGCTGTAAGAAAACACAAACTCTCAGCTCACTGTGCTCAATAAAAATACCAACATGTCCTAATGTTGCATTTCTTTCTTTTGGAGAGGGAAGTGGGGATTTCTTTTTTTAAACGTTCCAAAATATTCCCCTGAAGAATCAACTAGAAGTAAGCCATTTGTAGGCATATTTGCTCCAAGCTTTTAAAACATTACACATTTGTTTGAGTGTTCCCACCAGTCTGACACACCAACATTGTACAAATCATAAAACATCAATCTTTTGGATTTTGCAGCCGGCACAGTAGTTCAGATTTTACTTGTCCTGCCAATATTTTTCAATATTATTATTTTTTTAAAATAGGTTGAAAATGCAAATTGATGACTTTATCTGAGGCTGTTAATCGTAGTCTGTGTTTGTTAGTTACAGGTCTGCTTACACTAGGTCTGTCTTTAATAGTTAACAGTTTTTTGTTAAAAAATAAATTTCCCTATGGAGAAAATAAAATACTATGAAAATAGTTATGACTTCATGACTTTTTTCACTTGATTCAGTCTATTTAGTTTTGTATCAAACACAATGTGATTTTCGGTGATCGAGATCTGGCAATAACAGCACATTTTCCTCTTGGGCGAGCGATCCGCTTACAGCTTACCCAGCTCATTTTACTTGAGTAAATTTTTAGACCGGTACTTTTACTTGTACTTCAAGTAAAATGTCATTGAAGGAATACTTGAGTAGAATATTTTGTTACCCTTTCCACCTCTGCCAGCGAACCAATGAGAACACCGGACAGTGATGCCGACACATAACAACAGAGCGTAGACGCTAAAGCTGCTGTGGATCTGCATACACGGAACTACAGATTTGAAGAAAATTACCGTCGTTTGGCAAAGTTACATATGTATTACTAACATTTTATAATATCATGTAAGCTTTATGGTACACTTCATCAAGGGAATTTATAGGTGTTGACACTAATCAGCAAGTCCACAAATGGCTTGGGTATGCAGAGCATTCGCAGCTTATATGGACCGCACGCCACTGATATACACTACACAGTCAGTAACATATTTTTATTTGCTAGAAAAATATTTATATTTGTCATTATATTTTAGGTTTTCAATTTGCATCTGTAAATTATTTGTCTATAATCTAACCCCTTCAACTATAAATTCATAAACACTTTGGCTAGAAAATGATGGCAAAATATTGTTGGTTAATCATTTTTCACTGATTCTAACTGATGATACCAAATTTTTCTTGCAACTTTGACAAATTCACATGATCACATTTATGTTAAGTAACTAGACTTTGTCACAATCAGCTCAATCTCAAACAACAATTCCCGACTATAACGAAACAAATGTGTACGTTTAAAAGACAAAAACACATGTAAAAGATCAATGAATGTAAGATTTACTGAACGCAGCCAAAGACTTTATATATAGGAAGACGGTGCTCTCCGATTATTTATGAATGGGAGAAAGCGCAACGCCCAATATTGCAAATAAGCCCCGCTTTCTAAATGAAAGAGCGATCATTGATTAGTAAAGTAATCGCGTCACTGCAGCTGCCGTTAGAAGATCCGGTTGCTATAGAAACAGGCAGTGCACGTTGATTTGAGCATTTAGAAACCAAATTTATGAGACAGTTGTTGTCAGATTTCATTGGTGATTTCAAATATGGAATTTAATCGTAAGCGTGGCAAACAGTTTTGGAGAATTTGATGTTTCCCCATTCAAAGAGACAGGAGCTGCACTTGCACGGCCGAGAGGCATTTCAAAGATGGCCGCCGAGTGAAATGACTTGTCTTTAAAGTCGGCATGAAACGGAAGTTGAGATCGTCTTTTTCTCCTTATTGTGACGTATATCCGAGTGAAACGGCTTCTGAAATTAGAAAAAATGTAGGGCGAGGCTTGATTTCGTCCTTCGGGAATTGATTGGATCGTTGGAAGTTGGGCGTTGCTAACAAAATGGAGGCAGATTTGAAGTTTGCACTCAGTTGTGGAGAAAAACTCAATCTATCTCTAAAATAAATGTATTTTCTTTCTAAATCTTTTCTACATAATGTTACTGAGCATATTTCCTCACTTTTCGCTGGTTTATGATACAGATTTTACTTATTTTAAGCCTTTTATGGCTTTATTTCTGTAAAGCTTTTTTCTCAGCTCTCCCTTATAAAGGGGGCGCGCCGTAAGCGCGTTCACACGCTGCATTCCTCAGTGCGAGTCGTCACGATAAGCTGTTCGTCCGACTATATTGAGTAATTTTTACATTAAAAAAAAGCTTTTATTTCTCATATATTTCTCTCTTTTTGCCTCAAGTCCTTCTTGAAGAAGGTATTGTGTATACCGAGAAAAATGCACCTAACCACGATCAGTGACAGGTTTCTGAGAGGAGGTGCAGAAACGAGACGGGGCGATAACCCCGCCCTCGCGCCATAACACATGACCGGGGGAGAAGAGAGGTCGTTTCATGGGGGAGGGAAAGTTAACATATTTGATTAAAGATTATAAAGGTAAATGAATTTTTTAAAAAATAATGAAGTGAACAGATAAATCAGTTATAGTAAACACTACAATATTAATATAAAAATACAAATTGTAAAATTTGATTTCATGCCGCCTTTAAAGGGACTTTGACGCAGCAGAGCAAGTGACAGTTTCGTTAACTGTCCCAAAACGCTCTCAGTCCATGTTGTTATTCAAAGGCAGGTCTTGTATATACTTTCCTTTAAACAGAATAACTTAAAGATTCACACTCTCATATCTCCCATTCTCTTACTTGTTCATCTTTCTTTTGTTTGCGAAGTTGCAGGCCTTCTTCCTCCCTCCTCCTCCTCATCTCATCTGTGTTAAGTGATTTGTTTTTATAGCTTTTGAGACGTGCATTGTCCTTCCCCTGACTCATGATGTTGCCTGCTGAAAAGACACAAACAAAGCAAGATGAGCACAAGAGGAATAACCAAGACTCATTAACATAGTTGCTTGATCTCAGCTAGATGTCAGGCTTTGACAGACCTCTTCAAAAGATCATTTAATGTCACTTGTTTCCATCAGCTGTGGACAAGTACACCAATCACAAAGCCAGATAAGCATTCACATCCACCGTTTGTAACATAACTAATCTGACAGCGGCAAAAATACAGAATATTAATGCAGTCAGGGCTGTGACATACTCAAAGGTCCCTGAGCCTGTCAGTCATTTTAATGTTGGGTTTAACCAGCAAACAAGTTGTGTCAATAATATTTTATGTGTCGCATGAACAAGCCACTTGCAAATAAAATCAAGAAGATAAAGGCTCCAAAACCATAACTTAAAGGGATAGTTCACCCAAAAATTTAAATTCTGTCATCATTTACTCACCCTCAAGTTGTTCCAAACCTGTATGAGTTTCTTTGTTCTGCTGAACACAAAAGAAGATATTTTGAAGAATGTTTGTAACCAAGCAGATAGAGCAACCATTGACTACCATAGAATTTTTTCCCTAGTAAATGATGACAGAATTTTCATTTTTGGGTGAACTATCCCTTTAAAGTCGCCATGAAACAGAAGTAGCAACATCTTTTTTGCTTCCATAACTAGTCTTCTCTCAGACTAGTGGAAAGAAAACAGGCAAAATTTTGTTTTATGTTTACATTTTATCCATTTGCAGCTGCAGATTTCAATTACATATCTTTAAAGGCTATTTTCTCAAAATGAGCAAGAAATCTCCACTTAAGTAGCAAGTGCACACTTTTATTCCTATTTATAGGTTTTTAAAGAGGGGTTTGTTAAATCATTCGCCTTTATTGTATTATATAATATGTTAATCCTTTTTTCCCTGGCTGTTTTTCCTGACTGTATTATCTGATTTACGGAGTGATAAGAAATTCAAATAACATGTCAACAAAATGAAAAACTGGCTTTATCCAGTGTTCATATTCCTGTTCTGAAAATGCATGCAAATTAGCGCATATTTAATTAGACTACCTCTACTGCGTATTTAATATTTATATTTTGCATTTTTTTAAACCTAATATTTCAGACAAGTCAGAAATACAAAGCAATTGACTTAACATGCAATGGTTAACCAACTGGGGAAGTATGGTGATATCTATTATTTAACATTTTTACAATATTGAACTGTGGAGTTTTGCCTTACATGACTAGAAATAAGATAAGAAACAAAGCCAGATTGGAACAGAGCTTCTCATGGGCAGTGGCGCTTCAGCCCGCAGTGAAGGGGATCGACTGATCCAACCATCTCCACCTAAAACACCCTGCCAAACACACCAATCCAACCGTACATAGAGTCTATGAAGCGGAGACGGTCGATTCAAGTCAATAAAATGTCATTTTAGGTCCTCACGAGGTAGTGATCATCGATTGAAGAGCATGTTTGTTGCTAATATCGTCTTAACGCCAGACTCGCCTCTCCCTCCCAGATCTGCGCAGCAGCCTCTGTTAGCTCCCCTGCTAACCCACCCAATAAGGTTGTCCGACTGCTGCTTTATATTTGTGTTTTAACACTTTTATCTTTTGAGTTTATCATCATATAGGTGTAATAAAACCATTCACACAAAAACAATCCAAATTGGCGCACTGACCTGTCAAAAATGTCTCGTTTATCCCTGCGTCGTTTAAGCTGCTACTGTTCAGCCTCCGCCGGTATAGTGATACTGCGCATGTGCACTGGCAGAGGACATCGTGTGCGAAGCGCATGTGTGGTTCTCGATGTTGCCAGTTTGTGTAACGAAACGTGTTGCCATGTCCACTTTTTATAAGAAACCTGGGTCTTTTTTTGTTTCTTCTTCTTCTTTTTTTTACAGTTTTTCTCAGTCGCTTTGGTACATTTCTCGAATCATCCTTGACATTTGCAAAACAGCAAGTGCATTTCTCAAAACAATTCGTACAAATAGCAAAACACCATGGATTACCTGCAAAAGCCAGTCTCTTGCTCAAAATCCTTAGTTCATCTCTCAAAAGTAAATATCTGTGTCAATGAACATGTCAGTGCCATCAGAATGACAAGTCCTTGTGTCATTGTGTATGAATAAGACAGTCAAATTGCTTAGTCATATTGTCAATATAACGGTGTACTCTGGAGGGATGTTCTGATGGAAACTATGGCTAAAGTTTTGATGACAATTATTGTAAATTGTTGGTTACACCGTAGTGTATGTGGGAGTTTGAATGTAAGAGACTGGACAAGATTCACATTTACGTTTTTACTGTTTGTACTGTAATTTGTTGACAGACCATGTCATTGCGATACAGAGAGAAAAAGAAATATCAACGTCTAACGGAAATGTATAGAAATATGCTTGATATATTATGACAACTTGTTCAACCAATTTGCATGTAAAGACATATGCTATGAACTAATGCCTAAATGTTGTGAGGGGTGAGACTATTCAACAGAGACCCAATATAATACATTTTGATCAACATGACATAAGCAACTGATAATGTAGGAAACAGCAGAAAATTGTACATAATCATTTGCATGGATGTACACAAGCATTTGCAACTTGTTCAAAGAAATGAGAAACTGCTTTTTTGATGTGCACAAGTGACACAATGATGTGAGAATTGAACAGGTAGTTTTGAGAATTTCAATTCTGATCTGAGAAATGTACCAAAGCGACTGAGAAAAACTGTAATAAAGGCGCTTATAAACATGTGCAGTGGCAGGGTTCAGGTTTTTTTTTTTTAGCGTAGGACTATTTACAAATAACACTTGCATATTTGAACTTGGTAATGCTTTGCTCCAGATCACTACAGTTTAACTTAATAGTGATCCCAAATGTCAAGTTAATTGTGTAAAGCAGCTCTAAAAATAGTCTATTTGTCCCTCAGCAGCAACTAATCTCGCATTCTAGCTAGATTAATAACCTTGTGACAACATTACGCCACATATTTTACAAGAAATTATATTTGTCAATGAAGCTCAGGATCTTGATCTTTAATGCTGCAGTCTGTAACTTTTTTCGTGTTTTTGTCTTTCCTGAATTACCACGGTACACTTAAGTGTTTATATACGAACTATTTTAGACCAGTCTGGGTGTAATCGCTACCGCTGCTGCGGGGTAGCACAGTACCTGCGTGACTCGTCATAGACATAAACAGAGAGAAGTAGCTCTGGCTACAATGTTCTTCCGCAAGACGCATGCAGTTTTGTTTATTGACCGCAAGAGCCTCAAAATTTACGGACTGCAGCTTTAACGTGAATCTTTTTTATTCTCTTAGAATATAAGGAATGCTGATTCAATATTACTTTTGATGAAAAAACAATAAAATAGTAGGCCTGACAGTCTCGCTTATATTAAACAGAACTTTTATTGACATAATGAATAAAATGGATTATATGGTATACCCGCATTGTAACACAAATAAATGAATAATGAATAAATTAAACCCTACTTTAAAACAAATGCTTAGTTTGTGGTTCATTGTTGTATATATATGTATATATATATATATATATGTATATATATGTATATATATATATATATATATATATGTATATATATATATATATATGTATATATGTATATATATATATATATGTATATATATATATATATATATATATTTTTTTTTTTTTTTTTTTTTTTTTTTTTTAAATGTTTTGATGAAAACACAACAACAATAAAACAATCAATTATATTAAACAAAGAAATTAGCCACAGTCTGGATATTTTCTGCATCGCATGAACAAGCCACTTGCGAATAAAATCAAACTCACCTATATTAAACAAAGAAATTCAACGTTTATTAACAAATAATAAATTTGCCTCTGCCATCATCCTGTCAGTTATAGCGCCGCGCTTTGCTACTGCGCTGCTATGAAAATGCAATATGCAAAATGATAAGATATTACACCCAGTTCTTTCAACTGTGATAACATCACCAGCTATTTAGGCAATAGTTTTTGAACAGGTGTTTTTCCAGCAAGATCTGGCAACACTGCGATGGGTTTTTTTTTCCTTTTCTTTTTCTTTTTTTTGTTGTTGTTGCGCTGTACATCATGTTTTAAATAGGCTATTTCTTTTTTCACTACAAAGATATTATACAAATATAATGGTTTAACCAAAATTTCAGTGTTATTGTTAAAACCCTACAGATTTACCATAGCTATAGGCCCCTATGTAAAATAAAGTAAAAAAATAATAATAATAATAATGAAAGAAACCATTTAATAGCAGCTTATACATTATCCATTACATTATGTTTAGTTAAATTATCGATATCGAGATTTTATATAAGCCTAACACACCAATTTAGAAAACTAACAATCGACGACGGCAACCATAGGAGAACTTAATGCGATGGCCAACATTGTTGTTTTATCTCATAAAACCGTTATACACGTAAATATAGACATCACATCAGATATAGGCCTATTTCATGACAAGGCATAAAGGAATGGTTAGGGTTAGAGGAAGGGTTAGAGGAAGGCTCATCGATCCTTCCTGAAAATATCCACTGTGTATTACAGTTTTTCTCAGTCACTTTGGTACATTTCTCAGATCAGAATTGAAATTCTCAAAACTACCTGTTCAATCTTCACATCATTGTGTCACATTGTGTCATCAAAAAAGCAGTTTCTGATTTCTTTGAACAAGTTGCAAATGCTTTGGTACATCCATGCAAATGATTATGTACAATTCTCTGCTGTTTCCTACATTATCAATTGCTTACGTCATGTTGATCAAAATGTATTATAATGGGTCTCTGTTGAATAGTCTCACCCCCCACAACATTTAGCCATTAGCTCATAGCATAAGTCTTTACATGCAAAATGGTTGAACAAGTTGTCATAATATGTCAAGCATTTTTCTATACATTTCCATCAGACGTTCACATTTCTACTTTTGTTTTTTTTTTGTTTTTTTTCCCCTTGATCTATGCAGTGCTGTCTTTTCCTTTCTGTATCGCAATGACATGGTCTGTCAACAAATTACAGTACAAACAGTAAAAGCGTAAATGTGAATCTTGTCCAATCTCTTGCAATCAAACTCCCACACTAAGGTGTAACCTACAATTTACAATAATTGTCATCAAAACTTTAGCCATATTTACATCAGAACATCCCTCCAGTGTACATGGTTATATTGACAACATGACTAAGCAATTTGACCGTCTTATTCATACACAATGACACAAGGACTTGTCATTCTGATGGCACTGACATGTTCATTGACACAGATATTTACTTTTGAGAGATGAACTAAGGATTTTGAGCAAGAGACTGGCTTTTGCAGGTAATCCATGGTGTTTTGCTATTTGTACGAATTGTTTTGAGAAATGCACTTACTATTTTGCAAATGTCGAGGATGATTCGAGAAATGTACCAAAGCGACTGAGAAAAACTGTAAAACCTGGAAACGATCTTGACGCTAGAGGGCAGCGTATAATCTGTCGTTTCCTTCCGGACAGGTAAAAAAGGGGTTACAGACAAACCGACAGTTGCACTGTCACTCTGACTGTTCCAGGTTTTAGATATGGTATTGTTTCAGGTTTTCCGTCATTTTTACCTGTTTGTAGTCACTAAACCGGTTTGCCATGGTAGGGTGATCTCAGCATGTGGACTGAAGACTTCCACCATCAATCACAGTGACGCACAGCCTGATCCAGGTAGAGCTTATATCCTCAATAGGTGGATTTATTTTCTTGCAGATAAAATTAATTTCTAACTTTCGGGGGGAAGATATACCGGTAATATCTTTCAGAAGCCGTATTTCAGTGAATCTGCAATGCCAGGTAAAGAGTAATTCATTATAATAGGAACTTTGGACTTTGGTCCAATTCTCAATTATCTCTACTTGATGAATAGCCATGATAGCCTATTCATGAAAAACACACATCAAAGCATTCAGTCTTTTAACTGAACCTATTTATTTATTGTCGTTTTTATTTATTGGGATGGAGAATATTGCTAATAGCTGTTTACACTTGGTTATAATGCAGCAATGTTGTACATTTCTAATTTAAAGGACCAATAATGACTAATTAATGCTTAAAATTGTGGTTAATTGTACTGCTGACTAAACCACTTAGCCATTGTTTTGTTTTTGTTTCTGCTGATTACAGCAAAATTATTGTTTAAACTCATCTTTTGTGTCCCATTAGCCAAACATGCAGTCTGAGCAGGATTCTTTAGTAAATGCTGTTGCCTGTTTGTTTGTTTTTTTATCTTGCATGCTTTTCACTGGTATTAATTATTGAACATTACATTAATTGACAATAATAGAATAGCAACTAAGATCAAAATATGATCTTGCGGTGGTATCATTATACTTTTTGATTTTCACAATTTCAGTGTCAGTTGTGACATACGAGCAGCTCAAAGCTATGCTGGCCAATCACAGCGTACAGCTGTTTGACGTCAGGAATCCAGATGAATTCCAGGCTGGCCGGATTCCTGATTCCATCAACATTCCATGTAAGGCATTACTGAGGTGTATAGAATTACTGTTTCTTTTTTCCGGTGTACATACTAACTCTCGGTTTTAATGTATCTCTCAGTGGGACAGCTTGAGGAGTCACTGAAGCTGCCTCCACAACAGTTTCAACTGCACTTTAAGGTGAAAGCCCCCAAAAAGGACGATAATGACATAGTTTTCCATTGCCGAAGTGGGAAAAGGAGTTTGTCTGCTCTTGAAATTGCTCATCGTCTGGGATTCTCTAAGTAAGCTACTGAAAACACACACACTCACTGATCTCATTATGAGCCTAGAATACATAATGTGTATGATCCAATTAATTAAATATTCCCTGTTGTTAGAGGTACTACTTGTTTTCTCTCTTTTTTTCAGGGCACGGCATTATGCAGGCGGATACATTGATTGGGAAGAGCATGAGAAACAGTAATATTACTAATTGAGCAGCATTTTTAAATTAAATTAACTACATATTACTTTAATATTCATATTGATCTGGACCATTATAGATTAAATTAAAAATTGACAGATGAAACTGATAAAACTGACTCATATTTTAATGTGAATCTGAATAACTTAATATTAGTATCATTATTAATATATTTTTAATGGCTCATCAATAAAAAAAAATACAATAAGAATAATAATTGCTCCTTCAGACTGAATCAGAAGAATAAAAAAAGGCATTGGACTGTAAACCAGTGTGAATATATATTTACAAATGTGCTTCATTAAAATATTTTAAAAAAAGACTCTGGACATTTCTTAATTCATCTCACTGTAAAAAAAATCCACCTATTTCAACTTCACTTTCTGCCTTTTAATATAATCAACTTGGTTGTACAAGTAATTTCAAATTAAATGATATTATACTGACTTTAAAAGTTGAATCTCGTATAACTTATAGGCTAAAAAAAGTTTGCCAAGTTGCTTACTAATCATATGTGCATATGTAGTTTGCCCTTCTGCATTCTGTGGTTACCACTAGGTGGCAGTAATGCAATTAGGTAAAAATAAGGGAGCGTTTTATGGCCAGCAAGGAGGGGTTCACGGTCACAGGTGCCCTGATGCTCATTTCACTGTTGGCTGTTTTGATCAGGTCGGCTGCACCTTGGTAAATAACTGTCAGACTGATACTGAACACAGATCAAGGCTGGCACATTTTTCATTGGATTGCAGTGCAATCAAATCAACAGACCTTCCTTCATCCATCTTGAAAATAATTATTTGAGTGTCAATTTATAGAGCGCTGTTATTGTGGAGTTACAGCTTGAGTAATTGGTAGTTCATCAGGTGTAAGCAATACTATAGAGGTCCAGGTATTGGATTTGGCACACGTTATCGGTCTCATCTGAGCCTGAGCCTTGCTCTTTCCTGAATGATAAGAACAGATGATAAATGTGACCGTGTCATTTTCACCCCAGCCATAATGGGCTCCACAACACTGAGCCGGGTTTGGAAAATAAAAAATCTAAAACTAATTTCTTTGTTTGCCACAGGGGACCTAAATATGCCCGGGGTTTATTTGCTTTCTTGTTTTCTCCATATTCCAAATCTCTATTTCATTTTATTGTCCCTCCTTTGCTCTTGTTCCTGATTTTATGACCTATTTGCTTGCTAAATGCCTCCCGCATGTCACATCAGTATAAGATAAGAGAGTCGGGCAAGTTGTCACATAGCATTGTATGTCTAAAATCTCTTCTCTTGCTGTGGTTTTGTATGTTGGTTTTAAACACCAAGTTGAAAACCTTTTAAAATTAGATCTAATTATATTAAGCTATGTAAGAATTTGAACTGAAATGTGAAAAGGTATTTCATAAAGTTGTCACATCTATTGGAGTGCATTTTTATAAAGTTATGTGTTTTAAATGTTACACATTTGTACACATAAAAAAATATATATATTTAAAGCTTTTCACGTTTTTACAGAACAACCCCCACCCCATGCCAGTAAATAAGTAACTAAATAAAGTAAATATATAATGATTAAGAAAAGAAAAAAAACACCACAACAATAATGATAAATGCCTATGTATACATATGTATAAGTGCATATATACACAAAAACATACAATATCCATACATACTTATGTAAAAATACATATTATAAACTTCTACATATACATATATTAAAGTCAAATACTTAAAATAAAATGCCAATATCAATGATTACCCTAGAAAAAAGTGTTAATACAAATGATTAATTACAATAATTAATTTCCTTTTGTTTATTTTCTGTGTTTCTTTAATTTTTTTATGTTGGCTATTATTTGTCATTTTATATAATAGACAGTTTAATGGCAGGTTGTGTTGTGACATATTTCTTTATTTTGAAATTAATAAACTATCATTTATGTTAAGTATAGCTTTTAGGTATTTCTCTGACGTCTGAACTAATAATAGACAGGTTCATGACAAATTAGGCTACCTATATTGGAGCACAGTGTGTTCAATGAACAGTATATTTCCCCCCAGGTCAATAACGGTGAACATTTTTAATAACAGTTTGAAGCCAAGACTCAAGACAGTGCCTGTGAGTGACTTTTAATAATAAACATAAATATCCAATGGCTAGTAAAAGGTGCGACCATTAGTCCCTGTCTCTGCAAAATTCCATAATTACGCAATTATTTTCTCAATAAGAAATTAATTTTAACGTGCTATTATCAGGTGAACTCGATGTGGCTCTTGTGCCGTTACCCGGTTTGCTGAGAATGTCACAGGTAACAGCTTTTTTCAGATCACAGCCTGAGAGGGAACGGTGTAGACATCCTTCGAAACCGTCAGCGGAACGCGAACACCTTTAGAGCTATGGCATGATTTACAATTGGGCTTTTTGAGATGTTCTTTTATTCTTTCACCTACCTGGATTCACTTCGAAATATATTTGCTCTACCACCAATCAGTGAACTAATAAAAGCATGGATGCTTCGTGCGTAAAGGACCTCTTAGAAATGGAATGAAGCGCGTCCCTCGTCTGTAACCAACCACCCGGGCGAATCAAGCTCGATCTGTGCGAAACCATTTGGGTGCCCGGCTGCACTGCACAGAGTTATATTGCACAAAAGCAACGAGTGGAGGAAGTATTGGGGAGCTGTGATTGAATAAGTTTCACTTACGTTGTGCTCGCCCGGTGCGCGTCAAGGATGGAGTCCCTTCCCCGGCATCAACGGCTCACTGGACTGGATGAGACTGGACAGATAACTTTAATCTCAGGGAAAGTGCATTCAGAGGTGGTTCTGTTTCGGTTCTTCGCTGGAGATGCTTAACAGGTAGACACATTGTAAATTGTGTAATCTGCCTCTGGAATGCAGCACAGAAATGGATGCTATCCAGAACAAACTCATTAAATGCATGCGTTCACACTGGCTTTCAGGGCACATTTGTGAAGATTATCCATGCTTTTTTTCCATCCTTGGCGTTAATGAGTGTGACTTTATATCAGCAACTTTTAGATTTTTTAAAAAAATCTGCAATGCATTTTGGAACGTTATCATCCATGTTAAAGATTTAGTCAAATTTCGAAATTCTCAAGATTTAATATTGTTCTAGACTGACTATTTGTTATTGAATCAATGTTCTTATTAGCCTTACATCCAAATGTAAAGGGTTGTATATGTGCTGGATAAGACCGTTATATTATGGCAGTGGCAAACACAAGTTATAAAGCATGGCTCTTCAAATGAGCCTTCACAATATATATATTTTACGATATCTTGTTTGTTTTATTGCTGCTATCGACATTTCAAAGATATAAAAGCTGCACTGTGAAGTCACCAAACAGCTTGTCATTTCTCAACAGTGAAGTGTTACCAAGTCTCTTTGCAGAATATAACATTCAGGGAGGTCAGCATGTAAACACAAGGTTTCAAACAGGGTCAAGACTGTATAGACACTTTAGAGATGTTACAGTTTATATTGTCCTTTGATTCCCAAAAGTGAAACACTGTTCTCTCCCCCCAGATCTTCCAGACTCATGGCAATGTTAAGCAGCAGTGAATGGCTGTGGAATGAGTCAGAACATTCTCTCACTTCTGGGGGAAACTACAGTCTGTTACCAGGCATTGAAGAAGGGGAAAGGAATTACTATGCCATGCTCTATTCCCTACTTATCCTGGCTATTGTGTTTGGGAATGTTCTAGTGTGTATTGCTGTGGTTCGTGAGAAGGCTCTCCAGACCACCACCAACTACCTGGTGGTCAGCCTGGCAGTAGCTGATCTCTTGGTCGCTTCACTGGTTATGCCCTGGGCCGTCTATTTGGAAGTGAGTACACAAGAACCTGCTTGTAGCCTAGTTCAGGGTGTTTTTTTGTGTTAACAATAACAATTACTAAATGTAAATAGTTTCGAGGAGCATCCGGGTTCAATCGCTTTAAGGCTTTTAAGCACATTCATAAAAATGTATTTAGTTTTTTTAGCAAGCATGTAACCACTTAGATCATAGATGGAAAAGACAATTTCTAGCCCAAACATGCAATTTACTAAGGAAATATATGTCTTAAAGCTTTTTAACAGTTATCGAGGTTGAGCCAAAAACCTAGGACTAGTTCGCGAAAGTAGGTTTTTGTTATAATCTCCTATATTTCACGAACGATTCGATTGACAGCGGTAGTCCTAGAGGCAAAGTTGCTCAGAATGAGGAGTTATATATGATATGAATGTCATTGGCATCTGCAAAACATTGCGTGATATACAATCTTTACCCACAAAAAAAACGCATGAGCGCCCCCTGTGGCCGATTTCTTGTGAATTTCTCACAGGCCTCTAGGGCCGTGAGTCAAACAGGCCCAGCGAGTTTTGTTCCGATCGTACTCCTTTAACCTTCATTGGTCGACCGGCAGCCGCGTTTTTTCGAGATGCACGAATGTCCTCGTAGACAATCACGGCACCTTGGACAAAGACACCACATGCCAGTTTTAAAGTCCACCATATAATCTCCTTTATTTCACGAATGATTCGATTGACAGCGGTAGTCCTAGAGGCAAAGTTGCTCAGAATGAGGAGTTATATATGATATAACCAGCAGCCATATCACCCTGTAGCCCAAGACTGGTTTCCCACTGAAGCTAAGCAGGGCTGAGCCTGGTTAGTACCTGAATGGGAGACCAACTGGGAAAACTAGGTAGCTGCTGGTAGAGGTGTTAGTGAGGCCAGCAGGGGGTGCTCACACTGTGGTCTGTGTGGGTCCTAACACCCCAGTATAGTGATGGGGACACTATACTGTAACAAGCACCGTCCTTCGGATGAGACGTTAAACCGAGGTCCTGACTCTCTGTGGTCATTAAAAATCCCAGGATGTCCTTCGATAAAGAGTAGGGGTGTAACCCTGGCATCCTGGCCAAAATTTGCCCATTGGCCCCTGTCCATCATGGCCTCCTAATCATCCCCATATACGATTGGTATCATCCCTCAGTCTCCTCTCCACCAATCAGCTGGTGTGTGGTGGGCGTACTGGCGCAATATGGCTGCCGTCGCATCATCCAGGTGGATGCTGCACATTGGTGGTGGTTGAGGAGATTCCCCCCTTCTATGTAAAGCGCTTTGAGTGCCTAGAAAAGCGCTATATAAATGTAACTAATTATTATTATTATTATTATATATGATATGAATGTCATTGGCATGTGCAAAACATTGCGTGATATACAATCTTTACGCACAAAAAAAACGCATGGGCGCCCCCTGTGGCCGATTTCTTTTGAATTTCTCACAGGCCTCTAGGGCCGTGAGTCAAACAGGCCCAGCGAGTTTTGCTCAGATCATCCTCCGTTAACCTTCATTGGTCGAACGGCAGCCGCGTTTTTTCGAGATGCACGAATGTCCTCGTAGACAATCACGGCACCTTGGACAAAGACACCACATGCCAGTTTTAAAGTCAGTGGCTATAGCCATTTTGTGTTTTTTTTTTTTTTTTTTATAGCGCCATCAAGTGGCCAGTTGGCATGTTCTTTTTCACGCAACCACAGACTGAGCCCATACATACTGAGTTTAGTGAAATGATCTTATTCCATTCAAGAGTGATAGCCATTTTAGTAAAGTGGCCACGCCTATTTTGAATGTTTTGGCATCCGGTCGCAGATGTGAATCGAAATTTCCAAAACTTTTTGACAATCTTTCTGCACTGGTTTGGTTCCAAGTGGGCGAAAAACCTAGGACTAGTTTGCAAAATCCAAGCTATCCAAAAATGTTGTAGATTTCATGTTATAAGGCACTTGAGTCTGCGTCAAATTGTTTAGGAGTTATTGAGCCATTACGTACTTTTGATCGCTGTATAGCACTACGATCAGGCCGATTGGGGCGGGCTTTGTTGATGTTGAAGACGGGGTGGATACAACCATCCCTCAAAGTTTCAAGTCTCTAGTTTGGTCTGCCTGATCACATTTAGGGGAGAATGCTGATCCTTGGAAATTCTAATAATTACAAAAGGATTTCAGTGCTATGCCCTTGAACCCCTCTTTAAAAGCACTCAACAAATAAATTAGATAAGATGTTTTTAAGGATTGCCTGGTAACTTAATGACATGTACAAGGACATAGACAGACATTGTTTGGGGAATTTATTTCTTTTAAGCATTGTTTGTGGAAATGAACTATTCATAATTTATCATTTAAGCATAATTTGATCGAGTGATTTGGATGACAGTGTCAATCTTGAACAGGTAAATTTACAGCGAGTTGAAAACATATTCAGGGACTCAAATCGTAAATTGTACAAAAATATCTGATTATCAGTACATTTTCATTGAGTTATCTGGTCTTTAATAATGTTTTCAAAACAGTAGCACAAAAACATTATTTATACATCGTTCATGGAATGTTTTTTTTTCTGTAACATTTAAGTTGGACATTCATCTAGCATTTTTAAATGTTAATTATTTCAGAACATTCAGAGACGTAACATTCCCAAAATGTTTGTAAAGTGATAAAACAGAATGTTCCTTTAAACATTTTTAAAACATTTTAAAAAACTGGACGCTGTGAACGTTCAGAGAACTTTCAGGAATGCTTTCATAACTTAAAGGGAATGTTAGAAAAACTTTCTTAGACCATTTTTTGTTAGCTGGGGAGGTACTGTCGGACCCTCTTCTTATTTCGTCACCCACATCACTTTGTGCCACGCACATATATGATCGACTGGACAAAGCCATGTTAGTGTCGTCACATTTGTGAAAACAAGGACTATTGTCTATTGTCTAGGCTCACACAGATGTTTGGGCATGAAGCTCACACAGAAGTCACTTTCAAACCAAGCAGCTTTCTGTTGGTCAACACGGCCAATACGCTTGACCAACTTGAACCTGTTGTGAAATCTTACGCCCTCCCAAGATATTCCAGATTGTGAGGATTCCTATTGAAATGACTGCATTTCGGCCATGAAACTACGCCAAGCAATGTAAAATAATTAAAAGTAATAAAAAATTGGTAACACTTTACAATACGGGTGCACTAATATGCATTAATTCATGCATGCATTAATTCATGCTTAACTAAAGCACAGATAATCAAGAGTTAATGTATGACTCATGAAGAACTAAACCACTGTGATTAATGATTACTGCATCAGCAACTAATGAAGATTCTATATGGTTAATAGATTAAGTAATATATGAATTGCTATTGATTAAATGTGTCATCATGTATTAATTCCCTAATAACATATTATATTAACTAATAATGTAAATTAATGTGTTAGTTACCACAATGGGTCAAAGCCATGCATTTCAACTTTCAGTTGTCTGCTTTAATTAATCATTAGCTAATGATTTGTAAAGGTATCATTATGTTAGGACTTTACTTGTTGAGGCACATCACTGTTAACTTATTGTTAAGTAGGGTTGGGTACCGAAATCCGGTTCCAATATGGCACCGGTACTTATATAACCGGTATGTACCGGACCGAATCAGAACGCAGTTTTCGGTTCCTCATTTCGGTGCCAAAATTCAAACGTGCTTTCGCGCTTTGGCTGAGCCAGAGACAGACGCTCAGCGCTCGTCACATCACAACTCATGACAACTACTCAGTGTTTTCAACGACATCATGTTTATTTCAGGTTTCAGACATTTAAATGTTCATAAGTACTAGCAAAAAACACACACTGATGTCTATGAAAGCGGCAATGACAATCCTTTCAGGCGGTTATAATTTGACTAACGTTACGTGTTTTATTCACATCAGATAAATGCACATTATATAGTAACTCTATAGTTTACTCTATTCTTCTTCCAGTTCACTGGTCACTTACTTTCATGTATTTTGTAAGACGAGAATGAACTCAAGTGTTGTAAATCCGACAGATCCGATTCTGAGGCGCAAACTAACATGGCGCCGCCCATTGCGCTTTATAGATCAACTAACACACATTGACTCACACATTTGAACATCAGATAGTTCGTGACACAGTTAAGAAGTTTGTGAATATTTTGAATAAAAAGAAAAAACGAAATAAACCCGATACAGCTGAGCTGTCAGCGCTATTGCGGCTGCTGTGTCATGTGAGAAACATGACGCGTCGTCATGGAAACATTAAGGCGATGCGTTCTAAAATATTTAGCCAGAGAAAATTATCATATTTCAAAATAAAGCTGAAGCTCGAAGCTGGTTTGTACAGACGACTGCTGTTATTACTGTAACTGTTTAGAGTTATATTAGGCTTGTTGTAGTTGGGTGGCTTAGGTTTTACTGTGAATTTGTAAATATGTCAATCATAATTTGTAAATAAGTAAATTGTGTTTTGTATTTATTTATATTCATACATTTAAGTATACATTAAACTTTTAATAAATGGTTCAATTTAAATAATAAATAAATAAATAAATAAAAAGCCATTTAATGTCATCCACCTCGTTTGGTGGCCTTTAAAAAAAAAAAAAGTATCGGTTCAGGCACCGTTTAGGCACCGGAACCGTTTTAAAAGTATCGGTTTGGCACCGGAATCGAAAAAAACCCAAACGATACCCAACCCTATTGTTAAGTAATATGTCTTTGAGGTTATGGGTTTTTAATTAATTTTGAATTAGTAAATTAATAAAAATAAATGGTTTAGTTCTTTATGAGTCATACATTAACTCTTGATTATCTGTACATTAGTTAAGCATGAATTAATGCATATTAGGGCACCTGTATTGTAAAGTGGTACCAAAATGTTTTGTCCCACTGTCTCCAGGGACACAAATATGTGCTATAAACAGTTAAGACTTCCAATTATTTTCTTTTATCAGTAGTTGATTTCTTGACATTGACAAAAGAAACAAGACTTAAATCAGTATATCTATTTTTTTAAATAATCCGTAAAAAGCAATATCATCTGACAGCTGGAGAGCAGCAGATAATTATTCTCAAATCTGTCAAGTCATACTTCATTCAATATGTTCTCTATGTAATCAATTACCATTTGCCTTGGTAAACGGTTCAATTATTCAATCAATCAGTGCAGTTTTACTTTTTAAAAATATTTTAACATTAGCAGTTTTACTTTCAGAGATACCATTCATAAAGCACTTTTTTTTCTACACAGTAAAAAGGTTTTTGTTAATTAACCCAAAACATTTGAACATTAAATGCAAATGTTACATTGCACCTTTTGTAAAAATAAATAAATAAAAGAAACCGTAATTAATTTTACAGTTACAGCAACAATTTTCACAGTGTAAAAAATCTTCTAAACATATTGTTCTAAAATGTTCCTTCCCTGATTTTAGTAGTTCATGGTTAAAAACATTCATTCAGAGACTGCATACTCGGTTAAAATTGGCCGCACATCTTGTGAATGGCTGCAGTGCAGTAGGAGAAATTGTGCCGCTCTCGATTAGTGCCAGGAAGGGAAAAAAGAAGATCTTCCTGTCATGAGGTACTACACCTAGCAGTCTGATTCAGGACCACGCAGTCCATTCATCTCTGCCGGAGCCTTATTACCTCCCTTGCCACCCGGACGGGTGCTATCGTCGTAGGCCCTCTGCGAGATGGACAGAGAATCTGTTTGCCTGTGGAGCCCTCATTATTTGCAAAGTGAGTGTGAGATAAAAGCTGAGACTCTCAAAAGGAGTTCTCTCCTTCCTTGCATTGGAGAAACCCTATAAGTGAGGCAGTGTGGCTAGAAGTTGCTCAGTTTGACATATTTCATATGTAAAGCCTTTTCCTTTCAATTTTTTTTGTGCATTTAGCCCTTAATATGACCCTGTTGTACCTGTGCAGGTGGTTGGCGGAGCTTGGCTCTTCAGTCGCTTGTATTGCAATGTCTTTGTGACCCTGGATGTGATGATGTGCACTGCAAGCATTCTCAACCTGTGTGCCATCAGCATCGACAGGTAGGGGGATAATAATAAATGTGTTCATCATTTCTTGTGGTTCCTTTTTTATTAAAATCATGTTCAAAGGTTTAGTACAAGTTAAGCTTAAAACGCAATTTGTGGTATAATGTTGATTACCACAAAAAGTCATTTCCACATGTCCCTTCTGTTCTTTAAAAAAAGCAAAAATATAGGTTACAGTAAGGCACTTTCAATAGTATTTATAATAATATATACTAGTAGTATAATAGTATTTTAGTAGACCTAAACAATATGCATGTTAACGTATATATAAAAACGTAACCTTTTCTGTGCAAAGTTATACACAAGTATGGTGGCTAAGAGAGCTCTGAAAACTGAAGAAAGCACTTGCAAATAGAAAAAACACCTGCAAAATTCATTAGTTTGTCAACATACTACAAATACTCGCAACACAACCAAATACATAAACGCGCTGCAAGTACTCACGATGCAACCAAATACAGAAACACGCTGCAAATACCAACAACGCAACCAAATACAGAAACACACTGTAAATACTCAAAATGCAACCAAATACAGACTCACAACGCAACCATTACAGAAACACACTGCAAATACTCACAATACAACCAAATACAGACTCACAACACAACCATTACAGAAACACACTGCAAATACTCACAATGCAACCAAATACAGAAACACACCGCAAATACTCACAACGCAACCAAATACAGAAACACACTGCAAATACTCACAACGCAACCAAATACAGAAACACACTGCAAATACTCACAATGCAACCAAATACAGACTCACAACGCAACCATTACAGAAACACACTGCAAATACTCACAATGCAACCAAATACAGACTCACAACGCAACCATTACAGAAACACGCTGCAAATACTCACAATGCAACCAAATACAGAAACACACTGCAAATACTCACAACGCAACCAAATACAGAAACACACTGCAAATACTCACAATGCAACCAAATACAGAAACACACTGCAAATACTCACAATGCAACCAAATACAGAAACATACTGCAAATACTCACAATGCAACCAAATACAGAAACGCGCTGCAAATACTCACAACGCAACCAAATACATACACACTGCAAATACACTCAAAAAAATGATTCTTTAAACTTACTTAATTTAATTATGGACAGTGGTTCCACACAAGCAAATTGCTTTTTATTAACATTAATGGACTTTTTCTAATCTATGTAAACTCCTTGTGTTGGGACAACACAACTGAATGGGGAAGAATCTATGTGAAATTGTAATGTCGAACTAAATCAGTGGAATTGCTTCCCTGTAACTTAAATCGGTTAAGTTAAATGAACATGCAGTAGTTTATTTAAAACTGTCCAAATAGGTTACATTCAACAAACACAAGGAGATTTCTTTCAAATAACTCATTTAAATTATGGACAGTGGTTCCATCCAATTAGTTCTTGTTACTTTAACTCAGTAGTATCTATTTAAAGTTACTCCTGTCAAAGCAGCATTTGTTTGTGTGTGATTGTCTTGTAGAGTCATAAAAAGACAAGATATGTAACAAATGATCAAACTGTATTTGTTCAACAGTTGCAATAAACAGTTTTTAACAGCCTGCTCACCCATACATTCAACTCTTTAAACTTGTGCAAATGTATTAACATCAGCAAAAATTACTTTTACACATTGTTCAAAAAAGTCAAAAGACTTCTGCAAATTCAGTGTAAATTAAAACTCTATAAAACTTGGTAAAAGAAATACAACTTTTTTTCTTTCCTTTTTGAAACAAATTTACACAATACAATAAAAAAAAATCCTCCATGCAACCAAAATGTCCAGATGACATTACTGCTAAAATGTACTAGACATCTTTCACAGAAAGGCAGCTTGCAACGAAGTTCAACAATTTTGAACATTGAAAAATAAAACAAGTGTAACCTGTAAAGTGTAATGTGTAACATTAACGGGTTAGTTCACCCAAAAATGAAAATAATGTAATTAATGACTCACCCTCATGTCGTTCCAAGCCCGTAAGACCTCCGTTCATCTTCGAAACACAGTTTAAGATATATTAGTTTTAGTTCGAGAGATTTCTGTCACTCCATTGAAAACCTATGGACGGTATACTGTCCATGTTTAGAAAGGCAATAAAAACATCATCAAAGTAGTCCATGTGACTACAGTGGCTCAATCTTAAGTTTATCAAGCGACGAGAATACTTTTTTGTGCGCAAAAAGTAAACAAAAATAACGACTTTATTCCACTATTAAATTTCCTTCTCTCTGGGCCTCCAGTGAGTTCACGTAGTGTGATAGCGCAGCGTGTCTGTGTTGTACATCACACGTAGGCTCACTATTGGCCGACGCTGGTCATGTGTGATGCGTGTGACGTACAACACAGACGCGCTGCGCTATCACACTACGTGAACTCACTCGAGGCACAGAGAGAAGGAAATTAATAGTGGAATAAAGTCGTTATTTTTGCGCACAAAAAGTATTCTCGTCGCTTGATAAACTTAAGATTGAGCCACTGTAGTCACATGGACTACTTTGATGATGTTTTTATTGCCTTTCTGGACATGGACAGTATACCGTCCATAGGTTTTCAATTGAGTGACAGAAATCTCTCGGACTAAAACTAATATATCTTAAACTGTGTTTCGAAGATGAACGGAGGTCTTACGGGCTTGGAACGACATGAGGGTGAGTCATTAATGACAATTTTCATTTTTGGGAGAACTAACCCTTTAACATTCTGGCATTCCAGGAACAGTCCTAAGAGTCCTTACTCAAACACATCAGAGAAGAGCTTGGTCTTCAGTGTTTGGACTTTATTGGACAACTTGTTGCCATCTAGCTCCAGAATAATTTTTTGAAGGACTTCGAATGTGTACCTTAGTTCTGGAGGGTAGCTCAGGTTCAGTCCATAAATCAGTCCCAGCAACATGGCTGCTGCATATGGGACACTGGTAAGGTCCTGAAGAACCTTTTGACCCTCTAATACCACTCCAAGATCTGCTGGGTTGTCTTCCATGTCTGCACCTTCATGTCTTATGACATAAATTCCCATCACAGTCTTCTGGATCGCCTCCTCAGTGCTGGCAACGTCTGTATCCTAGAGGGGATATTTAAATAACTACTAAGTACTCTTAAATTCCTGTGTATTTACTTTAACAAAACATTAAGTATCCTTGAAAAAATAGCAACATTTTAAAAAGCACATACTCACCATATACTCCCAAACCAGACTGCTAGTCTTCGTTCACGGGTCGTAACGGGTCTTCGTTCAGGTATGCACAGAGAGATTTGATCATGCATGCTCTCCTCACTTGAATGTCATCAGTCTAAAGATGCAAATAACAATATTCATCTATTATTACATTGCCTGATTATTTCCTTAAAGAGATAGTTCACTTTAAAATGAAAATTCGGTCATCATATACTCACCCTCATGTTGTTTCAAACCTGTATGAATTTCTTTCTTCTGCTGAACACAAAGGAAGATATTTTGAAGAATGTCAGTAACCAAACAGTTATCTGGTCCCATTGACTTGCATAGTAGAATTTTTTTTTTATATGTAAGTCAATGGGACCAGATAACTGTTTGGTTACCGACATTCTTCAAAATATCTTCCTTTGTGTTCAGCAGAAGAAAGAAATTCATATAAGGGTGAGTATATGATGACCGAATTTTCATTTTAAAGTGAACTATCCAATGGTGGAAAAGCAGCGGTTAAAAATGTCTTTCAATACGATGAACAAAATGTTATACAGACCTTTTCCAAAAAATTAGAATATCATGGAAAAGTTTATTTATTTCCATAATTCCATTCAAAACGTTAAACTTCCATAGATTATAGATTCAGGGCCCACAACTTAAACGATTTCAAGTATTTAGTTGTTTATTTGTACATAATTTGGGCTTCCAGCTCATAAAACCCACAAAAACAGGATTTCAAAAAATTAGAAAATTACATATTACATGAAATCACACAGTAATTACACAGTGATACCATGGTCATTGAACCAGGTTTTGGTTCTTTTGGCAGTGTGGGCAGGTGCAAATCCTGCTGGAAAATGAAGGAAGCTTGAAGTGGTCTGGAAATGTCCTGGTAGATGGCTGCGTTGACTCTGTATTTAATAAAGCACGGTGGACCAAAGTCCTGTTCTCTGATGAGAGCAAATTTTGCATCTCATTTGGAAACCAAGGTCCCAGGGTCTGGAGGAAGAATGGAAGAATCGCTGTCCACTCAACGCAGCCGTCTACCAGGACATTTCCAGAGCACTTCATGCTTCCTTCAGCAGACAAGCTTTATGGAGATGCTTCCTTCATTTCCCAGCAGGATTTGCACCTGCCCACACTGCCAAAAGAGCCAAAACCTGGTTCAATGACCATGGTATCACTGTGTAATTACTGTGTGATTTCATGTAATATGTAATTTTCTAATTTTTTGAAATCCTGTTTTCATGGGTTTTATGAGCTGAAAGCCCAAATTATGTACAAATAAACAACTAAATACTTGAAATTGTTTAAGTTGTGGGCCCTGAATCTATAATCTATGGAAGTTTAACGTTTTGAATGGAATTATGGAAATAAATAAACTTTTCCATGATATTCTAATTTTTTGAAAAGGGTCTGTATGATACATCGGTCAGTTTACAATAAATACAAAGTATTACTATGGTAATAAACCTTATCTTATTAAATCTGTGGGTTGTTTTTATGTATGCTCATGACCATAACCCCAAAACTCAGTGGCCAGTGAGAGAATAATGTTTTAATAAAAGGTTTTGTTGAGTGCAGTTTTTCTTACCCGTGTAGTGGGCACCAAGAGGTTTTTAATTCTTTGTCCTAGGACTCCTCCTCGGTTTGCAAACATCTTCATTAGTTTTCCGGAGTATCCATCCAGCTTGGCAAAGAATGTTGACACCAATGGGATTGTCGTAATTCTCTCAAATTCTGCACAAACCTACAAACACATGAAAATTAATTTGTTACAATACCCAATATAGTCTAACAGCAAACACAAATTTAAATTAAAAACTTTCAATTACCTCTTCTGTTCTGAAAAGAGCAGGCCACCTGGTTTTGAAGTCTGCAATAAGTGGTTCCTTAATCAAAAAAAGACTTCATATATCACGATCGTTGCAGTGTCCGAAGAAAATTTGCATGCTCAAAGTCTAGTGTGGCCGCAGCATAAGCCATTAATCATCTGGAATCTGATATGGAACTGATTTATCATTTGTTTTCTTTAATTTCATTTAATAATTGATTTAATTTAAATAACATTCCAACTTTGTTTTTTTCTCATTTATGGTCACTGTTTTCTACAGTGCATTGATTCAGTGCAATAATAAGTGCTTTAGCGTAATTCGTAAAACTTTAAATACTATCATTGTGCCGAGCCTTGTAACAAAGTTTGCAAAATTATTACTACTTTTTATAAATCCTAAAAAGGAGCTTTACTTACCTTAGCCAAAACGTTGTTTTCTCAATCAATAAAGTTGTGGCATTCCTTCATTTCACCAAATTTAGGCAGTGATGAACTGGAAAAACCATAATGAAAAACATACTGTCATAAAAAAAAAAACACATCAGAAAACATACCAAAATATATCCGTCTACAACAGGCGAATGTGGCCTTATTTGTGCTTGCTTCAGAGCTTCAGCCAATTTTACTGGGACTATAGCTTAGATTAAAGCACTGGGAGATTTTGTTATTAGACATTCTAAAACGCTTAATGTGTTTAATGTACTAATACTAACCATACAACATCATAATAATATAGCATACTATGTACAGAAAAGCAAATTTACTCACAGGTTATAAATGCTTAAGCTGGCTAAATACTTAATACTGAGAAATTAATATTAAAAGATCTAATTCTGTAACGTTAACTTAACTTACATAGGCCTACCGTATTAATAAACCACAGGCTGACGTTAAACAGATTAACCCAGAATATAATAACTAAACGCGTTGCATTCATATGCTGAGTTCGTCTGTTTATCTGCACATTGTAAGGTTTATTATATATATATATATATATATATATATATATATATATATATATATATATATATATATATATATATATATATATATATATATATATATATATATATATATATATTATTATTAGATTTGTATAATATCACTGTTAGCCACATTAAACGTTTTAGAATGTCCCTCGTCGTTAGTCATTTCATTATTCGACTGAAAACCATTTTGAAATATTGTCAAATAATTTGTTCCACGAGCACACATACATATTAAGAATTACACGACAGAGAATCATGCGTTTTCCACAACCACAATTAAACTCGCATCTTTTTAATCAAAGTCCTTTTTTAATCGAATGCAATCATCAATTAACCGTAATCAACACATTCAACATTTGATAGTTAAACAATATTAAAAGCATCCCATAACAGACTTAACGAAACACTAAAATAAATTAAACACTTTGCATTCGGAATAACTTTATAATGAACTTTTCTTACCTGGCTGGTACTTCTAGGTCTGACACCATGCACCTCGTTGTCACCTCGTTCACGCGCGTGCGCGCCGTCAAGTCAAGTCAACTTTATTTATATAGCGCTTTTAACAATGTAGATTGTTTCAAAGCAGCTTTACAGTGTTAAACAGGAAAATAATGCAGCATCATTTTATTAAGCTGTATAGCCATTTGATGTCATCAGTTCATGTCAATTTCCATACGGTGACAGTGTGGGCTTTAGATCAATAATTAGATCAGTAGTTTATATGGTTGAATTAGTTTATTAATTCGATTTATTTCGATGTTTAGTTGAAAATATAGTGTCCCCAACTGAGCACGCCAAGCCAGAGGCAACATTCATCCAATACGCCGTATTCATCCAATACGTTGGAAATCGTCACATCCGGGTTTTTTGAATCGCGCAATCAAACCACTTACATTAGTTTAACGCTTGACAATTAAGTATAATGGACCATTACACAACTTAAGTTACTTAAACGCAATACAATAGTGTTTTGATGGGAAAATAAATATATGTGGGTTATTTTAACAAAAAACATTTGGGTAGAACGAACAGTCCCCCAAAACCATTTTTTTGAGTGTACTCATGCAACCAAATACAGAAACGTGCTGAAAATACGCACAATTCAACCAAATTCACTACACAACCAAATACAGAAACGTGCTAGAAATACTCAACAAAACTAAATACAGAAACGCTCTGCAAATACTCACAACGCAACCAAATTCAGAAACGCGCTACAAATACTAACACAACTAAATACAGAAACGCGAAAACGTTTCAAGGGCCCAAAAGTGACGTACCTGGCTGGGGCTTATTGTTCAATGTCTACTTTCAGTGGTGTTGTCCTGAAAGGTGAGTTTTTGTTTGTTTCTTTTAACATCCTGATTGTATGTGCGTTGTGAGTATTTGCAGCGCTTTTCTCTACTTGGTTGAGTTGTGAGCATTTGCAGCATATGTGTTGTCAAACAGATGATGTTTTCTTAATTCACTCGTATTTTTTATTTATTTGCATATGTTTTCTTAAGGTGCAGTATGCTGAGCTCTCTCTGCCACTGTACACAAGTTTTAATAGAAGAATTAATTAAAGTCTTTTCATAAAATGATAAGCTTCACATTTCAGCTTTTAAATCCCCATTAACTTCCATTGTAAATTAATTAAGGTGTGGTAACATTAGTGAAATTTTGAAAAAAGGTCCATTATGACTTTCAAACCAAGCCCCTTTCTGTTGGTCAATGCAGCAAATTTGCATGACCAACTGAACCTGATTAAAAAACCTATGTGGGCAAAATCTTTCGCACTCACCCACAGTATTAGGGGTAATGCATTACTTGTAACTTGTAAGTTAAGTAATCAGATTACTTTTTTAAGTTAGTAGTAATGTACTATCTTTAAATTTACAACAAAATCTGTTACTTTTTTCAAACAAGTAATGCAAGTTTACTTTGTTGTGTCATTTATTGACTGACACCTCTCCTGTCCCCATGTCGAGAGAAATCGGAAGCAGAGGTGTTGTGTGTGCTGTGTAAACATGAAGGTTATTGTAGTTCTAGACTAAATGTGAGCATTCATTTATTCATCTCACTTGAACAAAAACGGAATCAGTATTCCTCAAAATGAATAAAAACAGTGAAATGCAAACTCAGAATAATAATTAAATCGCAAATATACTTTATTTAATCTCACTTTATTAAAGGGTTAGTTCACCCAAAAATGAAAATTCTGTCATTAATTACTTACCCTCTTGTCGTTCGACACCCGTAAGACCTCCGTTCATCTTCGGAACAGAAATGAAGATATTTTAGTTGAAATCTGATGGCTCTGAAAGGCCTCCATTGGCACAATGCACGGTTCACTCTCAAGACCCTTATAAGGTAAAGACGTTGTTACAAAGTCCATCTCACTACAGTGGTTCTAAAATAACTTTATGAATCGGCAAAAAAACCCTAAATAATGACTTATATAGTGATGACGATTTCAAAACACGGCATCATGAAACTTCGAAGCGTTATGAATCAGTGAGCCGAATGATGATTCGGATCGCGTGTCAAACTGCCAAACTGCTGAAATTTGGCGATCCAAACCATAGATATGTATATCTATGATCCAAACTGCTGATTCGACTCACTGATTCATAACGCTTCGAAGCTTCATGATGCAGTGTTTTGAAATCGTCCTCACTATATAAGTCGTTATTTAGGGTTTTTTTGCGCACAAAAACTATTCTCGCCGATTCATAAAGTTATTTTAGAACCACTGTAGTGAGATGGACTTTGTAACGACGTCTTTAGTAGCTTTTATGGGTCTTGAGAGTGAACGGTGCATTGAGCCAATGGAGGCCTTTCAAAGCCATCAGATTTCAACTAAAATATCTTCATTTCTGTTCCGAAGATGAACGGAGGTCTTACGGGTGTCGAACGACATGAGGGTAAGTAATTAATGACAGAATTTTCATTTTTGGGTGAACTAACCCTTTAACCAAAGTCGTTGCTGATGACCTTTTAATGATCAAATGAATAAGAAAAAAATACTTTAGATAAAAATCACATTTGTGTTTCATTTTTTCAATTTTTTATTGCTGAAGTAAGACTGTTGAACTTTCATCTCATGCATCCTATTCTCCTGCAATCTAGAATGACAGCGCAGCAGAATTTTTTGAGAACTAAGTAACACAAAAAGTTTTTAGGGAGTAATGCAATATTAACTTTCCCCACAAAAGTAACTTTCCCCAGAACTGCTCATGTGAAATTCCCAGATCGTGTGGATCCCTATTGAAATGACTGGATTTCTACTTTTTTTTTTTTTTTTAAAGAAGGGATGAGTTGAAACTAATATTTGTGGTAATCAACAAATGCTGTTCGAGCTTTCAAACTCAAAATATTCCTTTAATATGGTATCAGCAAATCCAGTGACAGGTGCATCATTAACACCTTCATAGATAGAGCAGGTAGGGGCCTTTGTTTTAATTTTGAATGCATGGCATGAGTGTGAAACCATATAGAAGTTTAATTAGTTTGGGGTGTGGGGGGAAAAGTGAGTGGCTTATAAAATTTCTCAAATAGGAAATGGAAGGGCTGAGAGAAAATGATTCAGTAGAAAAGACAAATAAAATGTATGATACAGAGTGCAGGGAAATGTATTCAGCCGGGGGGAGAGAAAGGCATATATTTAGGTTGATTATGCCTTTCAGACTGGCCTGGTTCTCCCCCCTCTTTCATTCTACTTGTAAAAGCAGTGTGCTGCTGCAGATATAAAAAACGATCACGAAAAGCTAATACAATTGCATATCCTCCTGCTGGTAGGGGTCGAGCATAATTAATCTCTCTTCGATGTATAGATGTTGCACATTCTCTTTCGGTGTCCTGACTTATTAATTTTTAATCAGATATTTTCTTTTTAACGCTTCGTGGCAGATCCAGAAAAAAGCATTGTAGTGAAAGCTTATCTGAAATTGACTGATCTTTTTTTTCAAATAAGAATGGATGGTATATTCCAGAATTACTTGTGGGGTCATTTAAAAGTTTTCATTTAATCTCATAGCTCATACTTTCGTGCTTCAGTGAGTGTGACCTTTTCCTGATCAGTGTTTCCATTTCTCTTGAGACTCCTCTGAGATGAATTCTTCTCTCTGTAAAGGTATACGGCTGTGGTGATGCCTGTGCTATACAACACTACCCACAGCTCCCGCAAAAGGGTTTCAGTTATGATTGCTACAGTTTGGGTCCTGGCCTTTGCAGTCTCCTGCCCCCTACTGTTTGGATTCAACACTACAGGTGAGCTCCAGCTCAACTGGTGGGCTGTGACTCAAAAAGGGGTCATAGGTGCTCTAATAAATAATGCTAGATAAAATGCAAACACATGCAAATTACTCTATAATCATGCATAGTTAGCTTACCCAATACATTCTGCTTCCTGAAGCAAAACCCGTTGAGAACCACTGCACCGGCCCATTGGTGTGAAATCGTTGCTTGCAGGAATGAAATCTTGTAAAGGCCTAATTCATAGCTAATGGGTTTAGCAATATACAGCTGTGGCCAAAATTATTGGCAGTGGCATAAAAAGTGTGTGTTCTTGTGCAAAAATGTGCTGCCTCAGTATTTTTGTATATAATTTTTTTCACGTTTCTAAGGACAGGGAAACTAATGAAAGGATATGATCTGTAATAGCCAAACATTACCTCAGCCATGAACTTGATTTGCTACTTGTTAGCTGCAGATGGTATTGGGGGCGGGGCATTCTCATTCTAGTGAGTATTTGATTGGACAAAAATCTGTTTAGCGCATGAGTCAGGGGACGCATTTTTGTCCATTTTCCCAGACTATACATTTCATATGCGCAAGCTATGTCTGTGAAATGTAACTTTTGACAACTTTTAGTAGTTCAATAGCATATTAGCTTCAAAGCTACACTACTGGTTTGGAATAATTAAACTTTTTTTAATGTTTTTTAAAAGAAGTCTCTATGCTCACCAAGGCTGCATTTATTTGATCAAAAATACAGTAAAAGCAGTAATATTGTGAAAGATTATTACAAATATGTTTTAAAATGTAATTTATGGCAAAGCTTAATTTTCAGCAGCCATTACCCCAGTCTTCAGTGTCACATGATCCTTCAGAAATCATGTGTTTTTAAAATACTAAAATAAAAAACAGTTCTTTTAAATGGTAATAATACTTCACAATATCACTGTTTTTACTGTATTTTTGATCAAATGCAGCCTTGATTGGTGAGCATAAGATTGCAAAATTTTGACCAGTAGTGTAAAATCCATGGACTAAAAACTACTTAAACCTTATATTCAAGTTCATGGCTTTAGTCTAGTTTGCATTTTGTCTTTAATAGTTTGTAGTATACACTGTATAAAATCCAAATCACAAAAATTTAGGCAAATGATTATGTTTTAGTTAACTGGACAATTAAATGCAAAAAAGTTGGCTTAAAGGAACACTCCACTTTTTTTGAAAATAGGCTCATTTTACAAGTCCCCTAGAGTTAAATAGTTGAGTTTTACCGTTTTTGAGTCATTTCAGCCGATCTTTGTATCTGGCGGTAGCACTTTTAGCATAGCTTAGCATACATCATTGATTCTAATCAGTCCATTAGCATCTCATTAAAAAAATGACCAAAGACACTTTCAATATTTTTCCTATTTAAAACTTGACTCTTCTACAGTTACATCGTGTGCTAAAATGAAAAGTTGCGATTTTCTACACCTATATGGCTAGGAACTACTTTCTCATTCCTGCGTAATAGTCGCGGATCTTCGCGGCAGTACCATGGCTGCAGCAGCGCAATGATGGAACACAGTGCCTGAAAGTAGCCCCCAGCTAGGTAACTTTCAATGTGACTGGCACTAAGTTTGTGTAGTTGCAGAGAAAGTTTCAGGCTTGCAGCCGACAAATTGTGTTGTGTATTTACCTGTGTGATTAGCCATGGTTCTGTGTGTTGTAAAGGGCTGTGATAGTAAGTCGAAGGTGTATACTACCACCATGTTTCACAGAATACCAACAAATAATTGCGCCGCTGCAGCCATGGTACGGCCGCGAAGATCCGCGACTATTACGCAGGAATGAGAAAGTAGTTCCTAGCCATATAGGTGTAGAAAATCGCAACTTTTCATTTTCAGTTGTTATTAGCACACGAATTAACTGTAGAAGAGTCAAGTTTTAAATAGGAAAAATATTGAAAGTGTCTTTGGTCATTTTTTGAATGAGATGCTAATGGACTGATCAGAATCAATGATGTATGCTAAGCTATGCTAAAAGCGCTACCGCCAGATACAAAGATCGGCTGAATGGATTCAAAAACGGTAAAACTCAACTATTTAACTCTAGGGGACTTGTAAAATGAGCCTATTTTCAAAAAAAGTGGCGTGTTCCTTTAACCAGTGAAAAGAAATTGGTTCAACAATTGTTGGACCTAGTATTAATTGTAAATTCGATTTGTAATTGCAAGTTAACAAGCATACAAGTTGCAACAAGTTAACAATGCATTCTGGGTGCATCATGCAAAACTCATCCATGGCTTCGGCATGCATTGCGGCATGAAGCATGTCACCATTGTTGAGATTCATAGGCTGATTCTTGATGTCTGTGGGAGTAAATCTCACAGGAGGTCAAAGTACTTAATGTACAATCGGTTTTACACCTTATTCAGCTTTTCTTATTAAATTTTCTTATTAATTTTTCCAGAATCACAATAAAATATATTGCTCATATTAAACTCAGTCATAAAATCAGTGAATTAAACCACAATGATTATATTCTTATTCAGCAGTCAGAGAAACACTAACATTAAAAAGTCATCAAACACTGATCACCATGATGGTGACATAAAAAATAAACAATTTTCAACACAAAATCAAAAACACTATAAAAACTCAATCAGCTGAAAAAAAGATCTTAAATTGGGAGACATGTGACCTTACTCAGGTAATTGAGTTGAGTGAACTACTTTGTGTAAAAGTTGAATAAACTCATCAACGCTTTTATTTTTTTACAGTGTATCTATTTTTCAAAATGGAGGCTTGACTGTAAGTCAACTACTTTACATGATGCATAGCTTGTTAAGCTACACTTTCAAAGTAGTTTCCGTCAACATGTGGTTTCAAAATACAATAAAGCACGAAAAGGGTGGATAATTGTATAGCTAGCTTTCAGTGAGATTCCATCAGATGTTGAAAAATTAGTTTGCGAAGGAATTAATCATCCGTTTAATTAGAGTAATCAGTTAATTAGTTTCACGGTGAGATATAATGAATGTCATCTCTCTCACACACGCAAGCCTCCTAGATATGCATGCGATTTGTTCTGCTTTGTCTGCATGTACTGCAGATGGGAGAGAAGGACTTTGAGGGTCTAATTATGTTGCTGCAGAAACAATTGTATATGTCGCAGATAAGAGTATTGATTATACTGCCGACACAGCTGGCATCATTAGATACATCCACATTATTTATTACTTCGTAGCTGATATTTTCTGAAATAATTTACTATAACAGCAAACAAAAGTATCACAACAGAATTCAAAATGTATACTGTTGCAGTAATGATATGTGTGTTTCTTGCAGATGACCCGTCAGTGTGCTCGATTTCAAATCCCGATTTTGTTATCTACTCCTCCGTGGTGTCGTTTTATTTGCCGTTTGTGGTGACCCTTCTGGTCTATGTGCGCATCTACATCTTTCTCAGAAAAAGACGGAAGAGAATCACCTTCCGTCACGGCAGTGGCAAAGTTCAGCCAGCATCCGCACCACCATCAGTGGTAAGAGTACATTGCCCTCCAATGATATTGGCACCCTTGGAAAATATGAGCAAAGGCGGCTGTGAAAATAAATCTGCATTGTTTATCCTTTGTTGTTTCATTCAAAAAATTCAGTAAAACAATTGAAAGTGGGGTGGGGAAATCTTATTATTAAATAAATCTCTAGTTCTCTAGTTTGTGTTGGCCACAGTTATTGGCACATTTGGCACCCAATTATTGTCCTTTTCTTAAGATAACAGCTCTGAGTCTTCTCCTATGCCTGATAAGTTTGGAGAACATCGACCATTCCTTCGTACAGGATCCTTCAGAAGATTCCCAGCTCCATGTTGGTGCTTCTTCTCTTCAGTTCATCCCACTCATTTTCTAGGGTTCAGGTCACAGGGCTGGGACGGTCATGGCAGAAGCTTCATTGTGTGCCAAGTGACACATTTTAGTGTTGATTTTGATGTTTGTTTTGGATCATTGTCCTGATGGAAGATCCAACCACGGCCCATTATAAGATTTCTAGCAGAGGCCGTCAGGTTTAGATTTTTTATCTGTTGGCATTTGCTAGAATCCATGATACAATGTGTCTGAACAAGATTTCCAGGACCTCCAGCAAAAAATAGGCCCACAACATTAAAGACCCAGTGGTATATTTAATCATGGGTATGGGGTACTTTTTATCCCTGTTTGCACCAAACCCATTTTTGGGGATTGCTGCCAAAAATCTCTTTTTTTTAGTTTCATCTGACCACAGAACCAGGTTCCGTTTGAAATTCCGGTCGTGTCTGACAACTGAATATGCTGGAGTTTGTTTTTGGATGAGCAAGAAGGATTTTTCTTGAAACCCTCCCAAACAACTTGTGGTTATGTGGGTTGTTTGATTCATTTCTTTTTTTAGGCTTTCTGACCCCAAGACTCAACTAATCTCTGCAATTCTCCATCTGTGATCCTTGGAGAGTCTTTGGCCACTCAAACTTTCCTCCTCGCTTGATTGAAACTTCTTCATTATTGCCCTGATGGTGGAAATGGGGATTTTCAATGATTTAGCTATTTTCTTACAGCCACATTCTATTTTGTGAAGCTCAACAATCTTTTGCTGCACATCAGAACTATATTCTTTGGTTTTATGATTAAGGGAATTTGTCCTTTGTGTTTCCTCATATTTATACTCCTGTGGAACATGAAGTCATGGCTGGACAATTTCATGCTCCTAGTCACCCAGGGGCCCGTTCTTCGTACGTCGCTAACTCAGTTAGCTGGATTTGATTGTTGAAAATTTGACATGATCTCGGATTGTTTGGTTCTTCGAAGCTTATCCTGGACTTGCTGTCATAGTAACAGGTCCGTAAGCTTAAACCTGCTCATGAGCAGGCTTATTTCATGTAAACAGGATTAGATTGCATCTTGAGGTGATACTTAAAATCTGTCCCAGCCACTGCTACTTTATTACAAGAGTTCATTACTGAACCAGGGGCAATAATAATAATTTTAAATAATAATAATAATATAAAATTGTTATATTGTATGTGTATATGAGAATGTATATAATAATGTTGTATATAATAATATAGACACAGCCACTTGATTGAGCGATTTATTTGTGATGGAATAATTACTTTATAATTTTATTGGAGGTTTATGTACAGTTACTCTGAGCCGTGCATTAATTTAAGTGATGACGGATATTATGGGAGTGGCTTGATGCAGCGCAAGAGATGCAGATAATTTGATCTTGACCCTTAAGAAACTTTAATACTGTCACGTTACAAATCTGCTCCAAATTGAATTAAAAATTAAATTACAACATTGAAATAAAAATGTAAAGGGTGTACAAATACTGTATAAATTCGTGTATATAAATAATTGGTAATCATGTTAAAAATACAAAAAACATTTATCATTTATCTATAATAACTTGTATGTTGGTTTGGTGGTTTGGCTGTTTCCTTATAAAGGTCCAGAAATTCGTGGGGTTTTTATTGTATAATTGGTCAAGTTTTTTGCCAGGTGGCTTTTTTAATTATATGATGTCATTACGTTGCTGTCTTGACGCCAGCCAATCGCTGCATTGCTGATCGTGGTTTCGAGTATCGATGCATCTGCCCTCTTCAGGGAACACAAGAACGCGCAGTGATTTTAGATAATTTAATCCAGATATTTTAATCCAATCTGCAAATTCGTTTGAAGAACCAAATTAGCCAGAGATCAGTTATCACGATTAAAAGATCTGGGATCTGTCAAATCATCTCAGATGTAATAAGTAATGAAAGAAGAACAGGCCCCTGGTGTGCAAAAAATGAATGGGATATGAATGGGAATATAGTGATATTTTACTTATAGGAATTTCTAGGAGTGCCAAATATTATTAGCCAACGTGTACTAGAGAAAAACATTTATTTCATAATGTGAGTTTCCCTCCACTTTTAATTGTTTTACTTCAAGGAAAATTTTGTGAATTGTTTTGAATGAAAGATCAAAAGGATAAACTATGCAGATTTATTTTTTTACAGCTGCCCTTGCTCATATTTACCAAGGGTACCAATATTAGTAGAGGGCATTGTAGATATTCTCACATTTCACATCTACACATACTCTCTTCAAGCTGTTTTGGATTCTCTACTCTACTTAAAACACACATAATCCACCAATAACAATGCATAATGACTAGAAGTATCTGTTACCGGTGATAAGTATAGATTGGAAATGCATTTTATCTTGGATCGAAACACTGTATAACATTTCCCTTAAATTCAAAGAAGCTTGGAATCCAGTCTCTCTTCCTCCAGTCTTGTTCAGTGAATCAGCGGATAGGGCCTTTGTATCACTGGCTTCATGTGAAAGTGAGATGCACATCAGTTCTTTGGAAAAGTTCCAGCAAAGCCATTCAGCTACGCGCCCTAGGAATTTTATTGCAAGATGTAGTTCTAGCAAACTGGAGCAAAATTTGATATGGAGAAAAGGCTTTGTAGGCTGCCCTCAAAATGTTTCTTCCTGTTCCTCTTTTTTCCCTGTACTATCTAATTTAAATAAAGAAAATTATGTCTGAGCATAGGCTTACAAAGTATTTGAGCTATAAATTCATTTATATAACTTGATTGATTTTGTACAGTTCAGATTTAAAATTAAACAACCAACTTTCAATTTTTCTTTTAATTGAAGAAATAGTTCTGTCATCAGTTACTCACCCTCATGTTCCTCAGTTCCAAACTTGTATGACTTTCTTCTATGGGACACAAAAGAAGATATTGTTTGGAAGGCAAACAATGGACAAACTTGAAAATGTCTTTTTTTCGTTCAAAAAATTTTAATGGGGTCCAATGTTATTTAAAAAATTTAAATACGAAATGTTCCTGGACTTTATAGGCTTAACTTTACACTTATGATTTAAGGGACAGTACCAATTTTCAGTTTTCTAAAACTAATTAATATGGATAAAATAAAATAGATGATCCATTCCAGTCATATACACTCACCTAAAGGATTATTAGGAACACCATACTAATACTGTGTTTGACCCCCTTTCGCCTTCAGAACTGCCTTAATTCTACGTGGCATTGATTCAACAAGGTGCTGAAAGCATTCTTTACAAATGTTGGCCCATATTGATAGGATAGCATCTTGCAGTTGATGGAGATTTGTGGGATGCACATCCAGGGCACGAAGCTCCCGTTCCACCACATCCCAAAGATGCTCTATTGGGTTGAGATCTGGTGATTGTGGGGGCCATTTTAGTACAGTAAACTCAATGTCATGTTCAAGAAACCAATTTGAAATGATTCGAGCTTTGTGACATGGTGCATTATCCTGCTGGAAGTAGCCATCAGAGGATGGGTACATGGTGGTCATAAAGGGATGGAAATGGTCAGAAACAATGCTCAGGTAGGCCGTGGCATTTAAACGATGCCCAATTGGCACTAAGGGGCCTAAAGTGTGCCAAGAACCCCCCCCCCACACCATTACACCACCACCACCAGCCTGCACAGTGGTAACAAGGCATGATGGATCCATGTTCTCATTCTGTTTACACCAAAATCGAGACTCATCAGACCAGGCAACATTTTTCCAGTCTTCAACTGTCCAATTTTGGTGAGCTCGTGCAAATTGTAGCCTTTTTTTCCTATTTGTAGTGGAGATGAGTGGTACCCGGTGGGGTCTTCTGCTGTTTTAGCCCATCCGCCTCAAGGTTGTGCGTGTTGTGGCTTCACAAATGCTTTGCTGCAAACCTCGGTTGTAACGAGTGGTTATTTCAGTCAAAGTTGCTCTTCTATCAGCTTGAATCAGTCGGCCCATTCTCCTCTGACCTCTAGCATCAACAAGGCATTTTCGCCCACAGGACTGCCGCATACTGGATGTTTTTCCCTTTTCACACCTTTCTTTGTAAACCCTAGAAATGGTTGTGCGTGAAAATCCCAGTAACTGAGCAGATTGTGAAATACTCAGACCGGCCCGTCTGGCACCAACAACCATGCCACGCTCAAAATTGCTTAAATCACCTTTTGTTAGGACTCCTGGGTGATCGTGTGTGTGTGTATGTTGTCTTACCTGTTGGTGGTGGTTCCTCACGGGTTCACTGGCTCCTCCCGCTCGTTTCATTAATTGTTCACCTGTCGTGTCTCATCAGCTGTTCTCTTTTTATAGCACTCTGTCCTGTCTCTCGTCGTGTGCTCATTGTCTTGGTTGGTCTGTCATGCTGTCCTAGTCCAGTCGGTTGATCCTTGCTGTTCCTCTCCAGTTCCTCAGGTTCGGTCGCAGGCATCTGGAGGCTCGTCTTAGCCCAGAGTTCTCACGCCTGTGGATATCGTGAACTTGACTTCGGGTGAACTGTGCTCTGTTTTCCTGGTATTACTGGTGCGCTTTGTTTTTAGGCGAGATCCAGTATCGTCCAGGTTCCGGTGAGCTTATCGTCAGTCTTCTGCCGTGTTAGGATTTCTTCCCGGTCACCGACCAGAGTGGATTACCTCGTGGAACGCCGCGTGTGGTCTCTGTTCAGTGGACTGTGACTTTTTGTGCTTCATCTGACCCTCTCTTTACTCCTTCTAAATAAACAGTGTGAACTTGCATTTGGCTCCGAGACTCGTTGTGACAGCTTTCTTTCCCATTCTGACATTCAGTTTGGAGTTCAGGAGATTGTCTTGACCAGGACCACACCCCTAAATGCATTGAAGCAAATGCCATGTGATTGGTTGATTAGATAATTGCATTAATGAGAAATTGAACAGGTGTTCCTAATAGTCCTTTGGGTGAGTGTATTGATCATCAGTGAAACGGCACAGCCTACTTTTGCCATCCAGTGAAAATCTGATTTTTCTGATTATTTTCCATAGCGCCCTACTTCATTTTCCCTGCCTTGATTCTGGCACCTTTTCCTGTCTTTTTACATTTAAAAAGCTGCTTCCCCCCTTTCCTGCTATCCAAATTTGTTTTACATGCTTTTGTATTGCCTTTGTTTTCCACCCGCTGACTCTTTAACATCTCTCCACAGGAGACGTGTTTACAAGATGGCAATCACAAAGAGAAAAGAGACCTCTCTCCCATCAGGATCAATGTGATAAATGTGCGTATACCATTATGTGCCTGCATGTGTGCATAGAAATGTGTGTGTCTACTCTAATCTTGCATGAAATGAGCCTTCTCAGAGCAAAAGACTCTGTGAAGAAATCCTACAAGGTATTTTGAGATTGCTGGCAGCATTCTCCCCCTGTTTTAGCATAGCGGGTGTGTTTCTGTCACCGTGCCTCCACAGACTTATCCCTGCGGCTGTAAGCTGTGAACTGGAAGTTTGCGGCTCTGACGTAGTATGGCCCCCAACTTGCTCTGGCTGGTGCTTTACTCCCGTCACTGGCACACTCCTGTTTGTTGAAACTGTTTCCACAGGAGTCACTTCAAAGTTAGAGAGTAACAAGCTTTAGTTGAGAGCCATACGTGTTCAGTGCAGCGGTTGGGATCAGAGCTGTAATATAAAGGGAGATCTTGATTAATTGGCATATAAGGAGATGCAGAAGTGTCTTTTTTTACATTAACTAAACTGTTAATGTTAATATAAATGGTATTCTATCATCAATAAAAAGACATTTTTTATTTTTTTCAACACTGCATGTTTACATGGCTGCCATCCCAGGTAAACAATACATACTATTAAATGCATTAAAATGTACTTGAGTATGTTTTTAGTACAATTCAAATATACTATAAATGTATTTTTAATACATTTAATAGAATGTCTTTTTCACCTGGGATGCGATTGACCATTTTATATTTGCATTAAAGAGCAGTTGAAATGTTTTTCAAAGAAGTCTCTTATGCTCACCAAGGCTGTATTTATTTGATCAAAAATATATTAATTACAATTATAAAGCTGTTTTCGATTTTTCGATTTTTAAAATATAATTTATTCTTTTGATGGATGGATCAAAGTTGAGTTGATGCTATAGAATGCTGTTATAATGCCCTAAATTTCAAGATATAGGGCATAAATGCTCCTGTATAACTTTTTGTCTCATATTTATATCACATGATATAGTTAAAGCTGCTGTTCGTAACTTTTCTTGTGTTCAACATTTACAAAAAATGTATAATGAGAATGTACAACATGAATCCATTTCCCAAACTGTGTTTTTGTCTTACCCTGCATCATTATGATACACTTATAATAAGTGTTTATATTGGGACTATTTCAGGCCAGACTGGTAGGAACCGCTGCGGAGGAGCACAGTCCCTGCATCACTTGCCATAGACATAAACAGAGAGAAGTAGATCGGGCTGCAATATTCTTCTGCAAGGCCGGCATGCAGTTCTGTTTATTAACCGCTAGAGCGCAAACAGTTATGGACTGCAGCTTTAGGCAATATCAAACAAGTAATGAGCGCAATATCACACGAGTGTTGTCTGGCTATAACCAGACCAAGCTCAATCTTTTAAGATTGAACATTGGTCTGGGGTTTCTCTATCCGTCATCGGATACGCCAGTTTGTGATTGGTTTCCGCAAATTTGCAACAGAAGCAAGATAACAAGATGTACAGGTTTCCAGCCTGAGCTGCAGGGCGAAATCAAATTGCCGGCCGATCGGGCTGGGTTTACCCAGTCTAACACGAGTGCTGTTTTTGTCCCGAATAGCACGAGTGCAAATGTGATATTGATTTTAGTTCAATAAATAATAAGTTAATATTGTGTTATATTTTAGGCACAATGTTGTCTGTTTTTGCTTAATTTTGCCAACGAAAACATTACCTCAAGCCAAAGCAGAACTGTTGCCTCCGAGCAGCCGTGTTTAGTTTCTGAATGAATCCACGTTTGGAGTGAATCAGTCGGGTGAACCAATGATTCAATGGTCCATTCATAAAGAGAGCCATTTACTTAAAGGAATAGTTCACTCAAAAATGAAAATTCTGTCATCATTTACTCACCCTCATGTTGTTCCAAACCTGTATGAGTTTCTTTGTTCTGCTGAACACAAAAGAAGATATTTTGAAGAATGTTTGTAACAACGCTGATAGAGCAACCATTGACTAGTAGGGAAAAAAATACTATGGTAGTCAATGGTTGCTCTCTCTGTTTTGTTACAAACATTCTTCAAAATATCTTCTTTTGTGTTCAGCAGAACAAAGAAACTCATACAGGTTTGGAACAACATGAGGGTGAGTAAATGATGACAGAATTTTCATTTTTAGGTGAACTATCCCTTTAATTCCTGAATGAATCAGCTGTTTGAACGAATCAAATGAATGAATGACTCAATGGCTGAATCCGAAATTGCCCCCTATGCCCTCAAATTGGGCATTATTTGAGGGGACAGCCATTTGTAGTGGTTTCCGAAACCATAGTGGACGTTATTGAGTGCACTCATTCAATCCCACATTGCACCGCAATAACGAGTGTTCAGCTTATGTACACTCAACGGCTGTCCGAATTCACTCACTTGTTTTCATTCACTCCTTCAAGCGAGCTGTATTAGTGGACTAACATAGGGAATAGTGAATGAGGGTTTAGGGGGCGATTTCGGATTCAGCCAATGACTTACTCATTTAGACATTTACCGCCATCTACTGGCAGTTTTAGTTTCTTATTTAGAGTATAAATTTCATAAAAATAAAAAAATTATAATAATTTCATATTTTGGGGAAAGTTTGACCAAAAATGAAAATTCCATTTATTCTCACCCTCATGTTGTTTCAAAACTGCATGACTTTCTTATTCGTGGAACATACAAGAAGATATTTTAAAGACAGATGCAGCTTCTGGAAAAAAATTAATTCATGGTTGTTGTAGCCTAAAAGTTAATGTGTAATCAATCCTATGTTGAATTAAATTAAATATTTCTTTCTAAAGCTCCTTTAGTAATTTCATATCTCATTTAACACAATAATGACTTTAAATTATCATTTGGGCGTAATTTCTCAGCCAAATTGGATGTAATAAAATTTTTAACATTTTAAAATTGAATCACTTGACAGCCCTAGTAAATATACAAAATAATAATATAATTTATAATTATATAAGAATATAAATTTACTTTAGAGAGTTTAATAAGAAATGAAAAATGCCTAACAGTGACTACATTTGTCACATTATGCTTAAAACAAGACACTTAAAAATTTAGTAAACCTAATTTATTAAGATACTATATTTAAGATCTGATCTAAAAATACAGATTAAGAAAACATATTTTGCTGTGTGTTTCTTTGATTTGAGAAAGTCTCAAATCAGTTCAACCAGTTTTTTAAGTTTTATTTTTTTTTCAACTAGTTTTTAGTTTTAAGTCCAATTAATATAACTGTCCAGAGCACAATTCAGCTGAAAACTATCCACTGGGATTGAAAATCAAAAGAATCTAATTTTCAAAAATGTGTCTTTCTCTATACTACTTTATATCAAACGTTATAAAAAAAACTCAATCCAATCCAAAACTAGTCCAATGTGTAAGGCGGTGTGAAAATCAGCTTTGCATTGCAACCGAGATACTCAGTAGTCCTTGAGACGATATCATTCTATTCAAGGAAATGAGGACAGCATACCTCCTTGTGCTAATTAATTATAGAACAGACATGCTTGCAGGAATATGTTCTGCGCACCTTGAAGCTTGCATGCTTACATTTCATCTCCCTATCTGTTCAGGAAACCACGGAGCAGGTGATCCGTCCACGGCTCCTCGCCAGCTGCCTGTGGCACAAGCGGCCTCAAACCGCCCCTGCCGAGAACTCGTTGCTGCCTCCTGTGATTACGCTGAACTACTGCAGTATCAGCCAGGCGTCCTTTGCCCGCACTGAGCAAGATGCAAACCATGAGGAAGAGGAAGGTGGGAACGAGGAGCAGGTGACAGTTAGGAGTTGTGAGGTGAAGAAGTTGTCAAACGGACGAACGCACACCACCCTCCATCCACCGCGGCCCAGTTGTGTCATGGTGTGTCCCAGTCAGATCCGTTGTAGAAGTATGCACTCCAAGGAAAAGAAAGCCACACAGATGTTGGCCATCGTTCTGGGTGAGATGTAGGCCTACTTCATGTACAAATCCAGACTCCATTATTAGAGCCCTAGGATTTGGGCAAAAGTATGGAAAACAATATTTTTGCAATTCTGCTGTGGTTAGTGGCACAGAAGGGACAAGATTCCACTCATTGAAATTCACCCATCCATTAAATCACTATCATTGTTTATGCATCATCCATCATATCACTATCCTTTTTCATCCATCCATCATATCACTATCCTTTTTCATCCATCCATCATATCACTATCCTTTTTCATCCATCCATCCATCCATCATCCATGATATCACTATCCTATTCCATCTATCATATCAATATCCTTTTCCATTCATCCTTCCTTCCATCCATCCATCATATCTATGTCCTTTTCCATTCATCCATCCATCCATCATATCACTATCATTTTTCATGCATCATCCATCATATCACTATCCTTTTTCATCCATCCATCATATCACTATCCTTTTTCATCCATCCATCATATCAATATCCTTTTCCATCCATCCTTCCTTCCATCCATCCATCATATCAATGTCCTTTTCCATCCATCCTTCCTTCCATCCATCCATCATATCAATGTCCTTTTCCATCCATCCAGCCATCCATCCATCATATCAATGTACTTTTCCAGCCATCCATCCATCCATCCATCATATCAATTTTCCATCCATCCATCCATCGTATCACTATCCCCTTCCATCCATCCATCATACCAATATCATTTTCCTCCCTCCATCCATCATACCAATATAATTTTCCTCCCTCCATCCATCAATCCATCCATCCATCATATCCCTATCCTTTTTCATATCCATCCATCCATCCATCCATCATACCACTATCATTTTCCATCCGTCCATCATATCACTATCATTTAACATCCATCTTATCACTATCCTTTTCCATCCATCCCTCCTTCCATCCAGCATCCATCCATCATATCCCTATCCTTTTTCATCCATCCATCATTCCATCCATTCATCATACCACTATCATTTTCCATCTATTCATCATATCACTATCCCTTTTCATCCATCCATTCATCCACTATTAAAATTCATCTTCTTTTTGTTATTTGTCACTATTGTCTTCAAATAAATTCAGCTCAAACTGATTGACAGTCTTTTTTCAATTGTTTTCTCCAAAATTTTAGCATATTGTGGTTCTTTGTAAGATTTTATAAGATGAAACTTAAAGGAGTTCACTTTCAAATGAAAATTACTCCATGATTTACTCACCCACAGGACATCCTAGGTGTATATGACTTTCTTCTTTCTGATGAACACAATAAGAGTTATATTAACACCATTGATTCGCTTCAGAAGGCCTTTATTATCTCCCTAGAGCCGTGTGAAGTACGTTAATGATGGATGATGGAGGTGCTTTTTTGAGCTTCAAACTCCATTGACCCCGTCACTGCCATTATAAAGCTTGGAAACGTCAGGATATTTATTAATATAACTCTGATTGTGTTCATCAGAAAGAAGAAAGTCACATACACCTATGTCTTGAGGGTGAGTAAATCATGGGGTAATTTTCATTTTAAAGTGAACTACTCCTTTAAGATTAACTTTTGAAAATCCCATTGGCTAACATTGTTAGAATGTTTGCCATTCAACAGTGATGATGACACTGTAATATTTGCATTCTTCATAGGGTTTGGTCTTGCATCTTGCATTTATTTGCATACTAAATTGTCATTGTTGTTGTTGTTTTTTTACTTCCATTTGTCGCTCTGAGCATCATAACAACAGTGACTCATGCAACATTTAATTTATGCATAATTTGAAAACTGTCTGTCTGTACATTCCATCTTGTTTTGGCCTAAAGCCATTTGTATTCATCATTTGCAAGGTTAAACATATCTGTTTTCCCTTGGTGACCTAGGCAAGATCATATATACATTATATAAATGTAATTCATTCCCATGTTGGAAAATCTGAATTCATTACAGAATCAGAAATCCTTCTAATGTTGAAAACAGTTGTGCTGCTTAATATATAAATCAGGATTCTTTGACGAACAGAAAGCTAAAAATAACAGCATTTCATCCAGTGATTGAATCCCGTGTGAAGGCAGGGTTGTGGTTGCATTTTATTTTGTAATTTCTTTGACTTGATTAACTCGACCTCTGTCATACGTCATTATCAACACTGATATGAATCCCTCTCTCACGTCTAGCAGATGAGACTTTTTCATGGACAATGAGACAGACAGCAGCAGAAGTGAGAGGAGGTGGTGGGAAGGGACATGTCATTTATGAAATCACCATCTTGCTGATTACTTACAGCAAATTGATTTCGTGATTTTTATCTTCACTATTTCAAAATTGTTTTCCGTTTTTGTGTGTTCTGACAACTCCTCCAACCCTCCCCCTCAACCCGAGCACATGCCACCGTACTATTTTTTTCAGTCAATGATTCACTTAGTTTTTCATTTGACATTTTGAAAGTGGGTTGCTGACTCGCTCCATGGAGCTCAGTCAGTCTGTGCTGGCGTGTGCCACAGTTTGTCAGATTGCCATCAAGGGCCACCTGGGGAATAGTGACGACGTTCAATGGCAGTAGCTTTATACAACACCTACAGAGTCCAGTCAGTCTCCAACATATTCGTTTTATAAAACATTAAGTACCAGACAACCAATTAGGCTCTATTAGTGTCAAATGATGACCCATGAGTCAGTGTTCTGTAAAGTGATAAATGACAGTGATGGTAATCTGAGATGTCTGCTTAATTGAGGAGGAAATTAAATCACACTCGTGGAGACAGATCTTGGATCGAGTGAATGGCTCAGCTGCCTCAGTTCAAAGTCAATTGGTCAGGGTTGTCACATGACCATTTTGCATGTGTTCAAGGTTTTTGAGCGGTAAAAACACCTGTTTTTATTTCAAATTCAACAATTTGTTATTTGCAAACGTGTAAAAACACTTTACAATTAGAAGTTTGAAGAGTAGTTCCCCCAAAAAGGCTTTATTTCTTCTGTGCATCACAAAAGGTGAAATTTAGAAGAACTGTACTTTTCACTGTTTTTAAAACAGACAAAAAAGCACCATTAAATGTGAGGAACAAGCATTATTAACTGATAATAATTGTCCAATCCATTGAGGTGTTTGCCACGGCAGCCAGTTCATTGAGTCAGTGAGTTGAACTCAACAACTGAATCAATCTGATTCTAAATGAATCATTAATTGGCTGAGTCTGAAATCAAATACTCTTCGAGTGGGTACTTATTTTGAATAAGAAATTACTTTGCGACCGCTAAAATGTATGTTCTATATAGTATGAATGTGTTTAGTATTAATTTAATCCGAATGTACTACATTCGCCATGTTGTCATTATCATGTGACTACCAGTTAGTTGAATCGCTTCACTGTCGTTTACAAATCCTCTCCTGTGGCCTCATGGGATAGTAAAGTGTACATCGTATGCACACAGAATGCTGGGTTAAAAACAACCCAAGTTAGGTTGAAAATGGACTAACCCAGCAATTGGGTTGTTTTAACCTAGTGAATGGGTTGATTTAACCCAACGGTTGGGTTAAATGTTTGCTTAAAACAACTCCATTTTTTTAGAGTGAAGGAATAGGTAATCTGGGCTGTATTTCCCGAAACCTTCTTAACACTACGTCGTTCTTAAGTTATACCTTAAGGTGTATCTTATCGTTAATACATGTTTCCCGAAACGATCTTAGTTAAGAATACCTTCTGTAAGACATTCGTTCGTAAGGTTGGTCTGGAGCACTCTTAGCTATACCTTATCACTATTGACAGTTCATTCCGATAGTGGCCACCACTGTTTATATACATCTCAGTCTTTACGAATATAATTCTGCTAATATAATTGAAGTGTTTTCATGCAAATAATACTATTGTCATTTACTCATTACACTGATGGCAGTTCGCTTTTTAATTAGCATTTCTATGTGCATTATTTCATCCGTGAAAACTTTAGTCCCCTGGCTACCATATCAAAAGCTGCAATTCAAAATTAATTTCGCCTGCCATGGCAGCGAATTCAGCAGATTTTAGATCTTGTTGGTCCGACTTTGTCAAGACAAATCTGACGGAGCTCAGCCCCGATATTCAGCTGTTGGTGCTCTTCTCTTTCTTTCTTTTTTCTCCGCTGTAGCTGTTGATTATCTTTCGCCTGTTGGGCCTTTATTGAGTAGGTCATCCAATAATAGAAATGTGTGATTTACCAATAATGTGATGTGGGAAATCAACTCTGCTTGTGGAGTAAATGAAGACTATGGCAAAATATATTATGATAATATAAATGGCATACTGCCAGTGTAAGTGGGTTGATACGTTTGGGCATGAGAGGTTGCGGGTTCGCACAATCATTTCAAAATTATTTACAACATGGATTTAGTTTGCAATTTGGATTATATTTATATGATCTCACGAGTCCTGATAAATGCAATTTCAACCATTTTTTGAAGTGCTTCTATTATAAAGAACACCGCTTTCTCACATAATGCAGTTAAACAGCCCCTGCATAGAGTGAATAATCGATTTTTGAGCCATTGATAAACTAATTCAGCACCGCCGCCACGGACAGCGCCTGCTAACGTCGCACTTAAGAAGGTATACCTTAAGCAACCTCCTAAGGTTTAGTTCGGGGAACACGCCTAGAAATGGTATACCTTTAGTTAAGTTATACCTTTAGAGTCTTCATAGCGTGACACGAGACAACGTTATCGGGAAATGCAGCCCAGGTTACTTTTTGCCTACTCTTTTTTTATGAATACTGTGAATTCTCTTTTCACATAATGTTTTTCGCCTACTATATTCTACTGTATATGCAAATTTGTATGGAGCCATTCAAACAACTTTTTTTGAACTGGAGCGACTGATTTATTGAACAGATGTTATTTTAGTGTTATTTTAGAATTATGTATATACACTATAATTATTATGAAATATATGAATTAGCGTTTATTTTTATATTTTTCATTTTAATTTAAGTTTAAGTAATTTTTTGTGCTTTTGTCATTTGCATTAATTTTTTTCTATTTGGCTTTATTTGTATTTTTATTTCAGTTTTAGTCATTTTAGCACATCAACTTCAACTAATCTATTTCAATTACCAAGACACTACAAATTTCCTTTAAGTTTTTCAACTAATATTAATATTTTATTCAGCTTTATTTTAAAAACCGTGAATGATTTTTAATAGTTTTAGTTAACAATAACAAAAGTGAATCGCTACCTATTTCATGAAATCTTAATACCAAAATGTGGTCTGTTTTTCGCACAAAGCTTCGCATTTGCTTCAAATTTGATACTTCTGGTGTATGGAAAAGATCAACCAGCACATTCCTCAATTTCTCCTTTTGTATTCCACTGAAGAAAGTCATACGGTTACTGTGCAAATGTTCATTTATGTTTTATTTTTGTCTCACAGGGGTTTTTCTTATTTGCTGGCTTCCCTTCTTTGTGACCCACATCCTAAACACTCACTGCAGAGCTTGCCATGTTCCTGCTGAGGTCTACAGCGCCTTCACTTGGCTCGGCTACGTCAACAGCGCTCTCAATCCAGTCATCTACACCACGTTCAACACTGAGTTCCGCAGAGCCTTTATTAAAATCCTGAGCTGCTAAAACTACTCCCATATAATGTGCAATGCAGCTTCCAGACATTATGGATTCCATTTTTGGATGTAAAGTGCCATATGCAGAGGATATTAAATGCCTTGAATAATTTGGATGTGTTCAAGGTTATTCTACTTTCACTACAAAGTACACTACGCTTGCAATTGGTGGAACTGCATTCATCCAAAATCTTCCAAATTTGATAGTTCACTTTTAGAGGATGGACCAATCTGGAGTTGCAATTGTGGCTTCACATAAAACAAAACAAAAAAAAGCCTAGAATATAGGCTACTCTAGAACTTTATTCCCTTCGCGCATGCAGGTGAATTCCGAGGCCATCATGTGTTTTGCATGTGTCACACCGCTGAATTAAGCTGAGTTGAAACTCTTCAGTTGTAAAACAGCTAAGAAAACAATTTATGTGGCTGCAAAGGCTAGTGATTTGTCAAAGGGAACATAAAGCAGGTGGACCAAAGGAGCGTGAAGTAGGTAAAAGATCGAAGACTGTGTTGTACCTTTGATGGTTTCTCCCCTCTAAGGCCGGGTGTCGTGATCCAACTGCATATCAGGAGAGAAAAAAGAAGAGATGGTCATGATTGTTATGAATGAAACATGGTTTTGTGCTGTGAATTAAAGCTACATTGAATCTCCAAAAGCCCTGGTGTCATCTGAAATATATACTGAAGCGTTATGCCCATTTTGCATGGGACTAATAATATAAATATACATAGATACTAATACACATACACTAACGTTCAAATCTTTGGGGTTGGCAAGATTTTTATAAAGTTTTATAAAGTCTCTTATGCTCACCAAGGCTGCATTTATTGGATCAGAAATACAGTAAAACTATTTTAAATTATTGTAATTTAAAATAACCTTTCTATTTTAATATATTCTAAAATGTTATTCACTTATGTGATGGCAAAGCTGAATTTTCAGCATCATTACTCCAGTCTTCAGTGTCATATGATCCTTCAGAAATCATTTTAATATGCTGATTTGGTGCACAAGAAAAAATTCAGATTATTATCAATGTTGTTGTGCTGCTTAATATTATATGTGGAAACCATGATGCATTTTTCATGACTATTTTATTAATAGAAAGTTCAAAAGCAAACAGCATTTATTTGAAATAATGTTTTGTAACAATTTAAAAATGTTTACTGTCACTTTTGATTAATTGGATGCATCCTTGTTGAATATAGTGGCAACTGTGATAACTAGCCTATGTATTTGTATATGCAGTTATCAAAATCTCATAACTCATAACAACAACAAAAAACAAGGTTTACTGTCAAATTTAACAATTTTGATTTGTTTTGATTGTTAGACCATAATGTGAACCCAGTATCCCCTCACTTGTTCAACAAAACCTGTACTACTAGAGAAAAAAAGGTGCACTTTATAGAGTCCGAATCCACTTTTGCTAGTTTAATGACGGAAAAAAACGGTTGGAGCGCCAGGCACATGGTCCAAAAGGGTTGTACCTAGCCTCTTAATGAGTCATGGGTGTGTTTTGGGGCGTAACGCAATAAACCAATCAGGTGCATAGGCGCATATTATTAACCCTTTAAATAACACAAAAATGCTGTGCAGTCATTTTCAATTGCCTCAAAATAGCAACGTGGCAACAATGTGCCTGAACACACCTCGTTTTCAGACAAGCAAACCATCTGCGAACCATGGGCGTACAGATAGGCGCGAGTGCATTTGCTAATTAAACAATGTGGTGCTGGACGTGAAAATGATTACTGCGTCGGGCTAGCCTGACAAGCCAGACCCACATCAAGATGTTGGGTCTGGGAACTCATCATTGGCAGGGCTCAATCCGAGAGGCGGGACAAACGGTTGTCTTTCAAATTCCCTCTGCACGCAATTGAATAGCGCTACAACCAACCAGAGAGCAACCTGAAGTGGAGCTAGAACTTTCGCCGTATCCGGTCGGCAAAACTCTGAACACATCTTCCTTTCTTAAGAATGACTTCAGTGCCGTTCTTTGTTCTTTTCTCAAAGAAAAGCTTAACTCCAAGTCGTCCAGAGTCGCGGCCAAGACCGATTCGAAAGACTGCTGTTTCGCCAGCTTCTTTGTTTACGAGTAGCACGCAGAACCTCCGCAACTCTGCCGTGATGTACCATCATTATGTTAAGCCCGCCCACCGACTCTATACACGCTGTGATTGTCCTGACCAGAGTTTGGTTTTTCCAGCTCACAGGTCTACCGAGAGTTGCTAGACTACACTCACGGCAAATTAGATTTACTGCCGCTAGGGTGCTTCTAGATTTCTAGGCTAGCGTCGGGCTGAAACTACCAAAAAACACTTGCGTCGCGCCTGGCCTTTGGACATGGCAACGGTCGTGCTATGACGACACGCTCTGCAGCGCGTTTTTATAAACATGAATTCATCATATAACAAATAATACACTCAAAATTTTAAAAATATACAATCTACTCGACTTTACTGCAAAAATATTGTTCTTTTTATTCAGCCAAGAGGTCACGCTGTGACATATCAATCTTCTACCGGGCAGACCGTCGTCACGTGATGCGAATTCGCAGCTCAGAATTCACCAAGCTTGAACTTTGGAAAGAGGCGAAATGCTAAACTTTTCGCATGAGCTTGCGTTTCCAGTCTGTCACATTCAAATGTGTTTGAATGGAAGTCAATGGAACAAAAAGTGCAGTGTGGTCGCCCCTTTACATAATTTGAAGTTCTTTAAAAGCAATTTTTCATCTAACCTCATGTCTTGTTTATGCCTGAGAAGAGAGATGTGCCAGGACTACAACTGATGCCCCTCACAGGGAAAAAAAATAGATGCATGACATTGGCGCCTTTGCATATACACTGGATTGGAAAGACAAAAGAGTAGAGGATGTTGAAGGAGAAATACGAAGAACATAACCCAAGGAGATGAGTGTGTGTGAAAGCAGATAAGTCAGTTTGTTGATTTGAAGGAAGTGAGAGAGTGAAAAGGTGCGAGTGAAATAAAACAAGCAATTTGATTGGGTGAGAGCTTGAATGACTGAATGTGACTGAAAGCTTTGAACAGGCAAGAAAAAAGGATGCTTTGAATTTCAAGCAGCATTGATAGAGAGCTCAGCTGGAATCCAGATGATTATATGGAGAAAAATTGTGAGTGAGAAAGAAAAAAAGTGTCATGCTCAAGTGTGGCTTGACCCAAATTGTTGCTTTTCAAGACACACATGCGGATACTCTCGTGTGTACCCTAATGACTGTTAGTGAGAGCTGGTACAATAGAATGACAATGTGAGTGATGGCCTCTTCTCACTAATTACTAAACACTGGCAAGAGTCCAGGCTTCTCCTGAGCTCCAGCTTTAATGTGTGTGGTTTGCATGCATGCACACAGAATCATGGCTATAACTTGCTGTCAGAGCGAGTGAAAGCTAATGAATTCAAATTGACATTCCTCTCACAAAATCCAGCCCTCCTTCTGTCTTTCTGTTCTGAACCCCTTCGTATCTGTCGAACACACCACTTCCTGCTGCAGATCCTGATCCGGCTGCATTGTGCGCTCAAAGGGGTCCTGTCAGTTTGTAAATTGTTTCTTTATGAGAGAGTGTGCGTATACATGTTCTTGTGGCTGAACCGTGCCGGCATTCTTTCTAAGCTATAACTAAGCTACTTTCAATAACGGCTTAAAATGGAGGAGGGCTGTTGGAAAGATGTGTGAAATGTTATATAAGCTTCTAACTTTCACATGCCTCTGTCCACCCACCAGCCCATCACATATAGACAGAACAGGCTAACTCAATCACACCTGGGAAACAGGTCCATATGGGACCTCTCCATGTCACACACACACACAGACATTGGGTTTTCATGTTTTATGGGGAAATTCCATAGACATAATTACTTTTATGCTGCACAAACGGTATATTCTATCCCCTAAACCTACCCATCACAGAAAACTGTATTTTTACATTTTCAAAAAAACATCACTTAGTTTTAATTATAAGCTGTTTTCCCCATAGAGATAAAAAAAAAAATCAATTTCCGTCACATAAGAAAAAAAAACTTTGGTAAATCATAATTGTAGCATTAAGTCATTATAATGAGATGAAAATTAGAAATTGTAACAAGTCGAAATGACATGAAAAAACATTTTTTTGTCATAATTATGACTTTTATCTTATAATTTTCACTTTTTATGTTACTTACAATTATGATTTTAATGTTTGTGATCATTTAAAAATTTGAACCTCAATTATGACAATTATGTCATCATTTTTTACTTTATATCTATCTTATCATTTCGTCGTGTTGTCACAATTATGACCTTCTATATCATAATCATGATTTACCAAAGCATGTCTTTCTTCTTATTTGGCAGAAATAGGCTTCCATACCAATTCACACCCTAACCCTACAGAAAACTTTTTTTACATGTGTAGGATAATAAAGAAAAATTGGTAACACTTTATTTAAATGTGTCCTATAGTAATAACTATAAATTATGCATAATTACTCAAATCAGTCATTTTGAATGCTACAAGTGTATTTAGGCATCAAAACAATTTACAGTATGAAAAATGGATATTCATTTTGAAATTTGCAAAAGATTACATTTAACAGTGTATTTCATGCATTAGAGTTTTTAAAGATTAGATGAAAACATAGATAATCTTATTGTAAAATACAGAGAAAAAAAAGATTTATTAAATAATATCAACTGATACTGATCAAATAAAATAAAAAAGTAAAAAAATCTTGAATATCGACCGATAACTAATATGGTACAAATATATTGTGCATTAATTTTAATTATTTAATATTTAAATCCCTAACCTTCAGTATGAACAATAGTTATAAAAGAACAATATATTCCAGAATTTTTTTAAGCACTTGATGTTTTGACGGTAGAGGAATGTTTGACAGCCTCTATAGAAAAACAATATAACATGCATGTCTTCATTACTGTGTAGTTTGATTTAACATTAAAACAGACACACACACACACACACACACACACACACACACACACACCCACACACACAGACACAGAGGATCGTATTCATCTCACTGGTGGCAGTTTAATGACTATTGAATTTAACATATGCCTGATGTGCTGGAGAAGACAGCAAGAAGGAACTAAGATAAGTCGCCCTATTACAGGGCAGCAGGAATCCTCTCTCTCCCTCACATTAAAAGCATTTGTACACTCATTTAAACATGCATGAGCTTGCATGATTCAAAAATGTGCTGGTTAGTATTGAGAGCCCCTTGTTTCGTTGAGCTGCTTCATTAGAGTCTGTTCTTCATAAAGTGTCCCATGGTGTGTTTATGCTGTAAATCTGCCCAGTTGGGAGACGGGACTCTGGTCGTTCGTTACCGTTATCTGCAGCGGCAGTGTTGTGTGAATTCTGATAATTATGCAAATCTCTGCCAATCCCCAGGAAAACTGTGAATACCTAAAAATAAACTCAGTTTGATGCCCTTGTTAACCCGAGAGATGCACCTCCACGACCATACCACCCCTGTACCATTATCTGCCCTGCTTTATCCTGTATCTATTGTGCGATAAAAGTGGAGAGAGTTGGAACTATACTTTCCTTACGTGAGTAACATATGAATCTCCTAAAACAATGCATTTAAAGTGATTCATTGGTAGCCGAGTGGAGAGGAGAATTTAAGGGCCCATTTATCTCTATGGCCTCAAGGTCTCCTGTGACAAACCACACTGACTGCAGGTTCTGGTGAACGTACGCCCTTGTTTTTACTACCGGCACAATCATGTTCAACTCTTTGCCATAGTGCATTTTATATCGGCCATTATGCTGGTTATGGAATAGCATGACTAGAAAGGATCATTTGCAGATGACAATGTATGTTGTGCTGACAAAAGGGAATGAATTGAGATCCTGTCAGACACAGTTCAGCTCCCATGTTGACAGCACCACAGGCTCTTTTTCTCACACTGCCGTTCTCAATTAACCACTTTTTGCAGGTCCGTTTAGACATTGCTATAATAGATTTCCATTAGAATTAGCTCAAGTAATTATATTTCAGGACTAATGCACTAGAATTCAGGGTCAGTGATCACTTAGAAGAAGCACCGAAAAATGGCAGGTTTTAGCACTGCAAAAAGTACAGTGGCAGTACCATGGTAAATAATGGTAGGTAGGACTATTTAAAAACCCTAAAGAGATTACCTTTGATGCACCTTCATTCTCTTCCATTGTAAAAAAGCAGCCAAAGTCCCAATATGGCGCTGACATCTCGGCTCCCGAGTCTGCGCAGTAGTGAACGTGAAGTGGAGCCGCGGTATCAAGGCCTCGCCCACACACCCGCAAAATCTGAATCAGTTTACTGCAGAACAACTCATTGTGTGAAATAAACAGTTATGGAAATTAAAGTTGAAGCTCCAGTCTCCTCCCGAAAAAAGTACGTTGGTGCATCAGTGACTACTTCACTCAGAGAAGCTGTCGATCTCAGCTGTCGATCATGACGTCACTCCCTGTTTTATAGCATCAAATAACTAACTAAAACCAGACTTACTTAAAAAATGAACACTTGACATCACATCAACATGATATACGCTCACCTAAAGGATTATTAGGAACACCTGTTCAATTTCTCATTAATGCAATTATCTAATCAACCAATCACATGGCAGTTGCTTCAATGCATTTAGGGGTGTGGTCCTGGTCAAGACAATCTCCTGAACTCCAAACTGAATGTCAGAATGGGAAAGAAAGGTGATTTAAGCAATTTTGAGCGTGGCATGGTTGTTGGTGCCAGACGGGCCGGTCTGAGTTTTTCACAATCTGCTCAGTTACTGGGATTTTCACGCACAACCATTTCTAGGGTTTACAAAGAATGGTGTGAAAAGGGAAAAACATCCAGTATGCGGCAGTCCTGTGGACGAAAATGCCTTGTTGATGCTAGAGGTCAGAGGAGAATGGGCCGATTGATAGAAGAGCAACTTTGACTGAAATAACCACTCGTTACAACCGAGGTATGCAGCAAAGCATTTGTGAAGCCACAAAACGCACAACCTTGAGGCGGATGGGCTACAACAGCAGAAGACCCCACCGTGTACCACTCATCTCCACTACAAATAGGAAAAAGAGGCTACAATTTGCACGAGCTCACCAAAATTGGACAGTTGAAGACTGGAAAAATGTTGCCTGGTCTGATGAGTCTCGATTTCTGTTGAGACATTCAGAAGGTAGAGTCAGAATTTGGCGTAAACAGAATGAGAACATGGATCAATCATGCCTTGTTACCACTGTGCAGACTGGTGGTGGTGGTGTAATGGTGTGGGGGATGTTTTCTTGGCACACTTTAGGCCCCTTAGTGCCAATTGGGCATCGTTTAAATGCCACGGCCTACCTGAGTATTGTTTCTGACCATGTCCATCCCTTTATGACCACCATGTACCCATCCTCTGATGGCTACTTCCAGCAGGATAATGCACCATGTCACAAAGCTCGAATCATTTCAAATTGGTTTCTTGAACATGACAATGATTTCACTGTACTAAAATAACCCCCACAGTCACCAGATCTCAACCCAATAGAGCATCTTTGGGATGTGGTGGAATGGGAGCTTCGTGCCCTGGATGTGCATCCCACAAATCTCCATCAACTGCAAGATGCTATCCTATCAATATGGGCCAACATTTCTAAAGAATGCTTTCAGCACCTTGTTGAATCAATGCCACGTAGAATTAAGGCAGTTCTGAAGGCGAAAGGGGGTCAAACACAGTATTAGTATGGTGTTCCTAATAATCCTTTAGGTGAGTGTACAACTACCTAAAATGATGGAAACCATCTTTAGAAAACTTTTATTTGAAATGTAATTTGATAGTTTAGTTTGTCTTGTGTCCCATTACATTATATGGAGAGGGCGGAGTATATGACCTATACTGCATCCAACCACCTGGGGGCGATCGAAACGTGGTTAAAAAAAAAATTTTTAAACAACCTCTTTTAAATCCCACATATTTCCCCTTTATGCTGGTCAAAATATCATGTAGTCCCAACACAGATAGATTGTGTAAACTAGCTATACTTTACCAATTACAATGTGAAGTGATGTGTGGCCAAGTAAGGTGAACACACACCCAGAGCAGTGGGCAGCCATATTGCTGGGCGCCCAGGGAGCAGTTGGTGGTTCGGTGCCTTGCTCAAGGGTCTCACCTCAGTCGTGGTATTGAGGGTGGAGGAGAGCGCTGGTTATTCACTCCCCCCACCGACAATTCCTGCCGGACCTGAGACTCGAAAGTCAGAAACAATATGCAGATTTTGGGAGCAATCGACTTTTACAGAAAATTGTGAAGTGTGTGATAAGTACAGACTAAGAAGTTTTTATATTCATACTGTGGTTCATGTTTGATATTTTGAGCTGATTTTTAGAACTCATTGTTTTCATTTTTCATGTGTTTCCTAGCAACAAGCTCATGTTTCTGCATGAGTTTGTTGTGTTCCGAGCAATTTGAAAGTCTATGGCCAGATTTTTCTGGAACCATTTACAAAGTCTGTTGTAGCAAGCAGCAATTTCTTTTCTTTTTTGTTTTGTTTGTTTGTTTTCCTTCCCATGCATGGCAAAGGACTAACAAGTCTTTCTGGAGGAGTTACATTACAAGACATTTCAACATTTTCTTTTTAAGGCTTGGTTTCACAGACAGGGCTTAGATTACAGCCGGGATTAGGCCTTAGTTAAATGAGGACATTTAAGTAGCTTTTATAAATGTGCCTTAGAAGAAGAAGAAAAAAAAACATTACTGATGTGCATCTGAGACTAAACAATGGCACTGATGTTTCAGTGCAAGTTGCTTTCAGTTAAAACATCTCAAACATGTGTTTTAGTCTTAAAACCTTGTATGTGAGACTGGGCAAAAATGTAATATTTATAGGTACTCTGTTAAAAAACAGAGTAGCACGTTCTTCGCCCTTGGTCCTCATTTCCTATGCTATAACCCTCATTCTGTCAATACATCTCACCTTCTGAATGTAGGTCACCCCTGTCTTCCATGTGAACATGGAAGGATCAAAGGGAAAAAAGGAAAGAAATGTATGTTTGCATATGAATGCAGAAGCAATTGCATCTTTAAGCAGTTCTGACGAGGTCCAGGAACTTTCATTTTCTCACCTATCTCAAGTCAACAAATCATCCTTCGTTCTACAGGGAACAGAGCGAATTTATAACTCTAGTAATTACCATGCAATCATATTCAAAGATTTCATAATGCTGTGTTAATTACTCCCACGTTCATCACTCACCATGATGAGCCAGTCATTGCTCTGACAGGAAGAGTTTTTAAGCGTCTTTTACATGAATCATGAGTATGATATACCATAAAAAAGCTTAAACACACTGATATACACTGACAATCTGTTATATTTACATATTCTAGCATTGAATCAGCATATATATATATATATATATATATATATATATATATATATACACTCATAATCTGTTGGTATAAAGATGAAAACTAGAATAAAATTACTTGATTTAAAAAACAAACATTTTTACTATTTATAATCCTATTTACATCAAATGATCATGTGACATGTTTCATATTATTATTTGAAAATTAGTAATGAGTAAGAGTGTCTAAACTTTTGATTGGCAGTGTGCAATAAAATTCACTTTGGCTCACGCAGTAAAACCGCTCTGCTTGTCTGTCTGGAATAATATTCATGCAGCATCAACGCTCTGAATATTTAAGGAGGTCAAAGGTGTTTTGGTTTCTTCAGGCAGTCCATACTGAAATTTTATTTATTTCCATGTCAGCATATTGCATTTTTAAAAGACAATATTAAAAAACCCTTCTTTAAATTCGACCTTTTGTTTCAAAGCCCTAGCAACTGCAAAAAGGCTAAGCATACGTTTAGCCTGTCTAGACAGACCACTCTGAATCTGGACCCATCTGTTACAGTGAATTCATTTGTCAAAGTCTATCTGTTGTTCACAGGGCACAGGTTTATGGAGAACCAGGACATAGTAAAAATAAAAAGTGAGTTTTGGATGGAGGTGATTGATGAAATGTGGAAGAAAATCAACAGATAGTGATAAAACACCTCTCTCTCTCTCTCTGAGGGATGCTTGTTAATGGAAGCTGTAAATAAGGACAATCAAGGCCTTGAGGTAAATCAACTGATCGGCAGCTCTGATCACACTATTCACCATCCGCAATAATCGAATAGATCAGTGCCATCTCAAGGTATCCAATTTTGGGTCAGTCCTGTTATATTCATTTACGAGTAGCCATGCAATATCGCTCTTTATCGCTTGTTCTGGTTCTTGATTCTGATTGGCTGAGAGCCTTTTGCAGCCATGCGATTACCAGTATCATCACTAAGACCGTTTCACCGTTTGTATCACTCCGCTTGCAGCAAGCAAAGTTTGCTCAGCAAACCATCATTTTACTAATACTATGTTGTTAAGTCACGGAATGTAGTTTTACGAGGTCATTACTGCACAGAGTCCGTTATTGCATTAAGCCCGGAGGTTACAGCTATATCTGCCTATGTGTGTGCATGTGTATGGGATGGCTGGGTGTTGGTGGTATTGATGGGGGTTGCTATGACTTCTGCAGCCTGTCCACAGCTCAAGCTGTTCTGCAGCCTGTTAGTGCTTGTTTATGCGGTTCTCAGTCTGCCTGAGGGGAGGTTGGTAAAAAAGGGGTTTTGGGGTGTGAGGGGTCCTGCTGGATGTTTGTGGCCTGTGTGAGGAGACGGTTTGAATGGATGTCACACAGGTTTGGGAAGGAAAAGCCGACAATCCTTTCAGCTGTCTTCACAACCCGCTGCAGTACAGCAATATGGTAGAATACTTCCTATTGTGCAGTGGTAGAAGCTGATCAGCAGTCTGTGGGAAACCTATTTTGTCTCAGGGTCCTCAGGAAGAACAGTCTCTGCTGGGCTCACTTAATGATGCAGGTGATGTTCAGGCTCCAAGTCAGGTCCTCAGCAATGTACACTCCCAGAAACTTAACACTTGACTTTAAATCTATTATGATTTTTTTTCTCTTCTTTTGTGTTGAGGAGGAGGTCATGGTCCTTTCACCAGGTAGTTAGTGTCTGGACCTGGCAGTTTCATTATTGCCGGTTATGAGTCCCACTACGGTTGGGTCATCTGCAAATTTAATAAGGGTATTGTAATTATGGGAGGAGGCGCAGTCGTGTGTGAACAGAGAGTACAGTGCTGGACTAAGAACACAGCCTTGGGGACCCCAGTGCTGACAGTAATGGTGGAAGAGCAGCGGTGGCCAAACCTGATGTGCTGGGGTCAATTAGTGAGAAAGTTTGGGCAGAGAAGGGCTCCCAGACCCACTGTTTGCAGTTTGTTGACCAGTTTTATTGGATCGATGGTGTTGAATGCGGAACTATAATCCACAAACAGCATCCTGATGTAGCTGTTGGGTTTTTCCAAGTGTGTAAGAGCTGCGTGCGGTGCGATTGAAATAGCATTGTCTGTGGATCTGTTGATCCTATTTGCAAACTGGTGTTTATCGAGGTCAGGAGGGATACATGCTTTAATGTGGGACAAAACTAGTCTCTTAAAGGGGTGGTAAAACACAATTTCACTTTTCTAACTTTAGCTAGTGTGTAATGTTACTGTTTGAGCATAAACAACATCTGCAAAGTTACAACGTTCAAAGTTTAAAGCAAAGGGAGATATTTGCTTTTAAAGGGTCATGAAGGGTCATTGTTGAGACATGGTGGGGAAGTTTTGGAAGCAGCGTGCGGAAAAGTCAAGGAGGAAAGTGAGGTGTTGTTTTCAGCGTCTCATGAAGGTGCTTCCTGGATTACTTTCGTGTGGGTAAAGACTGATAATCTACGGTGGAACAGCCGAGGAGGATGGTCGCGTTGATACGAAGCAAGGGCGCTGAGCGTGCTGTAACCGGGACGCCGTCTGTGGAAGCCATTGCTAAAGGTTCGGTAAAGTAACATTTCAAATAAGAAGAAATTTAAATTGTAAAATCAATTTCTCAGGACTACAGCAAACGCCGGTAGGGAGTTGGGACTACAGACATTCCTCCACGGTTGCTGAAATCACCAGCCCCAATATTTACATAAACCCCTCCTCCGAGAATATTAAATAAGGGGGGCGAGGCCATTTTTTATTGCTGAGGGGAAGAGTTGTTGTGGTATAGTTAGTAGGCTGGAGTCTTGTTGCCGCAATGCCGACGAAACGCTGTTATTGTCATCCAGATTGCAGGTCCACTTTGTTCAGCCTTCCTAGGGATGGGGGAGTTAGGGATCAATGGTTAAAATTTATTTTTAACTCAGTACCTCATAATTATTACCCAAATCTCGCTCTCTGTGCTGCATTTTTCAAGGAGGAAAGCTTACACAATCTTTGCGAGTTCAATTCAGGGTTCGCACAATGGCTTGTCCTGAAAGATGGATTTAAAACAGAAGCTGTTTACGGGCCACAACCTGTAAGTATGATTTATTTTTCGTCTATGTGTTTTCCTGTAATAGTTTGTTTTGTTAATTGTACGTTGTAGCAAGGAAGTAAACCGATGACAACGCTGTTTGGCTCTGCAAACCAGTTTGTTAAATGCTCATTCATACTTAACGTTATCCGACAAACACCTAACGTTACAAACTTTTTTTTAAATCTCAACAGCGAACTTGGAATTAGTGTAAATTATTCTTTGATTAGAGCTTTTATGTATTGTTTATCTACATGCTTGTTTATCTACAGGCATGCTAAACATGGTTCTGTATTTGATTTGGCTACTATAGTAAAGCCAATGTTTAGTGTTCGTTTTGGGTTGATAGTTCTTGCGACAGATATTTGGCTATAATCGTTCTAAAAATACAAAAGTAACGGTGCCATTCAGTAGCGATCCCTATAGATCCGCAGTCTTTACTAAAAAAAATCCCTTTGAGGACTGAACAGGTTCTGCTCGATCATCTTCGCTAAAATTGTATGGGTCCGATTCGGGCTCAAATTGGTATGGTTTTATTGACGCCATTGTTTCTAATACTACCAAAGCACAGTCTACCGGTAAAGGTAAGGGCATGACGTTTCCGAAAAACGTGCACTAGGCGGTCAGCAAACCACAACACACTGGGCCAGCTAACCAATCTGAGCCCATTGCGTATTTTTCATGGACCGGCTTCATAGAACCCTGAAACCATCAGACCGAGGGACAGAGCAGTGTAGAATAAAGGTAAAATATATGAAAAATAATGACATTTTTTAAAAACGAAGCATGAACACATGTTGCAGTGCACCCCACAAACACAATCAAGCCTTCGAAAGAATGTTTTACCACCCCTTTAAAGCATTTCGTAAATCACTGGGGTGAGAGCAATTGGCCGGTAATCATTCATGCTGGTAATGGCTGAGGTTTTGGGTATGGGGATTATAGTGGCAGTTTTCAGACAGGTAATAAATGGTTGAAGATGTGTGTGAACACTGCAGTGAGCTGATCAGCACATGCCTTCAGTACTTGTTCTGAAATGCCATCTGGCCCTGTTGCTTTATTGCAGTTGATGTTGGATAGTGCTCTCTTTACCTGACAGTTCTGGAGAGTGAAAGGCTGGTCGCTCTTTGGAAGGCTGGTGTCTGCGTCCTGATGAAGCTGGAGCTGTTCTCAAAGCGGGCGAAGAATGTGTTTAGCTGATCAGGGAGGGAGGGGTCAGGGAATGAGAGAGAGTGCATTACCTGCATCTTGCTGACATTCTACAGATCAATCTTATATTCAGGGGTGCACATAACTGTTTTGCTCTGGTTCTCAAGGGAACACCTGGAGATGCTGCTTGGTACTCACACTTATCCTACTAGCTGTCGTCAAACTAGCCTAACTGATAAAGTTCAAACATTCTTAAAGACAAGTGAACAGTCAGAAATAAAATAAGAACAAATACACAAACTGCAAGCAGAGATGAATAGTATATTACAAAGTCTAAGTAGTATTCAGGTATAGAAATTAATAGTTCGGCCTAAATGTAAAATAACACTTTGTTCATTATATAAATTAAATATGGGTTAATTTTTGTTAAAGCTGTATTTTTTTTTAACATTAATGACAGACTACAGACCAACATTAAGACCAAATGCACAGACCGAATATACTGACACACATCCGGTTTCTTTCTCAACTGTTCACTTCTGATATAACAGAGAGAATACTTGCCGAGATGCATTGGCGTGCACACACCTCTGCCTCTTCTTCTGTGTTTAAAATCGTTTGAATGTGTAATTGGCAAGACAAAACACATCCAAATGATAAACTTTTACTCTATGATGGTTAAACTTGGCAGTTATTCCGCAAATCACATGCGTGCCGAACCGTGGGGCATGGTCCGTACGGATCACAGATAAACTGCGATCCATTGCACCCCTAATAATTAATGAACACACTTATCACCATGATTGCTATCGTACCAGAGATGGAGAAAAATCCTACTCCAGTAAGTAAACTTGTCCCTGTCCACAAAAATGCCTAAATGTTGGTACTCAAAAGCACTGCCCTTCATGTTTTTCTGCTGCGCATTGTTTATATTTTTACCACGAATACGCACCAGTTATGCGCACCCCTGCTTATAATTCATAAATCACAAAATTATAATACATAAAGGCCAACAGCAAATTCCCGAAGGACTGGCCGAGAGAAAGCTGTTCTCGGCAGGTACAACAGTGCTGAATAACCAAAATGATAGTGGTTTGCTCATCCGCCATGACACTCTCTGTGATGAATGCTGCAAGCGGAGTGATACAAATGGTGAAACGGTTCCCATGGTGATACTGGTAGAATATCACATGGCTGGAAAAACCTTGCAGCCAATCAGAATCGAGAACCAGAACAAAATGCTTTATAAATATATATTGGCATCGTTCATTGTCTCGAAAGACAATGGAATCTGTGCCTTGGGTCTCTAGACATTACAGCGCCTGCTGTGACTGTTGAGCCCAATTCTCAAAAAAAAGACATGTTCTGTTGTAATTACTGCAAGTGAAGATCATGCCTGTCTCTGTGGATGCTGGGTCTGTTCTGTCGTCTGCGCTCTCTCCTCTCTTCCCACTGGTGCTCTCTACTCTTTTCGCCAATTTGGATGCCTAGTTTGGTGGCGAGCCTCCATCTAGATCTATGGCTGCATCTTCCAAGTCTTCTGGATTGATGTTGCTTGCCTTTAGGTCTTATTTTAGCGGAGTACAGGCCTGGTTTTGATGGGGTAGCGAGTCCAAACTCACTTCAAGCATGTGTTGATGAGGTGCTGTAATGATTTTCATCATGTGCTGTCAGGGCAGCATCGTCTGCAAATAGCATTTCCCTGATCGATACTTTCCATACCTTGGAGATGTGCGAGGTTGAATAGATTCCCATAGCTTCTGACTGATTGAAGGCATAAGACAGCAACAGAGAGAAGAAGATGCCAAAGAGTGTTGGTGCCAGGGCACATCCTTGTTTCATGCTACTCCTAATTGGAAAAGGGTTAGAGGATGAGGCATCATATTGGAAGGTGCCCTACATGTTTTCATGGAAGGTTATGATCATCCTCAGGAGCTTGGTGGAGCATCCAATCCTCTGAGGTAAAGTAAAAAGGCCATTCCTGCTGACTGAGTCAAAAGTCTTGGTCAGATCAATGAAGGCGATGTAGAGTGATCGCCTTTGCTCGTGGCACTTCTCCTGCAGTTGCCTTAATGAAAAGATCATGTCCACTGTTGATCTTCCTGCTCTGAATCCACACTGCGCCTCAGGATATATATGTTCTGAGAGTGACATGCAACCTGTTGAGAACTAAACGGGTGAAAGCTTTCCAATGATACTGAGAAGGGACATGCCATCTAATGGCGCAATAATGTAGCCTAACTTTCACTGAAGTCGAAATCACAATCACTAACGGATCCATTCCAAATACGCATGTTATTTATATAAACCATTATTTATTGAATTTATTCTATTCTTTAACCCTAAACCTATACCATCACAGAAAACTTTCAGCATTTTTACATTTCCAAAAAACATCACCGTCCTAGTGTGATTTAGTTTGTCCCCACAACTAGTGTGAATATTTGTCCCCACAACCAGGGGCGTTTCCTTCGAGGAGGCAAGGGAGGCAGACTGGATGAGAAAATAATCGATATTACAAAATTAAGCAATATTAAAAATTTTGTAAGTGTCACTAATTTTTCTAAAGTAACACTGTCCAACAGCGACACCAGCAGGTAAAAGTACAGCATGGGTCCACGTCTCTTGTGCCTCCTCTGATCCCACTGACTTGCAGTGAATTTGATGGGGGGTGGGGGCAATTGAGAATGAATGGGGGAAAGTCATGTGAGAGGAGGAAATGTCTCCATCCCTCCATGATGGGATATGACTGGTTATGATTGGATATGATTGGTTTACTCAATAAATCCTGCCTCTTGTTTTTATGTGCGTATATATCTCGAATCGGCCCGAATGATGGTTTTAATGTGAAAACGTCTCAGGTTACGAATGTAACCATTGTTCCCTGAGAACAGGGAACGAGACGCTGCGTCAGTTTGACGCTACGGGGAACGCCTCCAGCGTGACTGGTGCCTGAAATCACATTGAATCATGTCAATCCTATTGACCGGCGACAGCCTATAATGTCATCAAGGTGCGACCAGGAAGTATATAAGGGCACCTTGCCAACATGACAGTATCTCATCGTCTGAAGGGACTGTTTTCGGCAGGCAGGCCCTGCGGCATGGCAAAGCGACGCAGCGTCTCGTTCCCTGTTCTCAGGGAACAATGGTTACATTCGTAACCTGAGACGTTCCCTTTCAAAGGGAACTCGCGCTGCGTCAGTTTGACGCTAGGGGGAACGATATACCCACGCCGCCATGCCGACGGGAGTGCATGCCCAATGGCAGTGACAACTGTCAAGACAAGCAAATTCTGCTGAAATGCCTGAACCACTCCCCTTCTGGTCACATTAGGCTGTCAGTGACAGCGCTCCCTACGGTCATAGCCCAAGCTATCACCTGAGAAGGAAACCTTCACACACATGAGGTCCTTCCCAGGCCTTGCTCGAAGGCCTGGAACCAACCCATTCGACTTAGAAGGGGTTCCTTTAAGGGAGCGTGGCAAGGGAACTACGAGGGAACCCTATGCCAGTCACTATTCGGGAGATTATCACCGAATGCCACCAGGGAGACCTGACCAGGTGACCCAGTCTAGTATGGGACACGTAATACGGTCAACCCTGTCTGTACAGTACAGAGCCTCTGGTACTCGCCTCCGAAGAGACATCCCGCTAGGGTGCTGCAAGAAAGGCAGTCCACCGACTAGCCAGACCTCAGAGACAGGTTATCCCGGAGAGCAGCGCTCAGCGAAGTGCTTTCAAACCCTTACTAGCGAGGGGAGTCAAGCCGCTCGATCCTCGGATCTACCAAGCACTTATTTTAAAACGTGCTTAGGAGGCCAAAGGCCTTATAGGCTGAATATATTGGGAGGGGCCCCTCGGGACCTACCACCAATAGATCAGCGCCAGGAGGCTGTAAGCTCACAACAGACCCTCGCTTGAGAGGAGCTCATAAGCCTGCCCGGTAGGCAACCATGCCGTAGGCACACTATGAAGGTCCCGTCCTGTCGGGACCGCATAGCCGCAGTGACACCTCGTCGTGCTAGGGTAAGAACACCGCCTTCAGGTCTCGCAAACGGCCAGAGACCGGCGCCTGATAGCGGGTGGCCACTAGCTGTCAGCATCCAAATGACGGGTCACTGCTGACGTCGACACCAGTGGAGAAAAGCCTCCGAGGCCCACTCGTGGGCCACGGTGTCGGGACTTTCCTGCAAGGAGGCCGGTTAGCGCCTACTACCTGTCCTGAAGTCCTACTGCCCAGACCGTCCAAGCTGGCCACTCAAAGCCAGCTGGCTCCTATGCCCGCACCTGGGGCTGGCTCCATCCCAGAGGCAGCTAGGGACAACCTGCTTCGCCGTGTCCTAGGGCCCCCAGGACGGCGCAGTCTCTTGGGCAGTGCCTACAAACATGGACCTAATCACATTGCCAACAGCAGTGTACTCAGCGGAAGTGCTTAAACAAAGACCCTCTAAAGCGAGGGGAGTACAACTTACGTCACCTGCATCGGGGCGGCTGTCTTACTTTCCATGCAGCGGCCAACCTTGATTGCGAGGGCGTCAGCCATTGGCAATGCTCGGGCCTCAGGGGAGCATCCGACCAAACCGTATTGACAGAGGATTATCCGATGTTCAGCTCGACCCGGGCCCTAAAGGAGTTGGAGCAGAGACATAAAGCAAGGGAACAATATCACAGAAATGTGAAATCCACCGGCCGTACCATCCTCCAGGAAAAGGCCGGGGGCCGCCAGCAGATGGCGGCCACCAAGCTCCGAAAGGCGGAAACAGCGGATAAAGTCTAATCGCCACTGGCGCAAAGACGCTTAGTTCCACCCCACGACCACTGGCGAAGTCGCTGTCTCCTGCACCACCTCGTCTGCATTACTTGTGACCCCAGAACGCAGAGAAGGGGGCGGGCCTTGGCCGGACGACTCTGTAACAGAGGAGGCTGAAACAAGGATGCATAAACAACGCCATGTTCTTAAATAAAAAGACAGGCCAGGGGCGAACATCTTCATTAAAAGGGAACGCCCCCATCCTTGACAAAGCCTAGGCCAAGTGGTGCGACATAAGTCCGCACTAGATCTACTCAGGGCCCGGGAAAAAAATATTATCACCTCTAATATTACACAATGAGGCCCCAAAAACCCTTTTCCCAAAGCCCCGCAGAGCTGGGCGCAGATCTCACTACAGCTCGTGCGTTAGTGCATACCCGGTCTTCAGCTACTTCCCACTTTTACGCTAGGAAAAAACACAGCTCACCTCTTACACTACAAGCCCTCTGGCAAGAGCGCGATTCAGTTACCCACATAGTGGGGGAAAACATAGCACGGAGAGGCAGCAGACTCTACTAGCAGAAAGTGAGGTATTCACACACAACCACATAATGTTGCAAAGAAGATCGTTCTTAGCTTACTCACGGGGAGCTGCAGGCCCTGCGAAGATCCAGCGGGGATCCAAATTTCCCCAGAAAAACCTCTCAGGCGAGCGAAGGTATAGGAGTTCTGAAAAACATAGTTTTGAAAATGTTTCACCCTCAGAGAGGGGGACTCACCGATCGCTCCCAGCGGTGCTTCCAGCCAGCCATAAGGCTAGTATCCGCCCGCCATCCTGAGGGGGGCGCTTTCACCAAACAAGCCAGGCGAGCCGGCAGAATCTTACATTTTCTGCTCATCATAGGCCACCGGCCTGATGTAAAAGCGCCCGGGGGAAAAACCAGAGGAAGGGAAAAAAGGCAGCGTTCATCTCCGCGCTCCTCGGGGGGTGGAGTCTGCTGCCTGCGCTGGTTCCGGTTACCAGCCCCGGCTTCCTTCCTCTTCCTGTCGCGGGTGTCCCGCCTCCCCTGCGCCCCAGTCCTCCGCGGCGGGGCGCTCGAGAGGCGACGCTGGCTCGCTATTCCCGTCTCCAGCCCTCAGACTGGGACGGGCCGGGGACACCCGACTGCCTGGGCGCGGTCCCGGACCTCAGCGGAATGCATGTCCTGAATGCCGCCGAGCGCGCCTTCGCCTCTCCGAACTTTCCCACCACCGCCTCTACGGAGGTGCCGAAAAGTTCAGATGGCGAAACCGGGGCATCAGGGAGAAAGGATTTTTTCCTTCTCCCTGATGTCCAAACGGTTTAACCACAGATGTCTCTCCGTGGCCACCCTCGCCGCCATCGGCGCTATCTGTACGGTGGCCCGGAGAGCGAAATCCGCGGTCCGGCGCGACTCGACTACCGCCTCAGGGGGTCCCTCCCCCCTGATCGAGGTCCCTCAGCAGGTCCGCCTGCAACACAGCCTGCAACACAGCTGTGGTGTGCAAAGCCGCTGCAGCGCGACCCACTGACATGTACGCCCTGCCATTCAGGCGTTTAGACCGGCAGGGTGGGAGCCACAGTGTCACCGGCCGCCCAGAGGCGAGATAAACATAACATCTCGTCCACGGGCGGCATCGACACATACCCAGCCAGGCAGTCCCTCGACATCAGCGACATCTAGCTCGCCGATGTCGACAGATGCGGGGCTGAGTATGGTTTCTTCCATTCCCTCGAGATCTGCTGATGGAGATCTGGAAGGAATGGAAGACTCCCAGGAGTTGGGAGGTCATGGGCGGAGAGAAACCGATCGTCCGAACTGTTTGGACGCTCAGCCTTTCTCCTCACGCGCCGCAAAGGCAGCTGCAGTCTACCCGCAGCGTGTTCCATGACTTCCAGCAACTCCCGTACATGGGACAGGATGGTAAGAAAAGCTTCAGCATTTTTAACTGACTCACCCATCCTCTGCTCGAGTGGAAGAGCAGCAGACGAGGAGGAGGAACATAAATCCAGCTCCTTCCTCCGAGGTCCGCCTCTCGCGATCTGGATCATCCTCAAGAACCATAACTGTCTCCAAGCGACGAGCCAGATCCATCTGGGAAGCGCTTTTGGTATTTAGACGCCGCTCAGCCTCAGCTCGAGCGTGGCCGTTCCCAGATGCTGAAACCTCTCCCCTCGAGAAGAGGTCCCACTGAGAGCGGAGCGTTTCCAGAGGACAACGCTCACAAATACTTTCACAAGAGGTTCGCAAACCTCTCATGCATGCTCTTCTCCCAGACAGTAAACGCAAAGTGTGTGTGTATCCAAAGCGCAAGATACACATTCAAAACACACCTGCAGAAGTGGCGTTCTCAGCACACTTCATTGTTATCCTTCTTGTAGACGTTTCACGTGAAGACAGGCAAAACAGTCCCTGAAGACGAAAAGATACTGTCATGTTGGCAAGGTGCCCTTATATACTTCCTGGTCGCACCTTGATGACATCATAGGCTGTCGCCGGTCAATAGGATTGACGTGATTCAATGTGATTTCAGGCACCAGTCACGCTGGAGGCGTTCCCCGTAGCGTCAAACTGACGCAGCGCGAGTTCCCTTTCGAAAGGGAACTAAAGGTGATGATACATGGGGCAACTTTTTTGAGCAATGTTGCTGGGCAATGTTACAAAACAATGTTGCTTGGCCACTTTCCCATTGGGAATGGGCAACAAATTTCTATCTGGATACTTTAGATTGGTCATGGATCCTGTTTCTTACCTGGTTGCCTGCTGACGGCAACAATGCCTAGTAACATGGCAACAATGTACTAAAAACAGACAATCTTCATTCACACGAATCTGCGAAAATGACTAAAAAAAGGCTGTATTATGCATGCCAGGCCAGTAGTTGGAGATGTCGCTTTGTCCACAAACACCCCGCGAACATGTAATACGCATGTGTGAACATGTATGCATGTGCATTATATCACTATTTTCATAGATTTGCGTTTTTGTAGTTTACACGAAGATGATAAGGGTGTGGTTAAAAAAAAGCACTTTGAAACCCGTTTTCAAAAGTCTGCATTTTCCCCAAAACGCTGTTGTCGTGTAAATGAACGGCCAAAGGCAATGTTTCTGGCTTTGTGAAGATGAAATTTACCCAGAAGACAAAGTATTAATACAGTATTATCAAGATTAACATCCTTAGAATGAAAATCGGACCAAAAAAAAGTATACATTATGTAATTTGTGTTTATAGGCATGTGCGTTTGGCTCGAGTGCACTGTAGTAAAGGATCATTTTGATAACATTGTCATCTGTACAAAGAAAAAACATTTCAGTTTTTTTGCACATTGTTGTTGCGTAAACATACTCTAAAGGCCTGTTCACACCAGGACAATTTTCGCGCGCGTTTATCGCTTACGTTTAACGCCTTTTGACTAAACAAAGGGCGCCAATGTGAGTGTGCTCACCATAGACTGTAAAAAAATATGGACGTAGTGTCCGTGACGTCACCCATAGGATTCTGAAGAGCAGTTTTGAAGCACAAAGTAGGGACGAGCTGGCTGTTGCCATCTTGTCAGCGTGTCATCGCGCATCACTCCCGGATAATAGAAAATGGGCAAAAGAGGCGGGACGTGGGTGGAGCTGAGGTGACGCGATGACTAACAGACAGCAGATAAATGACTATCCACCTGTCACTTAAAGTGGCCACGCCCTTAATCATGCAGGACTTTAAGGCTTTATATAATGTAAATGAATGAGTTATAAAAAAAAATTCACCCCCTCACAGTTGTCATGAAGGGCAAAATTAGCCGTATAGAACAAAACCACAATTTGTACCAGGCTGTAAAGGTTTTTTTCTGCAGTAAAGTAGGGCATTTTAACATGGGGCTCAATGAGATTCTGCTCCCTTCTGGAGCCTGTGGAGGCTTCTGTGGAGCCCCTAGTGGCCAGTCGATGAATTGCAGTTTAAGTCACTTCCATATTGGCTTCAACACAAACTGCGGGAGGTTGCCGCTTGGTGTCCACCGACGCGCAAAACGTCATGCGTAAAAGCATAATTTTTTTTGAAAATGCCTTGGGTTCGTTTTTTTGTTTTGACGCAGCGCGTTAAAAACTGGCTGACCAATGAGATCGGTGCTTTAGTTCACGTGTCTGGAGCTGCTGAAGTTAAAACACGACTTGGTGGCGCTCAAGCACAAAACAGTCTTGCCGAGCACACATTGATACGACGAAGAGGAAGAAAGTAGACAAAGAAGAAGATGAACTGCTAATGCTGCCATAGACAGTAAAAGAAATGGACACAGCGACCCCATAGACTTCAACGCAGTAAAGTGAAGTCAATTAGAAGCACTCACTTCCTGATGGCTGAGCGTACTGCAGCCTCAGACTGAGCTTGATGACATAGATGTGACGTGAGCAACCTGTCTGACAGTTGTATGTCTTCTAGTAGCTGTGCAAAATGAAATCTGAATCACCGAATCTTGCAGAAACGGAGAGCGTGATCAGGAGCAACTTTTGGTAAGTATTCTGATTCATTATTTTGTCATTTTGCATAGTATTTATTTATTTAAAAATGTAACGCCAGTACGCAGTAAAAGATTGCCTGCGAGCTTCTCCTCCTGTCTATACGGTAATTTATCTACTGTGCGACAGAGAGTCGCATGGTTATGATGCAATCGTTAGCCTATTTTTACAAAAACGGCTTCTACGGGGCAATAGTGTAAGATACAAGGTAATGGAGCCTTTACATTGCCGTGTTTCTTTAAAAATAAACAATGGTCAAATGGAGTCTTTAAACGCCTCAGATGTCAAGTTATTCGCTGTCAAAGTGACGCCAAAATGAATGGAAGTCAATGGAAGCGCCATCTACTGAATTTGCACGTTCACTCGGCAACTCGCCAGTGAAAATCGCTTGGGTGTGAACACAAAGACGCGACGATAAACGTCTCGAAAAACGCTGGCGATAAGCGCGGTTATTAGGGTTTTTTGCGCACAAAAACTATTCTCGTCACTTTATAAAGTTATTGTAGAACCACTGTAGTGAGATGGACTTTGTAACGACGTCTTTACTACCTTTTATGGGTCTTGAGAGTGTAAAGAGCATTGTGCCAATGGAGGCCTTTCTGAGCCATCGGATTTCAACTAAAATATCTTCATTTGTGTTCCGAAGATGAACGGAGGTCTTACAGGTGTCGAACGACATGAGGGTAAGTAATTAATGACAGAATTTAAATTTTTGGGTGAACTAACCCTTTAAGGGTGCATCTCAATCAGCTACCTTGAGTATTCAGGGCACTGTTCATGGAGTCAGCCACATTCATGTACACAATATACTGATACACAACCTAGGAAGCTGATTGAGACACACCTTAAGTAAACAACTCGGCCACTTAGATATCACCACTTTATGTCAACTTGAAATGGCCTGGAAACATGACCACGGTGGGGGTTTTTAGTGAGCTAGGGGAAATTTCATTTGGGGAAGATTCATCTTGTGTCTGTGACCAGTGTGTACAAGCTTGATGACCGATGAAAATAAGTTGACTATTAAAAAGAAAAGCTGAACATTAGTTCACAAATAATATATATATTGCTTATATTGTTACTGCCTTTAGTTATTTTGGTATAAATGTAAAAATGCATAAAAACACTAACTTGATTAAATTTATACTTGTTTTTAATAAATAGAACATTACATAGTTTGTGCAAAAATACAAAATAGAATAGTATTTGGTCTCTCTTTTTATGTAATGTTCATTTAACCAGGAACATTAAGTATATCAGGGACATAAATTAACATTTGATGTAAAAAAAAAGAGGGAACTTTGCCGCCTCATTTCAAAACACCACCGTATACACCACTGCCCATAATGTAGCGTTTACCAGGACCACACACACACAGTCTTGATTTAATTTTCACTGCTCCCTGTAGTCAATAAGTCTCTCTTGTCTCCCCTCACCCCACTTTACTCTCGCTCTAGATGCGTTAGAGAGGGTTAATGATGCTGGAGCTGAAAATCTCTCCCCTCTTCTGTCCAGGTAATGGAATCTTAGAATTCCAGGCCAGTAAAGGAAATTTACATTAATCTTTCTGTAATACAGGGCTGCAATCTCAGCTGCCAAAGGATATGGAGGTCAGAATGCCTGAGTGAAGCATTCCAAGGATGAAATTACTAGAGCAGGAGGAGGAGATATTGCAGGTATTTAGAAAAAGAAATACTCAAAAGAGAGATTCATAAAGGTTTGTTTACAATGACACTAAATGAATGTGTCACGTTAACACGGCATATTTAATTTGACACAAATGAAAATGTCACTTTGAGGAACCGCTGTGCACCGTTCAATTATATTCAGCCAAAGAATTATTTTGGAATGAAGATGAGAGAGTGCAGAAACGCATACAAAAAGATGCTAATGCAGCAACAAGTCCAACCATACAATGCAATTTTTTCCCACTATATTTCCAACTCGCAACCAAACATTCACCTGCGGCTTTCATTTCAGATTCAGCTCTTGCCTGTCCTTATAAGATTAAGGTAATGAGGTGAGCATCAGCCTGTAGGCAATAAAAGATTTGAGTCTGTCTATCAGCCCGACTCCAAAACAGAACCAATAGTCTGACCTGCTCCAGCTCCAGCTAAGTAACCCCATATAGGCCTACATCACTCATTTCCAAGTTCATGAAAAAGGACAAATCCAACAATAGTGATGAATGAGGAAAATGTTCAGCCCTTCAACCACCAGGGAGACATTCATTAACTAGCAGACTAAACTTAAGACACAGACACGCCACGCTTCACTAGAGGTTTTGCAAAACAATGTATATTTTATATGTCATGTGTGATGAGTGATGAGTGTGAGTGAAATAAGGGACATTAATGCATATTTTCAAATATTAATAAAATTACAGACTCAAGTAATTTAGCAGTTTTCAACTGGACAGTCCACTCCTTTATAGCAAACATATCTTTAAATATGTCTATGTAATCCTGTTTCTGCCACAGAATGAAAAAAAGTTAATTGCGACTCTTTATATCTCACAATTCTGACTTTTTCCTCAAAATTGCAAATTTATATTACAAGATATAAACTCAATTTGAAAAAAGGCAAGAGTTTATATCTCGCAATTCTAACTTTTTGCAGAATTGTGAGACAAACTCGCAATTGAGAGAAAAGGTGTCATAATTGTGAGATAAAAAGTCAAAAAAATGTCTCAAATAAAACATTAAACACACTATAAGCTGAGAGCAACTTGATATATAGCATTTTCTACCAATTTTTTATAAATTAATCAAATGATAAAAAATAAAAAAACATTTCATTATTGAAAATTGTCCAATAAAATTTAAGTTTATAATATAAATTATTTTAATTTTCACACTGCATCATCCCAGTCTCCCAATAAATTATTTGAAATGTATTTTTTACTACAATCTCAAGATATTAAGATTAATATTCAAATGTGAGGGGGGGGGGGAGTCCAAAGCTTTTCCATTATGATACCACAATAGCAGTGACAGAAAGTTACAAGTTTAAACTTTAATTTTCAAAGTCAACCAACCTGTTCGAAAGGTTGGTTGAAATCAGGAAGGAAGAAATGGAAGAAACCAGGAAGATCAGGAAGAAATGTCATAATGGATATTCTCGCGCATGCGTCGTGGAGGCGCACACGGAAGTCGAGAACAAGTTGGATAAAGGTGTTATTTTGATTTTTTTTTGCGCACAAAAACTATTGTCGTCGCATTGTATGATTATTGTAGAGCCACTGTGGTGAGATAGACTTTGTAACGACGTTTTAAGTGCCTTTCATGGATCTTGGAAGTGTCAATGTACTGAATGCCAATGGAGGCCTGTGTGAAGCCTTTCTCAGCCATCAGCTTTCAACTAAAATATCTTCATTTGTGTTCCGAATATGAACGGAGGACTTACGGGTGTCCAACGACATGAGGGTGAGTAATTAATGACAGAATTTTCATTTTTGGGTGAACTAACCCTTTAAATATACATATAGAATTGAATTCCCTCTGACACCACTCCTGATAAAATATGTAGGAATATTTGACAACATATGCGGTGAAGGGAGAACCTGAGCAGTGCTTTAGTAACTGAATTTGCTCTGTGCCATCAATTTGACATATACATGTAACATCATAAGACTTCATATATCATTTAAGAAACAAGCCATGTGGTGAGCCAGGATTTGCACTTAACCGAGCTGTTAAGGAGATCGAAAGGTCAAGTTTTCCCACAAGAATAACCCTTCAGTTTCATTTCAGTCTCTTTGCTATTGAAGAAAATTTGACAAGGAGCTCAACTGCCATTGAACTAAATAAAAATTCATATTATACAGCACAGAGCAAGATTATATATTGAGGCAAACTCTATTCGAACAATGCATTAGATCACGGATACTTGAAAACCGAGTAGGCGCACAGTGAAATTCTCGACTGGAAAGAAGCTCTAACACTCTCACAACCTCTTCATTTATACATTGTACATACTTGAGTGACCCTTAAAAGGGCACAATTTTTCAGGAAATATCACCTTGGGTTCCAACAAAGCCATAGAGAATCCATCGCAATCAAGCAGTAAATCTAAAAAGAAATTGTGTAGGGATTCTCAAGTAAGGTTTCCCAAAGTCATACTAAATGGGTCACAAAGATTATATAAAAAGCATTATTAAAAAAATATCAAAAGGTACAAGTAGACAAGTTTCATCAGGGAGAATGCTAAAAGCAAATCTTAATTTAATGGTTACAATGGTCTAATAAGAGCTAATTACGCAAAGCTTAAAAAGCTGGCTGTCAAGTTTATGATTAATAGGGGAGACTAGTTGTCACACTTTTTACTCCAGTGAGTACTTCCCCATTATCGAAAGTCAATTTTAATATCTTGGCTACATTTTCTTGAACTTTTCCACCATTTTTGCTTATAAAAACACATTTGTGTAATTGACTATTGGCTCAAAACCTGAGTTACTGAGATAAAGCCCTTGTGACGAGTGGAAGCTGGGTTGCTGGGATAAAAGTGAAGTCTAAATCAAGCAGGGACTAGCAGTGGAAAGTAGTCCAGCAGCTCAAACTTTTTTTTAATGATCTCTCCTGACTCTTCGGAAAAGGTAATTGGTTGAAACGTGGGGAGGAACCACCTGCTGGGAAAGTGTCGCTCTGCTTTTAAATGGAAATGCAACATGTTGTCACTCATACGAGCACACACATACACCAGGTTAGATGTTCAAAAGTGAACGCAGGTTGCCAAACATATACAGTGGGTTTTAAAAATATGGAATCATACTGAAAATGTAAATCTGGAAATCAACATTATAAAGTTTTGTAAATAAGACCTTTTGAAATTCATTTTTAAAGAGGATGCCCTTTTACTAAGTCTTGATTTTGTTTTTTGGGGTCTCCTAGAATAGGTTTTCATGCTTGAATGTTCAAAAAATATTATTTACCGGTATATAATTGCAGCATCTCTCTTCCAAGTCTGTCAGTAACGTGCTGGGGTGTGTTTCCGGTACAACGTCATAACTTGCTGCTTAACTACCACAGTGCGGTGCATCGTTGAAGAAATCAACAAGCTCGCAAACTGGTTTCCCGTAACCGTATTGTCACAAATTTGTCGTTCTACCATGTCGTTCTACCAACGATGGCACGCAGGTGGAGGAGTAATAACATTTTTAATTAATCCTTTTAAAGGATTAGCTCACTTTAAAATGAAAATTACCCCATGATTTACTCACCCTCTAGTCTACACATCCTAGGTGTATATGACTTTCTTCTTTCTGAACACAATCAGTTATATTAATAAATATCCTGATGTTTCCCAGCTTTAACAGTGACGGGATCCATTAAGTTTGAAGCTCAAAAAAGTGCATCCATCCCTCATAAACATACTCCACACGGCTCTGGGCGGCTAATAAATGCCTTCTGAAGCAAATCGATGGTTTTTGTAAGAAAAATATCCATATTATTTAAAACTTTATCTATTAAAATATCTAGCTTCCGCCAGACAGCCTTCCATCAACTTATGAAGAAAGTGTAATGCTTCTTGCAGTCATATCATTTTTGATCTTGCAGTTTTTCATTTTAAAGTGAACTAATCCTTTAAGATCGAATAAATGCCAGAAAGCCAGAATATTTTCGCTGTAAAATACAAACATGGCATCTGAGAATTAATTGTAAATTTTCTCTTCTTTTGCTTTTTTTCCCCATATTCAATCATAGACACCTCCTTACGCACTAGAACACTTTAAATTGCACTTTAAATCTCTTGACAAACTAAAAGTAATAAATCTGTTTCTATGAAGACTCTCCTTCCAAAAAGTGCAATGAGCTCTGATTGGTCGGCTGGACCAGTGTGTTGTGATTGGTCAACCGATTCAATTATGTTTGGGAAAAGTTTCAACACGCTACTAAAACATCTCAAACAGGCCTTGTCCCCTTTTTTTATTTTGCTGAAAAAAATGGGGAATATTGTGACATGTTCGTTCCCGGAAGAAAACTCAAGACTACAATTGTAGCGTTTCAGGGAGTTTAAATACAGTTTGCAGACCTTTTTCATTCTCAAACAATAACATTACGCACTAAAGAAAGGTAAAAAATAATAATAGGACCCCTTTAATGCTGATGATATAATTTGCAGTGAGAAAAAAAGTGATCTCAGACTTTTGGGCCCCACTGTTTCTGTATTTGGAGAAAATAGCTTTAACTATATAACATTGCAAACCATTGATTCCCTCTTTGATTTCCAATCTCTGCAGCTTGTACCCAACCCAAGATTTCTCACTTTCGCACTTTAACACACTCTCACACCAACACCCTCTCTCTGAAGTATTTCAAGGAATATCCTGTACTGTTGCTCTTTTACACCTACATCTCAGCACATGACCAACTTCAAAACTTTGTATTGCTCCACTTATGTTACTGTCTCCTTAAGAATCGCTTGTTGCAGAATTCCTTATTAGAAAGGTCTACCAGATGAATAAATGTTACAGTACTCGCTCTCAAAATGCACTTACACATCCTTAATTAGGTCATAAAACTACGATTAAAATCTATAGTTATGAGCCTGGAACCATTTTAGCTGTGCTAAAATATACACAGACATAACATTCAACTTTTATAAAAGCAATAAGGCACTTCAGGATGTGCTCTGTTGTGAATATAGTGACAGCTACAAGGTTTACAGGCACTGCTGTGAATTTATTGCAAAGTTAAAAAAAAATACTTTATGAATAGGAATGTAAAGATTGGAAAAACAAATACAAAAAAGTCAGTAAGCTAGATAAAAAAAAGTTTATAACTTAACAAAAGGGCAAAATGTTAATATGATCTAAACATCACAATTGTATACAACAACAATAATGCATAATAACAAATATTATTATACAATACCATTATTGTAAGAAATGCCGCATTTTCCAATATTAAACGTATAACCCGTCAGAAAAATATGTGCTCGAGTAAACCAGCAGGTGGTCTTTTTCAGGGCTTGTAAAAGTGAGAAACTGAGCAAGTGTTACTCTTTTAAAGAATTAATTTCACCATTATTAATGCTCCTTCTGAGTGAGATTGTTCATTTGATGCAGCAAATAGCAAATTTAAAATCCATACGTGAACTCTGAGATGAGCCATGTGAATTATAAAAGGTTTGCCGTGTTGCTCACAGTAGCCCTTTTTATCTGATATTTTGCATGGCAAGAGCATGTGCATCAGAATCCAGCTTTATATCCATGAAACAACATCAAAGCCCAATGTAGGTGTTCTTTGTTCATTCTTTTTTTGCCTTAAGACCTTCAATCATTTCAATCACCTCCTATGCAATGGAGCACTCTATATTTAAAGTCCTGCAGACGGTCGCTGGCTATTGCCTCCCGCAGTGCTTTGAAAAAGCCTAGGTAATGTGTCATGTTGTGCAGCATGAGTAAAACACCGCCAAGCAGCTCGTTGGTCACCAGTAAATGATGAACATATGCTCTCATATGTTTTTTACAGCAGTAGCAGCCACAGCCCTCCACAAGTGGGCGGAAATCATCGTGATACCTGAAAGTCAAACAAAGTGTTATGGAGATACTTTTCACACCAGGGTATCTGCATGTTAAGGGATTTTAAAGGATCAAAATACATTTAAGGACAAATCTACAATGCAACAAAACATTTTTAAAAAAGTACTGAAATGTACGATTGATGAATATGGCTGGACGATAAAATATTTGTGTCTATTGATGACATTAGATGTTCTTAACACAGAGAGATGTTCTGCCTCTTAAGTGTATTTTTTTATAGGAACCATAATCTGGATGAAACAGCAACTGTTGCAGAGTAGGTTTAAAAATATTTAATGCAAAAACTAAAATGCACCGAAAATCGTATTAAATAATCAAGGCATGCTTTCCACAAAATTAAAGGAAGCGTAAATGTACCAATATACCAATACTTAATTTTTTTTTTTTAAAGTAGTAATATTTATACTTAATACCCGGGGTTCCTTTTATTTAAGACTTGTATGGCTTAATATAACGTAAATGATCTTACTGAAATATGTAGTAGAAAACCCATTAAAGATTTATTTTTATACATACACTATATTGCCAAAAGTATTGGGACACCCCTCCAAATCATTGAATTCAGGTGTTCCAATCACTTCCATTGCCACAGGTGTATAAAATCAAGACTGCAGACTGGTCTTCATGGGATGGGTTTCTATGGCCGAGCAGCTGCATCCAACATTACATCACCAAGTGCAATGCAAAGCGTTGGATGCAGTGGTGTAAAGCACGCCACCACTGGACTCTAGAGCAGTGGAGACGTGTTCTCTGGAGTGATGAATCACCCTTCTCTGGTTTGGCGGTTGTCAGGAAAACGGTTCTTGCCTGACTGCATTGTGCCAAGTGTAAAGTTTGGTGGAGGGTGGATTATGGTGTAGGTTGTTTTTCAGGGGTTGGGCTTGGCCCCTTAGTTCCAGTGAAAGTGAACTCTTATGCCTCAGCATACCAAGACATTTTAGACAATTTCATGCTCCCAACTTTGTGGGAACAGTTTGAGGATGGCCCCTTCCTGTTCCAACATGACTCCGGACCAGTGCACAAAGCAAGGTCCATTAAGACATGGATGAGCGTGCACAACATGCACACTCGCTATAAAGGCAGTGGTTTGAGACACGAGTGTGGGGGTTGGAAAATCCTTTTGTTTAATATCCTTCATCGCTCCTTTGATAATAAAGAGAATAAATTACTGACATATAAAATGTATTTATCCTCATATACAAGCTGAGGAGATTGACATCATGAAAGATGTGAAAGAAAGCATTAGTAGCCTCATCTGATATGAGCAATGAAAACATGCACAGCTGTATGAGGGGTGAAAGGGTATGTCCTTGTCTCCCTACACACACACAGACAGACCTTTTATCTTTGAGGTTCATTTCAAAAGGCGTCATATTTTCATCTCCATTTCCATTCAGATTCTTGACAGCAGGCATCTCTCCATTGACTTCCAGCACTGTGTCAAACATGTACACATGATTAAACATTCATCACAAGACAAAACCCATTACATTTACATTTCATGACCAGATAATGAAAGTAGTGCATTTTTCATGTCTGGTGTGCACATGACAAGGAAACATAATTTTCAAATTGAATGAAATTCTTGAAGTCTAATGGTTTTTATTAAAAGAACACCAGATCTCATTCCCAAAAAATTGCATGGATTATATGCATTTGAATGCACAAGAGCACTTCTCACAAAAAGTTTGGCTAAATTCACAAGTACGTATATGAATTTTGTTCTTAATCTCATTCTGTTAATGAATGTGTTGTATTCTAATTGAGCTATGTTTGTAATTTACATAAAACCCGCCCAAACGTATCCATTTAAGGACTTTCCGCACAACCGTTCATAACTCTCTAAAAACACGCTCTTGCCTAAGAAGCAATGCCAAGTGTGCAATCCTCAAAACATTTTTTAAACAGACAGATAATAGACCGTTCTGCTCCAGTAAGAAGCACATTTTAGTGTTCGTTTACTGTATATATGCATGCATGTATAATGATATATTTATTATGAAAATCTTCTATAAAACTTAATTTTAACATGTTTATAAGGCCACTCAGAGTAGTTTCAGATGTTCCTATAATAAATATATATATATTTGTTTGTTTGTTTTTTATTTATAATTTATTTTAGTATGAAAGATTAATCATGATTTGTTCTTGAAAGCATTTATATGCAGATTTTACAAATTTGTGGATATGCATGGTTAGTGAATTAATTCCATTCGGACCCTGAGTCCATTACAATGTCAGCCCTTTATTTTTTTTACTTCTGGAGCATTTCACCTAGTTTAAAGCCTGCAGTCCATGAGATTGGATGTTTGTCATCCAATCAAATGGCAGTAAAGCTCTGCATTTGGTAATTAAAAAAAGTTTTCTATGATTTATTTAAAAAAATGTGGATATGTTTGCCAGTATTTCATAGTTTTTTATGTAAAATAGAAGGATTGAACTTAAAGTTAAAAATCAATTGTAGAATTGCAAGTTTTAAATCAGGATTTTTTCAAATGTGCATGTACTTTAGAATGTACAGTAGGTTCAAAAGCATGTTACTGAAATAACATGTCCAGTAATGCTGATTGAAAAATCTTTAATAAAAAAAATATACTAATACATTTTTGAAGCTGTTTCATATGCAAAATAACAGTTCTTGAAGTGCTTGAACATGTAGCTGATAAAATATCTAAGATGTTGAATTTATGTGGATTGATGAGGAAGATAGAGTGGAACAATTGGTGAGTGTGTAGAATGAAAATTAGGGATAGTTAATTAAGACTTTTCATACAATTGGATGTCCCTAAATTGATTGAATATTTTTTTATTGGATATACGGTTTCATTTCTTTCATGTAAAAATAAATTACAATATAAAACTTGTATGAAGTTGTTTTATAAGGGACAGTTTTTGCTAATAATTTCAGGGGAGGACCGAGATGAGCCACTACCAGTAGAAGGGGAAGAAATTGAGATTAAGGCAGAGGAAAGTCAAGATCAAGAAGACAGAAGATTATGAGCATGAGGCAGATGTAGAACCAGTACTTGGTGATGATCCTTTTACAAATATCACAAAAAAAAGAGTGATATTCAGTGGCGTCGTCACACCCGCTTTACCCCAGTAGAAACAACTGACGCCCCCAGAGCCACTTACACCATACGGCTACTTCAAACAGTATGTTCCAAGCCAGATGTTTGAGCTAATGAGCACAATGACCAATATATATGCAGAACAAAATGGAGTCGGGGGTATAAACATGCCTCAGCTTCTGAGATTGAAGTCCTTGTCGGTCTGGCAATGGGAGTTCTTGGTCTTCCAAATTATGATACCAAAAAAAAGAAGCAACAAGATGCAAATTGGAAGATTGTTCTGGGAAAACACATGTCTTCTGTGATATGTGCAAGGTGCACTACTGCTTTGTGTCAAAGATGCACAAGAAATGACTCTAACATGACTGCATCGATTGATTCCTAGATTTATTTTGATATGAATAAACAAATGTGTAATCTATAAAGCAAAAACCTTACAATTAAAGTTGAAATGTTATAATGTTCAAGTTTTTGACCTTGAGAAGCTAGAGTATAGATCAACAATTTGTATGTTTATTATTTTAATTTATTTTTTATTATCTGCGCAGTAGCAATCTCAGGACCGGAGTTGCGCAGTAGAGAGCAGGAAGTAGAGGCGCGATTATCAAAAGCCTGCCCACGCTCTCACAGATGCAGAACAAGTCATTATGTTGGTGTGAAATAAACAGTTAAAGAAATGTAGAAATTAAAGCTAAAGCTCCAATCTCCTCCCAAAAATCCAGAAAAGAGTCTGTTAGTGCCTTAGTGACAACTTCACCTGGGGGGGGGGGGGGGGGGGGGATCATCATCCCCCCGTTTTTTTGTATCAAATCACTAACTAAAACTAAACTTATTTAAAAAACGAACACTTGAAATGAAATCATTGTGATAAAAACTGCCTAAAATGACTGCAACCATCTTAGGAAACATGTAATTGAATTGTTTAGTGTGTCTCGCGTCCATTGTAATACATGGAGAAGTGGGGTTTATGAGCTATACTGGGACCAACCACCGTGGGGCGATCGAGGCGCGGAGGCTTCAGTTTCTGAGAGGTGTGCTGCAGGCTTGATCCCGACAGACAAAATCAAGACCCGCTCTACATTTTTTATTGTTCGAGAATCCGTTTCACTTGTATCTACGTCACAATAGGGAAGAAAAAACTAATTGCAACATCCATTTCAAAACTTTTCCAACTTTAAAAAAATCTTATAGTATATCTAAAGCCATACGGCTATACTCATGTGATCTCAACATGGCAGCCCCCATGAGGATACTCGCTTCATGTTTTTAATAGGCTATTAATATGACCAGAATGTGAGTTATTTTAACCATAAGATTTTAACCATTTTTCAGAAGTACTATAGTGCATGAAGTTACTGAGTGCATGTTTAATTGTATATAAAGCAAAGATGTCTTTAATATTCTGTGAACAAATAAAATAATAAAAAATTACCATAAAATATGTAGTGACATGCAAAAAAAATTTATATGTATATATACAGAAGAAAATAAGTGAGTAAAGACACAGGATAGAGAAAAAAGTAAAATGAGGAAAAAGAGACCACAAAGTGGAGGTTTAGAGAACTGTAGAGAGGGTGAGAAAGACAACAAGAGTGGTGTAGATTAAAACTTGTGACCTGCAGTGACAGAAGGTGGCAGATCATGGTGAGGTTATGGACGGTCCCCCTGCAGAGCTCTCTAATTGGCTGAGGGGATATCTCTTTCTTTTCTTCCCTCTGCAAGTTCCTGTCCTGAACTCTATTACCATCCTAACACATCGATTAGGTTCTTCTTAGAACTGACTGCTGCACACCTAACAGCCTAAATCAATTATTTATGCCCTATAGTGAATTTTTTATGTCTCTTTATGTGATCCAGATACTTTTTAGACATACACTTGAGAAGAGATATATTCTCACAGAATATGCTTTTAACTGTAAAAAGCAGCACCAAATTGTGAGAAACCATAATAAAGGTTTGACTTCATGCAGTGAAGGTTTGACACCTGCTGACAATGAGGATGGCAAGACGAATCTCCAGGGCTCCAGTTCTGTTCAAAACGAGCCAAATTTGACTGGAGCCTGAACAAACAAACTCTCTCTCTAAGACTTTATTATGTCAAATCAAACTTAATTATCTGAAACAACTAGCAGAAGCACAGCTCCACTACCAACAAGCCATACTGTGAAAAACAGTTTCTGTTCCTGCTGACACTGATCTGATTCATTATATTGTGCTAAACAGCAGGCACGTGCAGAGGGGGGGGCATTGGGTGCTCGAGCCCCTGCCCTTTTTCAAAATGAATCAAAAGTGCCCCTCTCAGACAAATATCAATGATAATATCGTGGTCAACAAAACTAAATAAATGTGATTATTATAACATGACAATGTATACAATAGTAACGAACGGCTCAAAAGTCGGACAATTTCTGTTGAGGCGTTGCCATAACGCGTTGCTATGGATCGCGTGCGTTTTGATTGACAGCTGATTTTCCTCTGTTCGGAAGCGGCTCTCGAGCCAAATATGGTCCTTTCAGAGAGTGTGTGGCCTTACGGAAAAAAAGTAAACCAATATTTTTTTTCATCCATAATCAGAGCAAATGTGTTGATTTAATTACAAATCTATATATTATATATTTTAAAGTATTACACAATTCACCAATGCCCGTTTGTCATGTATATACACCAACCAATCGTGATCTGGCAAAGCAAGTTCAAATTCCATTGGGCGATGTGAAGTGGAGCGGTAATTTTCTGTTCTTATTCATAAATCGGTTGAAAATTACATGGACAGAAGAACTAACGTTTGTGGAACGATTTCCTGCGGTTTGTCTCATTTTATAAATTGCATCACTGACAAAATGGATTTTAACAGACAACAAACAAATCCCTGCACAAAACCACAGCAGCAGCAGCAGCAAACGTCGCATTAATGGTAAGTGTTAAATTCACTTGTATTTATGTAGCCTATATTGATACACCGTTTACCATTTCATGAAACTATCAAAGTTAACAAAAACCAAGTGCCACCGGCATACAGGCCTATTATGTGAAGATACGTGAAAGGACTTTATTATATTACCATTTTTGAATATTATGCAGCATTATGAAAGTCTCTTATGTTCAACAAGCCTGCATTTATTTGATAAAAAACAGCAATATTGTGAAATATTATTAAAATAATGTTTTTCTATTTTAAAATAATTTAAAATATAATTTATTCCTGTGATCACAGCTGTATTTTCAGCATCATTACTCCACTCTTCAGTGTCACATGATCATTCAGAAATCATTCTAATATGAGGATTTAATGTCAATGATTGAAACTGTGATACTATTTTCAAGATTCTTTGATTAATAAAAAGTTAAAAAGAACATAATGTAATAAAATTTCACAATATTAGGCTACTGTTTTTTTCTGTATTTTTGATTAAATAAATGCAGGCTTGATGAGCATAAGGATATATATATATATATATATATAATATATATTTACATATTGCCCCTTTTTTACATTTGAGCCCCTGCCCCTGAAGAACTCTCTGCACGGCCCTGCTAAACAGCTCCTTTATACATCACAAGAAGAATCTGAAACAGTAGTCTCTTAAAATGTAAGTATCAGTGATAAAATACTTTCTATTCTAGCAACTGGAAAATGCTATAAAATTTGGATTGATTTATTGTCAATTCTCAAACTCAACGTTCTCTAAACCAGAAGTATTTTTGAGAAGTATAATTTCTTATAGATCAGGCTTTTATGCCTCATATAGTATAGATATAGTGATAATATGGATCTCATACTCGAGAATGAAAAAAACACCTACATTTTAATCACTAGCCCAAACAGGGCCAAAATATGCAATTTGGTGCAGTTGGCATTTATATGGCCAAAATGTAAGATGAAATTCTGATAGCTTGTAATGTAAATCAATTGAGATTTTTATAACAGAATAGCAGGCTATTTTCAAAAGTACAAAAATAGGTTGTCACTTTATATCTCCCAAAAATATGTCTTAAACAATTATATGCTAAGGTTTATGCTTTTATACAAAATAGGTTGTCACTCTATATCTCCCAATACTATGTCATGAAATAATATAATTAAAAGCTAATTGCAAAGTTTTATGATCAAAGCTCTGTATTTTTTATTATGGGGGCAAAACATATAATACATACAGTGGGGCAAAAAAAGTATTTAGTCAGCCACCAATTGTGAAAGTTCTCCCACTTAAAAAGATGAGAGAGGCCTGTAATATTCATCATAGGTACACTTCAACTATGAGAGACAGAATGAGAAAAAAAAATCCAGAAAATCATATTGTCTGATTTTTAAAGAATTTATTTGCAAATTATGGTTGAAAATAAGTATTTGGTCAATAACAAAAGTTAATCTCAATACTTTGTTATATACCATTTGTTGGCAATGACAGAGGTCAAACGTTTTCTGCAAGTCTCCACAAGGTTTTTACACACTGTTGCTGGTAGTTTTGGCCCATTCCTCCAAGCAGATCTTCTCTAGAGCAGTGATGTTTTGGGGCTGTCGCTGGGCAACACAGATTTTCAACTCCCTCCAAAGATTTTCTATGGAGTTGAGATCTGGAGACTGGCTTGGCCACTCCAGGACCTTGAAATGCTTCTTACGAAGCCACACCTTTGTTGCCCGGGCGGTGTGTTTGGGATCATTGTCATGCTGAAAGACCCAGCCACGTTTCATCTTCAATGCCCTTGCTGATGGAAGGAGGTTTTTACTCAAAATCTCACGATACATGGCCCCATTCATTCTTTCCTTTACACGGATCAGTCATCCTGGTCCCTTTGCAGAAAAACAGCCCCAAAGCATGATGTTTCCACCCCCATGCTTCACAATAGGTATGGTGTTCTTTGGATGTAACTCAGCATTCTTTCTCCTCCAAACACAACAAGTTGAGTTTTGTACCAAAAGTTATATATTGGTTTCATCTGACCATATGACATTCTCCCAATCCTCTTCTGGATCATCCAAATGCTCTCTAGCAAACTTTAGACGGGCCCGGACATGTACTGTCTTAAGCAGGGCCCCACCTTTGGTCCCAGCTCTCTGCAGGTCATTCACTAGGTCCCCCCGTGTGGTTCTGGGATTTTTGCTCACCGTTCTTGTGATCATTTTGACCCCACGGGGTGAGATCTTGCGTGGAGCCCCAGATCGAGGGAGATTATCAGTGGCCTTGTATGTATTCCATTTTCTAATAATTGCTCCCACAGTTGATTTCTTCACTCCAAGCTGCTTACCTATTGCAGATTCAGTCTTCCCAGCCTGGTGCAGGTCTACAATTTTGTTTCTGGTGTCCTTTGACAGCTCTTTGGTCTTGGCCATAGTGGAGTTTGGAGTCTGACTGTTTGAGGTTGTGGACAGGTCTTTTATACTGATAACGAGTTCAAACAGGTGCCATTAATACAGGTAACAAGTGGAGGACAGAAGAGCCTCTTAAAGAAGTTAAAGGTCTGTGAGAGCCAGAAATCTTGCTTTTTTGTAGGCAACCAAATACTTATTTTCCACAATAATTTGCAAATAAATTCTTTAAAAATCAGACAATGTGATTTTCTGGATTTCTTTTTTCCTCATTCTGTCTCTCATAGTTGAAGTGTGTACCTATGATGAAAATTACAGGCCTCTCTCATCTTTCTAAGTGGGAGAACTTGCACAATTGGTGGCTGAATAAATACTTTTTTGCCCCACTATATAATGCAATGCAATCAGAGCCGGCCCAAGGCATAAGCGAACTAAGCGGCTGCTTAGGGCCCCCTTGGCCACCAGGGGGCCCCCAAGAGCACATGAAATAACTTTTTGCTGCATGTTGTTTTATGATGCTTGAAATCGCGAAATGACTTTAAACAATTATTAAATAAACTGCAAAATGTTAAGTTTTCTAATATATGCACGGATTGATTCTGACAGCACTGCACGAGCTCACGACGCCATCGGCCAGGGTTCAAAGTCCAAAGTGCAAGAAAATCGGCGCTAAAACGTAGGCTAGTACTTGCCAGTTGCCCGGTAACCTTTTTATGAATGAGTGGATTTGAGAATGTGATATGGTTAGGTGCGAATATCTTGTCTGACGTGCTGCATGTTTTGGACGAACTAGCTGTAGCATTGCTTCCAGTTTCTCAGTAAATGTTTTCTACAAGTGCTATATTGTCCCTTTGGAATTATAAGTTGTGTAGCCTACATTTTGGAAGTTTTTATTTAGAAAATAAAAAGGTTCTTTCTACACAGTTGAATGGAATGCATTTTTTTCCCGCCAAAATAAAAGCTCTGTTTAATGTTTGAAAGAAATCAACATTTCTTGTTTTTAAAAGTCTCTTCTGCTCACCAAGGCTGCATTTATTTGATCAAAAATAAAGTAAAACAGCTGTTTTCTATGTGAATATATAGTAAAGTGTAATTTATTCCTGTGATCAAAGCTGAAAAGCAGTGTCATATGACCCTTCACAAATCATTCTCATATGAGGATTTGATGCTCAACAAACATTTCTGATTATCAGTGTTGAAAACAGTTGTGTACAATGTTTATAGGATTTTTTGAAAGCTTTCTATTTCAGAGAAATAGCCTACTGTTCTTTTGAACCTTCTATTCATCAAAGAATCCTGGGGAAAAGTGAGCATATTCAGCATAAGAGACTACTTTAAAAAAAGTACATTTCCCAGTCTGAACTGTAGTACTGTAAGGCTTTAAATATATTAACAACTGACCACTCTTGTGGGTTTGCTATACTGTTACAATTAAAAACCGTATAAGGATAAAAACATGACAGACAGGTGTGCGAATTATCAAGAATTGAATAAAATCCAAATAAAATTCTGCTAAGGGCCCCATAAGGGCTTGGGCCGGCCCTGAATGCAATACAATGATTGCAAGAGACCCGATATATCATATTTGATACTCACATTCGATACAAGTGTATTTCTAAAAATGTATTTATGGATAATTAAGTGAACATCTTGAAATATTACTAACAACATAATAGATTGTGTACAACAGGTTTTTCAGCAAAGTTGATCATGTTGATAATTAAGAGGCCTTAGAAATTAGTGACTCATATGATACAGTAAGCTTTACAGGTTTTAGAAAGTGTAGGAAACCTGTTGTATCTTTTGAACAGTATAACTATGGGCTTCTGCACACCTGTAGGAGCTGATGTACCTGCCGTCTCAGGGTCGGGATCAATGGTGTAGTTGAAGGAGAGAGCGCAGCCACGCTCCGTCACCTGGAAGGGGAAGAAGCTCTCAAACAGGTCGACTCCTGCTTCAGCACAGCTGATGACCTCATCAGGACGGCCAATTCCCAACACAAACCTGAAATGGATGGCAAAAGCTCTTTTTTCCTTTTTTTCAGACTTAAAGTACAATTTATCAGTCAAATACAGTGCTTTTTTGCCTTAATGGGAGTTATTATTAATTAAAGGTTATATAAAGGTTAATTAAAGGTCATAGTTGTCTCTGCATGTTAAGCTGAGATAGGAAAAGGTATTTAAGCATTGAATGCATTACTCACTTCAGCTGTAACAGGTAATTCTAAAGCTTTGGATCTCACAATGCATTGTTTATATTGGTTTGGGAATACTTTTCTCAGTGTTCCTCAGAAGACAGATTATAGTTAACCCCAGTGATAAATCAAAGCCAAGTTCAGCCCAGGGTAAATCATTAAGTATTAATACAAAACATAAAGGTTCAACGGAGATCCAAAAGCTATCTCATAAATACATAGACAAACTCATGCAGTGAAATTATTTTTAGTTTAGTAAGTTTGGGAGTTTGGACAGTTGAACAAACAAATGAGGACCACAAGCGCATCTACAAATAAACACATGCTACCGTTCAGTTTGGGGTCAGTACGTTTTTTTTCTTTTTCTTTTGAAAGAAGTCTCTTAAAATCATCAAGGCTGTATTTATTTGATCAAAAATACAGTAATATTGTGAAATATTTTTTACTTAAATAACTTTAATATTTAAAATGCAATTTTTATTGTGATGACAAAGCTGAATTTTCGCCAGCTATTACTCCAGTCGGTGTCACATGATCTTTCAGAAATCATTATAAAATTATAATATCAGCCTATCATTCTTCTCCGAAATTAATTGCATTTTTGAGGGCCTAAACATGCTCGAAAATTCATTAAACTTTGCACACATGCCAGAAGTGGTGAAAATGTACGTCTGATATGGGTTTCAGAATTAGGTGTGGCAAAATGGCTCAATAGTGCCACCTACAAAATTTCAATTAAGCTCCGTTCGCACTACGTTTCACGTACAAGTATGAAATTTGGTAGACACATGTAATAGCCCAATACCTACAAAAATGTCCCCGGGAGCAAAATCTAAAAACCCAACAGGAAGTGAGATATTTTGAATTTTCTCTGCAAAAATTGTTACCATTTTTTCCATTTCTAGACGTTGTACTTTAACAAACTCCTCCGAGAGATTTAATCAGATCAACATCATATTTGGTCAGTCTAAACTAAAGGCCTTTGCAATGTTAAATTGCGAAGATCTTGAGTTTTCCCTGAAGTACTTGACTGTGGCGGCCTGATAAAGTCTAATGTTTCACCTAATCGCATTTTTGAGGGCCTAAACACGCTCGAAAACTCATGAAACTTTGCAAACGGCAGAAGTGGCGAAAATTTACATTTGATATGGGTTTCAAAATTAGGAGTGGCAAAGTGGCTCTGTAGCGACTGGACCGATCAAACACACAATCTTTACAATTTAATCTCCTTAAGGACCCAGACAGGCTCCGTGATGTCTAGTTGCCCCACTGTGAATTAGCCCCCTGATGCTAATTCACACTTTTCAAAGACACTTGGGCTGAGTTTTCTCAAATGAGAGAACAGTACAACCAACAGACACTCAATCCCCTATAGAAATGGAATTCCATCCACTAATTCTCATTGACAATCTGGTTTAATGAATGAACATGCATTTCCCCAGTACATTTTGTTTATCATTACTGTTTGTATATTGTCTTTTTATATTGTATAGTGTTTTGCATGCTTGATGATAGAATTACTAGTTAATGTTAGCTCATATAGCTAGTGTCTCCTATCAAAACATTCCTCATTTAATGACTCACACTTTGGTGGACATCACTTTCTCATAGAATGCAGTGTGTGTTTATTATATTTATCAGAATATAAATGATCACACGATTTCCAGCTTAGTCCAATCATGCGAATGAGTCAGCCTTTCAAACAAAGGTACTCTCCCGCCTGAGAATTCACATTTCCCATTGGTCAAGCCAAAACTCAAAGGCATGGCCTCCGTGGAACTTAAAAAGCCAACACAAAGTTCCATCCAGTTGTCAGTCGTAGTACAGGCATTCCATTCCCGAACGCTGTTCGTGTGAGACCTCATCCAGCATCGCCGGTCAGCCCCGCACACATAAAGCCATGTGGACCTTCTTCGACCTTAATAGAGTCTCTGCAAGTTCACCATTGTTTCTTCACTCAACAAGGAAGAAACACGATTGCAACTGCAATACCATCAGACTGAACTCCTGCGACTGTATATTTTGAAAAAAAAAAAAAAAAGATCTTGAGTTTTCCCTAAAGGGCGTGTCCGTGGCGGTCTGACAAATGTTGATGTTTCGTCATGAAAGAAGAAGTTGTTGATCTACAATGTCCGATCTACCCCAAACTTCACGTTTTATTACTTCACGAGTCCTGACCTGAAGACATCTACATACCAATATTCAGTTACAGGCATAGCACCACCTGCGGGCAACAGGAAATGGCATGCTTTACACTGTAATTCACTCCCAGAAACACATTTAAATATGCCATGAAGTTCCAAACATGCAACACAATAAATCATGCAACACTCGGCTAAGTGCTAATGTATCCAATTTACACCCCAAAACAGGAAGTTGTTGTAACTCAGGCATACAATGTCCAATCTGCCCCAAACTTCACATGTTTGGTAATAGTCCTGACCTGAAGATATCTCCACAGCAATATTTGGTTATAGTCAAAGCGCCACCTGCTGGCAGCAGGAAGTGTGGCACATCAAAGAGACATTGCCAAATTTCTCCTATATTTACCCACTTAAATGCATGTCACCCACCATTCACTGTTTTCCTGAGGCCACCAGGTGGCAGTGGCCATGGGTGCGAGGGTCCTTTCATCACTGCTTGCAGCTTTAATTATTATTATCACCAATGTTGAAGACAGCTATATCCATGTGTGTGTATGTATGTGTGTGTGTATAAACATCATTGTCCACCAATAGCATAAATACTGCAGCACAGAAACACCTTGTCTTGCTCTAAATCTAAATTATGTATCCTGTCTGCCTCACAACCTTCTCCAGCTCCAGTTATTTGTGACCCAAGATACACCCAAGGGAAATGTAAGTTTCTAACAAGACTGTAAAGCCCAGTGGGAAGCGGCCCTTTTAAGACCCTGCTGAGTTCAAGGATGCTTCCAGATCCACACTGCTTTACTTCCTGCCATTGTCTTGCTGTTTCTGTGTGATTCTGTAACCTCCCAGTTAATCTCCAAGAGAGGGAGATCAGAGAAATCAATCATTACAACACTAGGAACTTAAGATGAAGTTTCTTCCTGAAACCTTTCTAACCCCAGCACTTCCAGCTCCCCAAAATGGATGAGGTGGTTGCTATGGGTTCCTGGTGGGATGGAGTGTTGCTATGGCTGCTGAAAAATCGAGGTGCATAATCAGAGAATGATAAAATGGGGAAGATTTATCCACTCAATCTCCAACTGAAGAAATGTCTGAGCCTGAGAGGCAGAAATTTAAATAGACTCCTTTTTTACCTGGGTTTTTCTTGGGGAAGTTCTGCAGATGTCGTTCTAATCAGCTGAGCCCTCACATCCTGGTCCATGGCAGCAGAATGAAATCCATCCAGGACAAATCCGCCCACAGGACGCTTTGCAGTCTCTCGTGCCGACCGGAGCCTCTCCTCCATGATGTCTCCTCCCTCCACAACCCCAAATATCTCTGCCTGTTTCAATTCCTGTGGACAAAGAGAGCCAGTTTGCAAATAGTTTATATTGTAGTAATTAGCTTTTATTTTTAGTTATGTTCATTTTAGTTTACTTTTTTAGCAATTTCATTATGTGCTTTTGTCACTGTATTATTATTGTTTTAATGCTGCTATTTAGGTTTAATTTATTTTATTTTATTTTATTTCACTTGTACTCTTTACGTTTTTATTTATTTCCAATTAATAATTCTAGTGCTTCAACTTATTTCAGTTTATTAAGGCAAAATTTTGTTTATTAGGTCATTTTTTCAACAAATATTACAATTTTATTTCAGCTTTATTTCAATATATTACATTTTCACAGTTTATTTGCTATAGTTTAGAGAGTAGTAATAAAATATGACAAGATCTCAGAGTTAAACTGTGTCAGAACAAATTCATCTTGATAATATCGGATAACTTTAATAGAAAGGTATGTAATAGATTACAATCAACCAATCAGCTGTTAAATTTATGTACACCATTAGATAATACCAATTTAGGTCAACCAATTACCAAGCAATGCTTAATTTTGTTCTGTGTGTGGTCTAAAAGGTCGCATTAGCAATAAAAAAAAAAAAACACTTAAGCATAACATGGTCAGGTCAAAGTGTCTAAACAATTTTGGTCCCAATTTTATATCAATTTTACTGATGGTCCACTGTTTGAAGAATTTCTGGAACCCCAAAAACGAAGTTTCCCACGGTTGTGTGCCACATATGCAATGTAAAGTCAAATTTAAAATGAATTCTCGTCTGACTTTATTTTGTGGTTCTCTCTGAAATAGTATTGAATATGACTGGTGTAGCATTTGCCAGTTTTATGGCAAACGTATCCTGAAGTCACTGACAGCATTCAGAACTCAGGTGTTTTTGTGTAAAGACCTGAGATTTCTGGTGCAACACCAGACATTCATCCAGATGGGCCAGAGTCCTGTCCACTGCTTTACGGACTCTCTTGCGAGAGGTATTGGCCTGCCAGGTCTCTCCGTCCGCCATGCTCTGATAGCAGTCCGGCTGGACAGCCGCCTGAATCGCCATGAACCGAGCCGCTGTCAGCTCTATCCTTCCACCGCTGCCCCACACAGACACTGTCTGTTAAATAACACAAACCATTAAATCCCTGACAATTAACAATAAAGGGATGGCATAGCTTTAGAGAACACAAAAGCTCTCTCTTTAAGCCAAAATGGGGAAGTTGAAAACCAATGACATTTTACTAAATTGCCCTTTTAGACCATTTATAATGATTTAATGGAAATTCAGTCCATCTCAGTGACAAAAGAGGTTGAAAACAATCATTAGACATAGTTCTCTAACCTTGTTGGTGACGTGGCCGGCAGGGCTGGTGTTAGCAGAATCATGCAGAGAGCAGAAAAGCACAGTATCATGAAGACCTGTGTAGGAAAACCACATTAGAGTAATAGCAGATCAGATGTCTGTTGTAACCAGCACAACTCGAGAAACTACTTCTAATCAAAACAGATGACATGTATCTAAAATTAATCTAAAACGTTTTAACATAAGACTGCAATCTCAAAGATATTATCACTGCCAACACACAAAATATGACGAAATGCAAACTACACTTTTGTTATTCATCCAGTCCTCAGCAGTGATGAAATGCATGAGAACAGTCCATGTAATCAGGCAGAACACTTGTTCATTATGGCAACACTGTTTACTGGCGAAATAAACAACCAAGAGCTCAACTCATTATTCTGAGGAAATAAAAATGCATTTATATGGAGATTAGGACAAATTGGGGCACTGATGAGTGTCATTGATGGCGAAAGTGTACATTTGCATAGCTTGTACAAACTAATTGGCAACTGTAGATTAGGTGAACGTGCACATATACGAAAGGAACATGAGGAGGAATCTAAATTCAGTGGTACTATGTGGAAATGATGGAGGTGAACTTTGGTGACCAATATTATCATGTACAACAATTTTCTTTTTGTAATTATCCAAATGGAGAACTTGCAGCCGCCTCAAGTCACCCTTTGAAATGTCTTCACGGTCACACATCTTAATATTGTGAACGCAATTACCTTTCTCATTTCTGCTTGGATTGCTGAAGGCAGCGACTGAAACAGTGCCCTTCTTTTCGTTACGGTTGCAAAATGAAAACTGAAAACTAATTTTTCAAAAATGCATCTGTTATATGCAACCAATGATGAATACATAATTATTTCTAAACAGTCACTTAGTAGTCAGTGAGAGGAAGAGAATCTGAAAACATGCCTTCAGCATTCAAAATTAAGACAGCAGCCACATTGGTAAGTCTTTGTTAAAAATATTATATAATATAATATTAATTTCATTTTATTATACAATTACTTAGAGTGGATATTGAAGGTGAAGAGTGTAATTTCTGGACCACTAGTGGCACCAAATGGAATTGCAATCTGTTTGAGCAATAGAAGTATGCTTGAAACCTGTTTGAAGCTACTTGTTTGCAATTTTGCTGTATGCTATTTGTGCAGAAATTACACATTTCACCTTCAAGAATAGTTCAACCGTATCTCAAAACTTCTATTACTGTGGGTAACCAATATGTAATTAAACAGTCTTTTTGCATAAAGTCACCATTAAACGAAGTTGCCATAATTTTTCTTCCCCGTTTTGAGGTATATATGGGTGAAACAGCTTCTCAAACAAGCAAAAAAATGTAGGGCGGGGTTTTGTCCATGGGGAATTGATTGGATGGGTTGTGGTATGCTATTGCTACGATCTCATATGAGTGACAGGTTTTCCCGCCCTCTTTCACTTTTCAGAACAGATCTTGAACAGACTACAAAAGTGACCGTATGGGTGATTCTCAATCAGAAAGCTGCGTCCTAGTAAGGCAGAATATCTCTGCCTTACTAGCACGTCATTAAGCTCCGTCAAAGAACATCTCAATTTAAAGGATCCTTTGAAGGCAGTCTTCATTTCAGCCTGTTTTGGAGGATGCATCAAGCGTATCATTTGGATCTTCCAATCACTCACAATCCTTTTGTATCACATTCCAATGCACAAAAAAAGAACTAGGAGAAAATGAATCAGCAATGAGCTAGTTCAATTTCACTACGTAACGCAAGACAAAATAATTTGGGAGATAAAAGGAATCATGTTTTCTTACTAGGATGCAGCCTTCCATTTTAGAAACATCCAATTGTTCCTGGGTAGAATCTGCATTTCTATTCTTCTCAATTGCAGTTGCTGAACCCACTTGAATTATGTGATTTGAAATGTGCCGTCTTTGGCATGGGACCACAAAAGTTTCAGTCAATCGCCTGAGCTGCAAATGCCATGTGACTATTCTCTTTAGAACCACAGGAAACATTATATTGACAACAGTAGGATTAGCTGATGACTCCACAAGAGCCACAAACTACTCATCAACAACTATCCACACAGATGTGGCCTAAAAATAAGTTAATTTCCCACAAGATCCATTCAAGAAAAAAAGAAAAACAAATCAGCCATCTGTACTGAAATATTAGTGATATACAGTACTGTGCAAACGTCTTAGAAATGTTAGTATTTTCACCACCAAAAATAGTTTTAAGCCAGTAATTTAATTATTTTGCTATAGCATGTCAGTAGGAAATAACAGTACATTTCCAAACATTTCTTTTGCCATTAATTGTAATAAAAATTTGAATTTTGTATGCACTGGGAGCCTGACAACAGCCGGTATGCTCCACAGGAATCTCTCCATCATCAAGTCCATCTGGGATTACATGAAGAAACAGAGAAAAGGCTGAAACAGACTAAATCGAGAAGAACTGTGGTAACGTCTCTAAGACGCTTGAAGAAACCTACAGTACCTTGAAAAGTTTTAGTCACTACAGCTGTAAAGTGAGAATGCTTTCAAAAATAATGTCATACAAATAGATTTGATCAATTAACTAATCCCAGACAGTCTCGATGATGGTAAGATCAGATCATACCGGCTGTTGTCAGACCCCTTGTGCATACAAAAATCTCACTGGAGTATTATGATTAATGACAATAGGAATGTGAAGAAAAGCAAACTGATATTTCCATATTTAATGGCCATCAAGGGAGGAAAATGCTTTTAGAACCAGATGGCAAGCAGGGGCTAAAAGAGCCAGATAAAGCAACCAAACCTCGATCTCTTGGTTTACTTGCCTTATAAATGTGAAATGTTTAAAGAAAGACATTATAATTGTTGCCAGCACAAGCTTAGATATAATTACATTTTACAAAATTTAAGATAATTGCAACTTTTTATCTAAAAATTCTGACTGAGTTTATATCTCACAATTCTGAAAAATAAGACTAAAACTCACATATAAACTCACAATAAAGTTCGAATTGCATATAAAAATCGCAATTGAGAAGAAAAAAAAAAGATTGTCAAATGAAGTCACAATTACCTTTTTTATTTTTTATCACAACAAGCTACCAAACAACCCTCCATCTCTCAAACCAAGAGAAAGCATATGACAAAAAGCTAGTAAAAGAGTGAACTGCTAACCTGCAAACTTTCTGACACCCTCTTTGAATTCCTCCAGAACCTCTTGATGCTCTGCACTGAAAAAGAAAAAGTGCTGAAGAACTGAAACTGCAGAAAAACTTCAGAGAACAAATCACACTGCCTCAATGTGTGAAAAACATTTGTAGAACTTAAAGCGATATTCATCCATATGCCAATTTAACAGTTAACAGTAAGTTATTTTTTTAATTATATAGTCTTTTAGAAAGTCAAGGTCGCTTTACAGTGCAATAAAAATCATTAATCTCAAAGTCTTCCATCCAAGTTGTCACAACATCACATTTTGTGAACCAAACCCAGATCTGTCAGCAAAATATGCCATTTTCGACAAGTTTAGCAAAAAAGTAAACTATTTGCCAAATATTCAGTGAATCCCTGACCCTGAATGTATAACCACAATCTTACAGGCTATCCACAGACACTTGTGTGACTGATGGCAGGTCGCTTAAAGTGTGTAATGTGTCCTGGGTCAGATGGGGAACAGTTGCACAGCGAGTGTACAGGAGACAGCCGGGCAACTCTAGTGAGCGCTGCCCTGATTTTCCCAATCCAGTCAAAACCCCCAGGCGACATCCCTGTACCACTCGTGACAGTTCTAGTTTCATCCCACTTGCGGAGCTGTAGCTTCCCAATGTGAAGGTTTCTCAGATCTAGAGAGAGGAAATGACAGCTCGTCAACTGCAGAAACAATACGTTCAACCTCCTTATATTCTCACTTTCCAGAGGGATACAGTGCTTGATGTGCATATATGAATATTTGAATGAAATATATTGAATTAATCATGTTTGAAAGTAATTTCCAATTTAAAAGTAAGGAAGTTCACTACACAGCGACCACAGTACGCCGCGAAAACTTGTTAGCATTGTATACAAAAAATAATGTCATATGAGACAATGAATAAAACGTTGTAACAGCCTCATAAGCTTACCAATTTGCTGTTAGCTGCATCAGAAAGCAGGACATGTGAGAACTTCAAGTCGCAGAAAATTTTCGTAGAGCTTGGACTTGCGTCTCACATTTACGACGTCATAACATTTCTACAGCACATAGCTGTGCATTTGACAGCGGGTAATTCTTTGAATAATGTTTTCTGTTGCATACCTATTGTTTATTGTAGTATACTCTAAGTCCTGCAAGAGAGCTTGAGCAAAGAACGCTAAAAATAAAACTAAATAAATAAAAATGTGTTACTTGAAATAAACGTTAACTGAAATAAAATTTAATAAAATTAAATTAAACAATAATAATAAAATAAAAATAAAAATAATTAAAACCTTCCGCTACAGTGGCCAAGGCAATGTTTTCATTTTTGATGTACTAAAATAACTCAAACTGAAATAAAATTAATAAAAACTATATACATATATTTTAAAAATGTCAAAAACACAATTGCTAAAACGTTGAAAAAATTTGAACACGGAAAAATATACAAAATAAATAACTAAACTTATTGTGGACATTATTGTGGACAGCTTGATTTATTGATATGTTATTATTATAAAGAATAAAATTGCACTTGTCATATAAACATGTGGCAATGAAAATGAACATATAATGTTTAAACCATAGACTGAATAAACCTTTTTTATATATAGTCTATGTAGACACGCTACTTTTGCTTCATTCGTGGGTGTGATAACAGACGTAACAACTGTCTCCATGGTTTTAAAGTAGACGCTTCAGTCCTCATCAGTTCTTGTTGGGATAAGTAGTTCTTTTTAGTCACCGACTCATGCTACGTCACTTTGCCCAAACTACAAATCCCACAATTCCATTGCTGTGTGAAAAGTTTCTCACTGAAGTACATGAATGTTTTGATGAAGCTAACTTTTGCCATACTGTAAATGCGGCTATATATATAATTTGCAAACGTGTAGAAATATATTGTAATATCTTACAACCATGGCATCGCCTATGGACAGAACGGATATTTTTCGTTGGAAAACAACAAAGACTAAAACACCAGGCAGTAATAAGGCGAGTAAAACCTGCTTCGTCTTTGCTCACTCAGTTCTTCACAGGTTTAACTTCTTAGTGATGTTTCCCTTTTTACAATATTCAGCCAGAGGTATTAATCTAAATAAATGTCACACTCGGGTTATCTTTGGTCATGCACATTGGTTATTAGTAATGAATGAATGGATCTGTGGCTTAGCAGAAGGATTTAGCTCAAATGTGCAATGCAAAGCCCTTTAGGTCTATCCGCAATTGAGCCGATTTAAGGTGAGAGACTGCATATTTAGTCAGTGATTAGATGTGTGAGGCCAGTGTGACAAAATATTCAATTTATGTCTACTTCAGGCATCAACGCGACTGGAAACCTCTTGGTTTAAATTCAATGATCAGCTTACATTTTGATGACTCAGTCTATTTTGAATTGGGCAGAGCTGAATTCATATCTCATTTTGCAGGTGCAGCTGAAAGAGAATGACATAAGACAGTGGGTGAAGGTAAGTACGTTTCAATAATTTGAATACATGTCATGCGGAAAATTAATGTGTATGTATGTCATCCCTTGTGAAAAACAAGTTTGCTTAATTATATTGAATGTGGAAAGAAAAAAATGAATCATTTATTCACCCTCAAGTTGTTCCAACCCTGTATGAATTTCTTTCTTCTGCTGCACATGAAAGAAGATATTTTGAAGAATATGGGTAAACCCAAAAAGTTGATGGTCCCCATTGACTTCCATTGTAATAATTTTTTTCCCCTACTATGGAAGTCAATGGGTCTTATAGTATATTATTTCTCTTCTAAGTACTCTTTTTTTAAAGAATGCTAAAGGGTAGTTCTTTTTCACAAGAGATGCAGTGTCTGTGTTTATGTATATAATTTTTATTTCTGTTGTTTTTTTCTGTTGTTCTCATTCTTCTCAGAGGGTGGAGATGGCTTCAGAGTTCGCTGTAGCTGAGGTGTTTTCCATGAAGAAACCACATGGTGGTAAAAACAGTATGGCGCTGCAGAGTGTAGAACAGCTGCAGGATCATGATGATGCATACAGTGAAGGTAGTCTTTAACTAATTCATAATATTACCGATTTTTTAAATCAGAACCATACTGACGTGTCCTTATTCTTGTATTTCACAGCTCAGTCTATTCTAAGTGAATGGATGAACCAGAAGTTACGTCTGGAGCTTGAAATAGATAATGACGAGGAGGAAGACGAGATGAGTTCCAGTAAAAAGGATGATTCGAAATCCAAACAACTTGTTAAGACCACACAACCTAGTTATAATAACTTTGATGGTACAAATGAACAAATTACCTGCCTTGTTTTCCTTGAATTTACCTTAAAGATCCCATAAAATCTAATGCAGTTTTATTTTAGTATTATGTATATACTATTAGAGTGGGGGTTTTTTTGGGGGGGGGGGGGGGGGGGGTGGCTTTTATTTTTACATTTTATATGACTTTTGTCTTTTTTTTTAAATATTTATATATAGCTGTAATTTATTTGTATAATTTTTTTATGATTAATCGCAATTAATCACATCCAAAATAAAAGTTTATGTTTACATCATATATATCCATTCACAATTATTATGTATATAATACATACAAATACATTTGTATATTTAAGAAATATCTGCATGGATATACTTCAGACTTCATAAATATATACATACATGTGTGTATTTATCTATACATAATTATACACAGTACACACACACACATGTAAACACAAACTTTTATTTTGGATGCGATTAATCGCGATTAATCATTTGACAGCACACATTTTTAGTAACATTTCTAATTGTTGTTTGTTTTTGGAGTTTAAGTTTGTCATCTAATATCTGTATTTTATTTTATTTCAGCTTTTTTCATAGTGAATAAGAATTTAATACTAAACTGGAGTATCTCTTTTTGTTTTTTAGACATGTACTTTCACCTAGCGCAGGAAGAGGACAACTCTGTAGTGCATAATTTCCTCCAGGACCTGATGGAAACAGAGGTGTTGGACTTTGGAATAATGGAGAACCTCAAAGTAGACTCTGACCTGTATAAGAAGAACTGGAGGGACCCTAGCATCACTATGGATGTGCGTCACAAGCAGGTAAAAGAGAACCGCATGCGCAAAGATGCAGAGCGTGACAAAATGCGTAAAGAGAAGGAAACGCTAAGGGAGGCGCGAGAGGAAGCGTGGCAACTGGAACAGGAGAAGCAGAGAAATAAGAGACAGCAGGCACGCAGACAGGAAGAACTGATACAGCAGGAGATGATTCGCTTGCGCAGAGAGATGGAAGAGAAGAGGAGTGTGGAGCAGCTTGCACGAAACATGTACAACAATCACAAATGGATTTGACACTCTAGCCACCATTAAAAATGTATGAATGTCAAAATATCAAACAAAGTGGCATCTGCAAACAAATGGTGCTAAACCTTTTCCTACAACTAACTTCATTTCTCATCTTTACTGCTCACGAGGTGATTTTTTTGTGGTTTTATAAAATCAGTTTCCCTTAAGTTCATACCAGGGTCTGATCACTGGACCATGGGGCACAAATGTCCCACTATATCCACTGCCGTTGTTCTATAATATATGCATGATTATTTAATAATTATTTACCTAAGTTGCGATTTTAGGACAAGACCGTTGGTGATCTGGAAGGATCTGTTTGTACATTTAATGATAATACATTTTATATTTCTTACTGCTTGGGGCAGTGTATAGTGAGTCCTATTTATTTTTATTTTTTTTTAGATAAATGTCACTTGGTTTGATATTTTCTTGTTTAATGAAATGACATGAATACATTTTTAAGTGTCCAAATACTTTTTGGGGCCATTGTCTATTATTTCCAATTGAAATGCCATTAAAATTTTTGAAGAGATGATTGCATGACATTTTAATTTCCATCTTACATAGGGAGAGGGAGAAGCTTCAGAAACAAAGGGCCACTAAGAGCTCTGTCATTTCAAAATGCCATAATTCCACACAGAAAAAACAGAACAAGGACCTTCAACTTAAGCTGAAAAACCTGGAAGCCAAAGTTCACCTTCTCAATTTGCAGGTTAGAAGATATTACACTTTAATTATATTGTATGCAATGAACACAAACAATGTTTTTTTTGGGTAGCACTTTATTTTAAAGGCCTGTTCCACATGGACATACTATATAGCAGTGGCGGCTGGTCAATAGAGGGCGCTGGGGCGCCGCCCCCATCAAAATTCCAGAAATATACATGTATACAAAAATTATATAAAAATGAAATAAAAATAAAATACTTTACTCATACGACGTGCCGGCTGTTAGTAAGAGCCTCAGCATTTAATAAAAACTGGCTTTGATAGGTTAACTAATATGTTCTTCAATATGTTTCATGCGGTTTCATGCACGAGGGACGCCGGACAAATGGATGTCTATCTGAGTCCAAAAATATACGGGCAGCATGTGACCTGAAGCTGGTCTCTAATTGGTTTTTAAAGATCCTCCTCCGGACACAGGTCGCTGCATCCCTGGCGAATCAGAATTGGATGCGTGTTATTTTATCCAATCTGATTGGTTCTCGTCACCTGTCATTCAACTTTCCGCTCTTGGCCACTAAAGCGAAAGTGCGCGGGCGACACAGTCACTCCGACTCTGCCAAAACCTTGTTATGATGATGATCACTTATATAGAGATGGCAGCAGTTAAACCAAATTCTTTCACAAGGCGTTTGTTGGAAGATGCCGAACCGGACCAATGCGATTTACAAATCCAGCAGCAGGCCAGTGACAGAGGACACAGCTGCACTCGGAGCTTCACGCGCTTGTTATGAGAAACGTAGGTGGCTGGCTGGATGTGTTGTTAGCAATGCCCTTTATTGCTTTCCCTGTCTTTTATTTCAAAGTGCCGGTACTGACGTTTTGTGGACAACAACGGGGGTAAGAGACCTCAAATATCTGACTGAACAATGGAAACGTCATGACACTACTGAGATGACTGACTTTAATCAGAGAGTCATTGAGAAATTTGCTGGCCAGAAAGAAAGGAGAGCAAAATTTATGGTCAAATAGTCAACATGCTAGTCTGTTGTTGCTGGGGTTTTTTTGTTTTTACTTTCCTCATTCAATTATCTGTGGGAAATGAATGTGTAAAAAGATAAAAGTCCACCCCCCCAACCCCACCACAAAAAAACGGTGAAAATAATTATCACCAGCCGCCACTGCTATATAGTAATTATAATAATTGGGTAATAACTAGGCTCTAACCCTGAACCTACCCCTAAACCTAACCATTTAGTTACCTTATATTGCCCACTACTTTCTAAGTACACTGTAAGTGCACATACTGTAAAATAAAGTTTTTTGACTGATTGCATATGTGTTTTAGTGCATGCACAGGCATTTTACGGCATGGTACTCTGTGATAATGGAGAGGAGAGTGCGCATGGGCAAGGCAGCGGCGCTGTGTGATTGGAGGAGGCAGCTGAGGGCGTGGCGGGCATGGCGGGCTCTTGTTTGGGCCAGAAGAGAGGAAAAAGAGGCTGAAAGGACTGAAGAAGAGCTGAGACAGGAGCACAGGTAGGAGAACTCAATTTATTAAAGTCTGTCACTTTGAACACAGGGCTTGATAAACATTTGAAAGCAAAGCAAAGGCACTTTAACGAAACGATTCGATTAAAAGAGCATGTTAATTGTTTAATTAAAGGTTAATTAAAAGCTTTCATTCATCTTGGCAACACTGGCAGTCAGACTGGTTTTAAGTCCTATCTGGCATTCCCACAGGCGCTGTCAGCAGGCGGTGGAGAGTGACTGCAGGAGGCTTTTGAGGCGCTGCCTCAATGATTGGCTTGTGTGGTGTCAGGTAGAACGTCATCGCAAGGAACTTCTCCAACAACAAGAAGAAACCCGATGTAAAATGGCTGCCTTGATCAGTGCGGCTGCTTCTGGGAAACTAGGGGCAGAAAAATCTCCACCAATTACCAACCCACCTGAAACACTCAGTCTTACAGAACACATTAGCCATCAGGTAAGGACATGCAATGTAATATTTTTTTTTATTCTGATGAAGCTATTCCACAAATTCTCCTCATCCCTTCACAGGAAGTGCCAGCAGCTCCAGAAAGCAGTTTGCCAACTGCACAAGCCACTAAAAGCACAGGCCGTTCAGAGGGCCCGCCCACCCAAGCCTGGCAGGTAACTCGTCGCCATGCCGCTCTCTCATCGGCTGAGCTAAGGCGGGCCCGTCAGGGGCAACAGCAGCAGACCACCCGAAGGGGAAGTGCAGAGCTTAGCGGTGGACAGTTCAAACACGGCCATGTGGCCCTGCAGCAAACCGTAGCAGAGCAGAGGCGCCTTCTGAAAGAGCAACAGGACCAGATTCTTCAGCTGCAAGAGAGACAGAACATTCTGGAACTGAGACACGAGGCAGAGAAATCGGCACTGTTAGCAACAGGTCCTCCTGGAGCTATAAGCACATGCTGTCCACCTAAACCCAACACAAAGACTGCAAGAGGAAGTACTGAAAAACCAAGGTACCCTCATATGTGTGTAGCATATTCCCAAAAACAAAATATATCTGTTTTTGTTTTTTCATAAAGGCAATCAGCCAAACAACCCGATTTAATTAATAATAATTTTCAAATTATTTAAATTAAATAATAAATTACAAATACAGAACAACTGTTTTCAACATTGATAATAAGAAATGTTTCCCGAGCAGCTAATCAGCATATTAGAATGATTTCTGAAGGATCATGTGACACTGAAGACTGGAGTAATGATGCTGAAAATTCAGCTTTGCCATCACAGGAATAAATTGCATTTTAAATTATGTTATTTTCAATTATAATGACATTTCCCAATATTAGTGTTTTCACTGTACACCAGGGGTCTCAAACTCAATTTACCTGGGGGCCGCTGGAGGTAGACTCTGGGTCAGGCTGGGCCGCATCAAGTATTCCACAAAAAAAAGGAGCACAACTGATCCAATCTTCTCAATCTTTATTATTAGCAGTGCTTCAACATGAATGTTTCTTCCGAACATGAACTGTTCCTCTGAATTTGAACATTCCTTTCTGAACATGAACAGTTCTTCAGAACATAGGCTTCTCATGCCTACTACATTTTTTTAAATATAGCCTATAGAAATGAAATCATTATGTAATAATGAAATAATGAATGATTTTAATTTTATTTAAAATAATAGACTAATTCAAAGCAAGGCTGTAACCAGGTCAAACAGAACAATGAAATTGTAGGTCTAATTCTAGTTGGGAAATAATCTTTTTGGGGCTATTTGCAAACAATATTTGCATTAATTTGCGTCAAATATATTATTAGTCCTGAGATTCTTCGCATGAGTGAATAAATACATAGATCCGCTGTTAATAATTGAATTCCCTAGTGGTCTGGTGGTAGAATTTTAGTAAACCATGTCAAAGGTTTCGGGTTCTAATCTGGTCTCCTATATATATATTTTTTTTTTTTCTTCATTAAAATCAAAGATGTTCATCAATGATTGTATATTAAGAGCATGGACACGTTGCATTTTGTGTGCATTTGTGTGTGTGCATTTTGTTTTGTGATTTCACCGGAAAGAATAGAGTCTCTCCGCAACGGCATTAAAGGGTTAGTTCACCCAAAAATGAAAATTCTGTCATTAATTACTTACCCTCATGCCGTTGGACACCCGTCAGACCTCCGTTCATCTTCGGAACAGAAATTAAGATATTTTAGTTTAAATCTGATGTCTCTTAAAGTCCTTCATTGGCTCAATGGTACTCTACACTGTTAAGACGCTTAAAAGGTACTAAAGACGTCGTTACAAAGTCCATCTCACTACAGTGGTTCTAAAATAACTTTATGAATCGGCGACAATAGTTTTTGTGCGCAAAAAAACCCTAAATAATGTCTTACATAGTGATGACGATTTCAAAACAAAGCATCATGAAGCTTCGAAGCGTTATGAATCACTGAGCCGAATGATGATTCGGATCGCGTGTCAAACTGCTGAAATTTGGCAATTCAAACAGCTGAATCGACTCGCTGATTCATAACGCTTCGAAGCTTCATGATGCCGTGTTTTGAAATCGTCATCACTATGTAAGTCGATATTTAGGGTTTTTTTGCGCACAAAAACTATTGTCGCCGATTCATAAAGTTATTTTAGAACCACTGTAGTGAGATGGACTTTGTAACGACGTCTTTAGTACCTTTTAAGGGTCTTGACAGTGTAGAGTACCATTTAGCCAATGGAGGACTTTCAGAGACATCAGATTTCAACTAAAATATCTTAATTTCTGTTCTGAAGATGAACGGAGGTCTGACGGGTGTCGAACGACATGAGGGTAAGTAATTAATGACAGAATTTTCATTTTTAGTTAGTTTTTTTGAACTAACCCTTTAAGTGATAGATTGACGCGCTCGTCTGTGTGTGTGTGTGAAGACAAAAGCCAAAAAAGAATGTAAACCCCGCCTACTTTGATTTGATTTGCCATCTTAATTATTTTGACATTGACAAGCGTTGTTAGACCACATTCGTTTCGACTGTCTGATCAGCCTCAAATTCTGTTCCTGTCAATCACGCGGTGTCAACCAATTATACTGCATGAGGGAGGGGCAAGCTAACTCTCTCTCACACACACGAAGTGAGGCAGCAAGCATGGCAAGCGCGGCACACGCAACGACTCAGCAAAAAGGTGCGGGCCGCACTAACACTAAACTTTGATATCAAGTAGGGGGCCACAAAATGTCATTAATCTTGCGGGCCGCGAGTTTGAGACCCATGCTGTACACTGTACAAATTTTAAGACATCTCTCTCTTTCTATAGTTGTTCTACTAATGTCTATCTCGCGCACCGAGCTCTCTCTCCTCCCACATCATCATGATTGTACACACCCCCTACTGCTGATTGGCTACAAGTGTGTTTTGGTGCTTTGTCTAATACACTTTTCAACAGCGTTTTTCAAAAATCGCTTAAAATAGGCTTGATTTTATTTATGTGAAATATAGTATCTTATTATCTTTAAATTTTGGTATGAAATATGATTCTGACTTTTCTTGACATTTTTGTGAGATTACATGGAGAGGACGGAATAAATATACTGTAAGAAATCTCTCACCTTAGGCACAAGAGTGGATCAGAATATAATATTTCCTTATTTCAAGTGCTCAATGTAATCCCTCTAGATTTTACCAAAGGGTCACTTCCCACTTCTGTTCTATCCGTGTGTGTGTGTGTGTGTGTGTGTGTGGGAGATGTTTGTTAATTACAATTTCACAAAGATATTCATGCCCCTTACAATCCCAGAACAAAGAGTGCCTCAGGGGAAAACGCCAGCAGCCACACCGACCAAAAATCATCTCTGCATCGTTCAGCACTTCCCCATCCTACAGTACAAGGTCAGTCGTACACATACACAATCAAGCAGTTAGGAAAAGCTGTCACTATGGTGGTTCCAAGCATGGAAAATACATTTCATGGCCATGCCCTAGATTTAAACCCTCTCTGATGCTGAATGCATTGAAAACAGATTCACATAATCACTGTACACTCATAATCCACTATGCAAGCCCAGAACAATGCCAAAACCGCACAATAGCTCTTCCATGTGTTAAACCTCAAGTTTCATTGTTTTTGATTGCAAAGTCACGTTTATTCGATAATCAGGGTTGTTCGACAATCTGAGGGAGTTGGTGCACATGTCTGCATGTCTCAGCGGGAGGTTAACATCCCACACAACTCAACATTCTGCTGTGTAAAAGGCCCTACCGACTCTACAACAGCATCCTACATTTATGATATTATTCATCAATCTGTGAGGCGGACTGTAACCAAGTTTTTGGAATGGAAAAACACTTGAAATTAAATCAATTAATACAAATTCATTTATGTACGGGAGGTGGAAAAACCCTCACAGATTGATAAATAAATAAATATTATATGTAGAATATATATATATATATATATATATATATATATATATATATATATATATATATATATATATATATATATATATATATATATATATATATAAAGATTAATTATTAAAAGTAAATAAGAAGTCTATTTAATTTAATTTAATTATGATGATATTCACACTGGTGAGCTTGTATCTTCATAAGTTATGTACGTTTTCCCCATAAAACATTGCATATTTGCCATTTTTAAATTAATAATAAAATAATTAAATTCATTATAAATTACACTAACAGTAGTCTTTTTTATTATTATTATTATAAATATTATAATTTTTTTACATTTAGTTTGTAGTTTTATCATTCTGTGAGCTTGGCATTGTTGAGCTTGCCTTTTTAGAACTTATTTAATATTTTTTCCCCATAAAAACATTATATTAGCTACACAGTGTCTACAGAGGAAGTAAACTGATGACTAGTTAACTCTTCATGACAGCACAGACTATTAAATATTCAACAAACAGGGGAGAGAAAAAGTGGGATATGCTACAAGGGTAATTTCCCCCCTATATTTTCTATATCCAGAACATTTTTGTCAATTTTGTTGGCAGTTTTGCTTCAAGCCCTGATTAATTTCTCATCCTGGTTGCAGTACATGACTTAATCGGTGAGATACTAGAAATGACAGGGAGCAAAGTTGGTTGGTGTTATGGAATGCCGCCTTGAATACAAATGCAGGCAGCACAAACAAACAAACTTGTACCAAAGAACCATGAGATCAGAAGAAGATACTGGAGAGCTTCAGAGTGACCCTTTAATCTCGCCCTTAACTGATGTCTCTGTCACCCCTCAACTCTCCTTTTATGTTTCTTTCAGCCATGGAGGAACGAGCACGCCAGCGCGCCGAGCGCAGGAGGGAGATTGAGGAGCAGAGGAGACAGAAGCAGGACGAGAAACTGGTAAGACTTGCTTCTCTTGAAGGATGGAAATAAGTCAACGCGATGACACAAACCTCTCCTTTTTTGTTCTTTAGGCTCAAATGAAGGCAGCCGAGGAGGAAAGGCTCAGAGCTGAGGAAGAAGAGAAACAAAAGGAGGTGGAGAGGAAGAAGGAAGAGAAAAGGCAGCAGAGGAAGGTCTGTGGCGAAACACATTATCATGGATTTATAGGCTTTCCTTAATTAGATTGTGTTATTATTAGTGGCTATTTTGACGGCTTGTTAAGGAGAGGTGTGTTTGCACTTTTCTAACTAATTCAGCTTTTCCGTATAATGAAATGGGTGAAAAATATCCCAAGCCTTATTTAGGGACCAGAATGCCAGTGTGCAACCACCTGGAACGCCCTAGCAGCTGATTAGCAGTATGCTAAAACCATTCAGAATAACTTGGCAACAACGAGTTTTGCATAAGCAAACACATCTATTTATTCATCATGTTTATGCACGCAGCTTTCAGTTTATATATTTTAAGGAACTCTGTGTGTTTATGTGAATGCAGAGGGAGCTTGAGAAGCAGAAGAGAGCCGAATGGGAACAGGAACTGTCAAAGCGGGCGGCCCAGCACTACCTCAGAACCCTGTTACTGCAACGAGGCCTGGCACCATGGAAACTCCTGCTGAAGCAAAGCCATGCCAACACACAGGTCAGCGGTGCTGCAAACAAACAGTAACAATGCCGGCCATTCGCCTGCTTTCCAGACAAACCCTCACACACTTAATTATTCATCCAAAGAGTTATGGGCCGCTCACACAGAGACAGGAAGACCAGCTGTTCCCTTGCATTAACTCTTGGTCCATTCCCCAAATTTTAATGATGTTTACAGTATACTGTTGCGTTTCCACCTGGCCAACCACCTGTTTTCGAAATAAATGAACAGAGAGCGGATATCTGAGATGCAGGATGGAGCGACTGAGAGGGAGAGATTGACAAGAGAGAGAAACAGATGATGGAATGGCTTTGAATTCAGAATTTGCATTGTTGTTTAGATATTGATACACATCCAGGAGAGTAGAAACCTCAAAGTCCAATTAGTCGCATGGGCGTCTTTATCTTTACAGTACCCACAGGAAGTCAGCAGGGAAAGTTTGCGATGCATATAAACCATCGGAGTGCATGAGGTAATGACACTGTTAATTAAAGCTGACGGTTATTTATGTCCGGGTGCTTTTGCCTTTTTTCGGTCTCCTCCAGAGAGCGGTGGATCATTACACACTGGCTCTGCAGAGAAGCTGCTTGTGCTCTTGGCGGCAGTCTGTGGACGAGGCCCACGCAGAGAGAGAGGCCAGTGCCAGCCAGCTGTATCACCGGATCTTGCTTCAGAGGGCCGTGTGGAGCTGGAAAAGGGTAAAACGCCATTAGAAAAGCTTCAGATTTTGAGAGAACCTAATTTGGTATAGCCACAAGGTGTCTTTATAAATAAATTATTTAATTAAATGATGATAAATAATACATAAATATGGGTAACAATAAGGTTCATTAGTTAACTACATTAGTTAACATGAACTAATGAACTGCATCTTTGTTCATGTTAATTTCAACATTTACTAATGCATTATTAAAATCTTGTTAACATTAGTTAATGCTCTGTGAACTAACATGAACAAACCATGAACAGCTGGATTTTTATTAACTAATTTTAACAACATAGGTATTGTTCATAGTTAGTTCATGTTAACTAATGCATTAACTAATGTTAACAAATACAACCTTATTGTGAACTGTTACCTACAGTATATGTGTATTATGTATTCATAATTTTGATATTAATATGTTTGTTTATTTAAAATTTCTTATCGATTTATTATAAATTAATTAATTAATAATAAATAATTAATAAATGTATTTATTCATTATTTTAATATTAATATTTATTTGTTTGTTTAAAAATAGTCTTAGTACATATACTTTTATAGATATAAACAAACAAATAAATAAATATTTGTTTTTATATAATTAAAATAAATTTGGACATATTATAATGAAATTTGGTATAGCCACAAAGTGTCTTATCGACTTATTAAAAAAATAAACAAACATTTGAATAAAGTTATAATAAATTAAATGCATATTTGTTTATTCATTCTTGAATTATTTTAATATTTATTTGTTTGTTTAAAAAGTCTTATCAATTTAATATAAGTAAATATACAGACATATATTTATTTATATGCATATAAATAATTGTATTATTTATAATAAAATCAATTAAAATATTGAGGCATTTTAATATCTATAATAAAATGTCGTTTAGCCAAAAAGTGTATTATCAACTTGATATATATATTTATAATATATAATATGAATATTTATGAATTATGAATTCAATATTTTAATATTAATATTTGTTTGTTTGTTGTAAATATTTATTTAAATATATTTCTTTATATTGTATTATTAAGGTAATTAAAATGTATTAATGAAATACATAAAATAAAAAAAGTACTATATTTATTTTCTTTACATTTTGTAAAGAAATTATTCCCAGAACTCGCCAACAGGGACTTGCTAATTGGTTACTGGGTGGTTTCTTACTGGCCCAAGCCAAGAGAGCTCACCGCCAATTCATGTGCCTACGTTTAATATTAAGAGTTATTGATATTAATAAACCTCTATCCTTAAGTATGAGTAATTTTCTACCTTTTATTTCAATATTTACCAGTTAAAAGATCTGCGCTGTATACTGGAAGCACGAGCCGAGCGGTTCCACAGGATACACACCCAGAGGAAGGCGTTCACGGCACTGCTAGATCACGCTACAGAGGAGCGAATAACAGCCTGGGACAATGAGCAGCGGGCAGAGGAGCACAACAGCAGGTCAACATATGTCGTATTAGTGAGAATGTTCAGTTTTACTGCACCATAAGGCCAAACCTAAATATGAAGTTTGCTCTGACTTTGTAGGAGAGCTGTCAAGAAGTGTTTTGCTGGCTGGAGGCGTCTTCCCGTTGTCTTGCGAGAAGAGAAAGAAAGAGAGGCACGCAGAGATCAACTCAGACGTAAAGTGGCAGAGATTTTGCCTGACTTCCACGCCTCCCCTTTCGACTCCCTGCGGCGTTCTGTAAATCCTCTTTAAGCAGCACACACAGGCTGCAACTGCCAAGCGTTACATGACATCATTAGATGACATTGAAAACATCTGCAGCTTGATGAGCCACCGTGTTTAATCTTTTTACGCTTGTTTATTTTTCCATGGTACAGTGTAATTGAACAACTTGTAGAATGAAATGCATTACATTATAAAACCGTCTCACATGAAACAAATAAACATCCGGATTTTGAAGTGTTTCTTTATCTGCTTCTGTGCTTAGAAGCCATTTAATGGAACGAAACCAACTTTGATTCAAAAACACTGAAATGTAGCCGGATGGTAAGCTGCATAGATTTATCCCCAATTGAAGCACATGAAAAGAAAATACACACACGCACTCCTAACAACAAACCTGAAGCTCAACATAAAACATTCATACTGAGATGACAGCTTTAAAGCTGTGTGCCGTCTGGATATAGATGCATTGTTGCATAACTTCTTTTAGTCCCAAAAAGGCACTAAATAAGGTTTGACATTGAATGTGCATTCACATACAAGACACACTCTGGAGTTGAAAGATCAAATATTAGACAGTACAATCCATAACTGATCCAACTAGCCGTGGATGTATACCAGAAATTCATATTTGTGGTAACACTTTACAATAAGGTCTCATTTGTTAACATTAGTTAATGCAATGAGCAATATGTTTTTTATAGCATTTATTCGTCTCTGTTAATGTTCGTTCATAAAAATACATTTGTTTATTGTTTGTCAGGTACAGATAACTTTTGATTTTAAAATTGTATTAGTTGAAATTGTAAAATTTTAATTGTAAAAACTAAATACAACTGCAAGTTTCAAATGGTTCCTTCTGAGTGAAATGACAAAAAAAATGACTGATTAAAAGAACAAAATGAATGTATTATTTCTAATGAATGTTTATTATTATTATTATTATTATTAATAAAAACTAAGTATTTAGGGAGAACTTAACATAATATCTGTAATGTCAAGTCATGTGTAAACACTATCCACCGCATAACCACACCTGAGTAATGATGCACACAATGTTGAACTACACTGGTAGAGATGTAACATATACTACAACACTGCCATCTACTGATCCACAACATTCAATAGACTCTGAGACCTTGACCACAATATTTAGAGTCATAAAACTGACTCCGGAATGGATGTTGAAGGCATTAAGAAGCACAACATTATACTTCACTGTAGTATATGAGTGATAATTCACTTTAAAGACAGACTTTTCCATCAGCAGACACACCCAGTTTAGAGTCTACACCAGATCTGATGGTTTATTGTTTGACGGCTCTGAAGCCTTGCTCATGGTCAAGAATTCAGTCCAGTTACTACAGAAATCTTGGGAGTAAACGCCGGTGTCGATGATCAGGCCCCAGAGACGGCTGCGAGCGCTTTTCTCTCTCAGAGCCAGGCGTGCTTCGCGTTCTGTCACATTGCAGCTGACGTTGATAAGCTGTAAGATCAGCAGGTGCAGCAAACCTCCAGTCACGATACTGCTGTACCAGGCACAGGTGAAACACAGAGCAGAGCTGACCAACAGAAAGACCAAGACAAACGGGTTGATTATTAACGTGTTATATTATTAATATCCTAAATACTGAAAACGCTGCTATGAACAGTCACCATGTAATCAAAATGGACAAATCTTGTTTTTTTTTATGGAATACTGCAGTATGTATTATAAATGATTTATCCGTGCCCTCATAATTTTTAATCAAAATAAGTTCCCCACGCTCTTGCAGCGACATCTCTGATGATGGGACAACCTGTCACTCACATGACATCACATTATATAGAGTGCAACAGTCAGGTTCCGGAAATAAACACTCCATTCATTTTCTCCATAGGGAAATTGATTTTTAATGATAACTTATAAATATTTAAAGACTTTGTTGTGAGCTATGAGGTTGTTAATCAATGGTATTTGCTTCTGTTGAAGCCACCAGCCTGCATTTTTCAAATGATTTTTAAATTGCATTTTATAATCGTCATATATATAGCTTTTCATTTCTTAAACAACCACGTAGGAAGACACATCGTGGCCATATTCCAGGATGACAAGATTAATCAGGCTCAAATTGTGAAAGAACGGTTGGGAGGGAGCACGAAGAATCATTTTCACACATGAATTGGCCAAAAATGTATGGACCTCTTGATGGATATAATAAATGTTGTGATGTTATTTCCATCAAGAGGTGCATCAATTTTTGGTCAAGATCTTGAGTTGAGCGTTCTGTAAAAGTCTATTTCAGCAATCAACTTGTTTATTTTTGGACGGACAGAGATATAAAAAATATTTTTACAAATTTTTTTAATCATGTTTTGAATGCACACACATATATACATATATACAGTGAGGAAAATAAGTATTTGAACACCCTGCTATTTTGCAAGTTCTCCCACTTAGAAATCATGGAGGGATCTGAAATTGTCATCGTTTGTGCATGTCCACTGTGAGAGACATAATCTAAAAAAAAAATCCAGAAATCACAATGTATGATTTTTTAACTATTTATTTGTATGATACAGCTGCAAATCAGTATTTGAACACCTGAGAAAATCAGCTAGAATTCTGACCCTCAAAGACCTGTTAGTCTGCCCTTTAAAATGTCCACCTCCACTCCATTTATTATCCTAAATGAGATGCACCTGTTTGAGGTCGTTAGCTGCATAAAGACACCTGTCCACCCCATACAATCAGTAAGAATCCAACTACTAACATGGCCAAGACCAAAGAGCTGTCCAAAGACACTAGAGACAAAATTGTACATCTCCACAAGGCTGGAAAGGGCTACGGGGAAATTGCCAAGCAGCTTGGTGAAAAAAGGTCCACTGTTGGAGCAATCATTAGAAAATGGAAGAAGCTAAACATGACTGTCAATCTCCCTCGGACTGGGGCTCCATGCAAGATCTCACCTTGTGGGCTCTCAATGATCCTAAGAAAGGTGAGAAATCAGCCCAGAACTACACGGGAGGAGCTGGTCAATGACCTGAAAAGAGCTGGGACCACCGTTTCCAAGGTTACTGTTGGTAATACACTAAGACGCCATGGTTTGAAATCATGCATGGCACGGAAGGTTCCCCTGCTTAAACCAGCACATGTCCAAGCCCGTCTTAAGTTTGCCAATGACCATTTGGATGATCCAGAGGGGTCATGGGAGAAAGTCATGTGGTCAGATGAGACCAAAATAGAACTTTTTGGTCATAATTCCACTAAACGTGTTTGGAGGAAGAAGAATGATGAGTACCATCCCAAGAACACCATCCCTACTGTGAAGCATGGGGGTGGTAGCATCATGCTTTGGGGGTGTTTTTCTGCACATGGGACAGGGTGACTGCACTGTATTAAGGAGGATGACCGGGGCCATGTATTGCGAGATTTTGGGGAACAACCTCCTTCCCTCAGTTAGAGCATTGAAGATGGGTCGAGGCTGGGTCTTCCAACATGACAATGACCCGAAGCACACAGCCAGGATAACCAAGGAGTGGCTCTGTAAGAAGCATATCAAGGTTCTGGCATGGCCTAGCCAGTCTCCAGACCTAAACCCAATAGAGAATCTTTGGAGGGAGCTCAAACTCTGTGTTTCTCAGCGACAGGCCAGAAACCTGACTGATCTAGAGAAGATCTGTGTGGAGGAGTGGGCCAAAATCCCTCCTGCAGTGTGTGCAAACCTGGTGAAAAACTACAGGAAACGTTTGACCTCTGTAATTGCAAACAAAGGCTACTGTACCAAATATTAACATTGATTTTCTCAGGTGTTCAAATACTTATTTGCAGCTGTATCATACAAATAAATTGTTAAAAAAATCATACATTGTGATTTCTAGATTTTTTTTTTTTTAGATTATGTCTCTCACAGTGGACATGCACCTACGATGACAATTTCAGACCCCTCCGTGATTTCTAAGTGGGAGAACTTGCAAAATAGCAGGGTGTTCAAATACTTATTTTCCTCACTGTATACACATACATACATACATACATACATATATGTATGTATTATGTATGCATGTGTGTATTATATATATATACACACACACACACACACACACACACACTGTATATAAATTCAAAACATGAGAATTTTTTTTTTTATATTTCTCAATTGCTTTTAATTTAATTATGCTGTTTGCAATGCTTCATGGGATTGTAGTTCTTTCCCTCAGTAAATTTTGCTTTTTTTTAAATTGAGCAGCCCACCACTATTGTTATTGTTAACTATAACTAATCCTAAATTATATTTAAAAAAAATTGTTAATTGTGATGCAATATAAATATTGGATGAAAAACTTAGAAATCTAGAAATTTAGCCTTGGCAACTAACTGAAATAAAATGTCATTAAAAGTTTAAGTTGAGAAGTACTAGAATTACTGACACTGAAATAAATGTATAGCTAAATAGAAATATAAAAAAAAACAATAAAATTATATTAAAACCTAAAACTAAAAACTAAAAACATATTTCTCAAAAAATACTAAAATAACACTGCAGCCCAGAACTTTTGTCTTAGGAATAGCATAAGTCAGGCAAGACTATGTGTTTGTGTGAAGAATGGCAGATGATGTTTGGGAAAGACAGATTTTTGTTCTCTTAATGATTCTGATACATACTGATATGGTGTATTAGGAGCAGTTTATACAAACAGAACGGCAACAAAACTCCATTAAATTTACCATTTAAAGTGACTTTTCTCATGAAGAACTAATGAACTGGAAGGAATAGAGGTGGTGATTAGAAAGGTTTGAATAGAGGGTAAAGCAGCAGAAACATTTGTGTGTGTTTTGCTGTTGAATACACACCTGTACTGCCTGTAGACGTCAGGACAGTAGAGCAGTGCAGTCAGCACACTCTGGTGGGGACACACACTTCGAAGAACCAAATTGATCCCATACAGCGACGTCAGCAGAAAGAATACAAGCGTCAGGAGGAAACTGAGGTGATTGGCCTGTCCCACACAGCTGTTGATCCTATACACAAACCAAAATGACCAACAAGACACTGAACTGAGACCTGGAGATTCATTACACATATCAGTTACACTGAGTAAGAAGAATGCAGAGGGTGAGATCAACTCACTGTCTCCATTACACATATGTTTACATGAAGAACAAGATATTTCACAGCTGTGCTGGACTCTGATGCATATTATTATATTATTATTATTATTATTATATTATCTGATGCCCTATTATATAGGCTATAATATATGTACAGCTGGAATGTTCTGAGATTGCCTGTATACTTGAAATGCTAACTTGTACATTTACATAAAAAATATTGCATGAAAATTGACCATATTTAGCACCATTAACTTGTTGCATTGTGACATTATTTTCATGTCAAATTGAAGTAAAATATTTTATATAAAAATTGTGATTGTATTTGATGAATTGCAAAAATTAATGTAAAATAAAACGTATATTATACGTACACATACATTACATTCAGCATAATTTAAAGGCAGTATTATAAATACATAATAAATACATAATATAAGTAAATAAACAAAATAGAAACTCTGTTAAATTAAATGTACAAATGACTAAATACTTCAAGAGTAAAAAAGCACTTTTAAATATTATATATATATATATATATAATATATATTTATTTATATTAGTGCTGAGCAAAAAATTATCGTGATTAATCGCATCCCCAATAAAAGTTACATAAATATACATAAAATTATTATGTATATATAAATACACACACATGCATGTATATATTTAAGAAAAATATGTTATATTTTTATTTAAAAATTATATTTACATATAAGATAAATTATATATACAGTATATACATGCAAATATTTCTTAAATATATACATGCATGTGTGTGTATTTATATATACATAATAATTATACACAGTACACACACATTTATTATGTAAGCACACACTTTTATTTAGGATACAATTAATTTTTCTAATAAATACATGTATATATATATATATATATATATATATATATATATATATATATATATATATATATATATATATATATATATATATATATATATATATATATATATATATATATATATATATATATATATATATATATATATATATATATATATATATACACACACATTTTTGCTTCAAAATTAGATCTTTTTCACACTGAAATAATGAGAACTTGGAGAGAAAATGTGTTTAATTTTATGTTTGTGTTTAAAATAATTTTACAATGCAAATAATACTAATGGTGCTTTATTTTATTTATGCTTATTATTATTTTTCCTAACCCTAACCCTGCCCCAACATGTTACCTGCTGATGAAATTTACCAGATAATAATGACTGAGACCCTCATGAATAAGGAACCCACCAGACACAGTGGTGGTCCAGACGCAGAATGCACACTCCACAGATCCTGCAGTGTCCAGCTCTTGGGGGACGCACCACTTTGCATACTGTACAAAAGTTCCTCCTCTGAACACTCTCCTGTGCTGTCCCAGATTCATCAGTTTGTTCAGTAGGACCGGCATGATTGGCTATCACCACCTGGTGTCGTTCTCCATTTAGATAATCGGCATCTACATCAGGTGGTGGTTTGTGATAGGTCACTGTACTGTGAGTGCCAGATGGACGAGGCCTGACGTAGCCCGGCCCCCTCTTGGTGATTATGAGAGAAATGACAGTGAGAGCAACACCCGCCGTCACAGCGCCCGACTGAAGATGATTCACATCACCGCGAGGGACGACTTCGGTGATGAAGAGGTAGAACATGTAGAAGAGCGAGAAGAGGGCGAGGCTGAGGAAGAATAAAGTGCGTCCTTTCTTTCGGTGAGTAACAAAGTAGTACCAAAGGACCATGACGGGCACTGCTGTTAGCACTACAATACCCAGAAGGTAGTGTAAAGCTGCAATGTGCAAAAACACAGGAAGCAGAATAAGAGGAGGGATCAACGATAGATCAACTTGATGGGCACCAGATATCCAGGGCACTCGCAGACGATCACTGATGGTGGCAACTACACGAGACAGAGAGCCTGTGTTTTGAGGCTCCTTCTTCATCCATCTGTAAAATAAAATATTCTATTTTATTCTTCATTTAACACATTTTACTATATTTTAAGTGATAGTTATATGTCGTTAGTTTGTGACTGTATCTTTATTCCTTCGGTTTAGATCTGCTGTTAAAAATGACAAAGCAAACCAGGTAGATTTTCTTTTTTAGTACGAAACAAGAGAACCGAACTAAAAGTGTGAAAACACCCAAAGTAGAAATCTATGAATTCAAAGTGCTATTTTAGTGGTCCCTCGCTCACCTGTCACAAGCGTCATCCAAATCCTCACAGTCACAGCAACATGCTGCCATGTGACTGCGCCCGCCGTGACGATCAATGTACTCACAACAGCACAGAGGGTCATCCTGATCTAGTGTTCGACGGGATCTCTTCGTCATGATCTCAACTTAGAAAACATAGGTGAGGGCAGATATCGTTCCTGTGAGTAAACCAAATTTAAAAAAAATTAAAATTTTAGATTGCATGTCTCAATTTATTAGACTTGTATGGCAGACTAATAGGCAGACAAAAATATAAACTGTATTGGTCATTAATTTGGCATATCCTAGAATATCCTCTATGTAAAGGGACAAAGTCCCTAAGGATCCACTATCTGGGACAATGTCTTCTATATGAGGCATCTATAGATTATAGTTTCCCATGCTCGAGTCACATTATGTGAAATGGTATGGGAGAACACTCTCGTTTTGAAGGTGAATCATTAATGGTGCAGGCCATTTGAGACAGGGTTATTCTCCTTAACTAAAAAATTAAAACCATAAAAATTCTAAAATACCTTCAGAGTCAGAGAATATTTGCTGCATGAATATTGAACAGGTATAGTTTAGTTTAATTACAGTTATAACTTATGTTGTCATCTTGCTTTTATGACATGCTATTGCATTTGTGTTACATGTATTGCAATAAAGGTGAAAAGACAGATGCGACAGCTTGAACAGACTCACAAATGTGCTCGACTAGAACTCTTCCTCTTATCTAAAGCAGCCCATCATGGCCTCACCCCCTTTGTTGCGTGTTCCCGGGGGCAGGGTTTATGTCAATTTTAGGGTTTGTGATGTCACAAACCCGGGAAGAAGCTCGTTGTAGTCCCTACCTGATTGTTGTAGTCCTTAAAAAGCGATTTATGTACAAGAAAATATTTCCCTTTGCACTGAACTTTGAGCGTCGTAACTTTGCAGATGCTGTTTAAAGCTCAAACAGCAACATTACACACTAATTAAAGTAAAAAAAAAGTGAAATCATAATCAAGGACCCCTTTATAAAAGTAGCTAATAAAAATGACAAACCACACAACAAAATGACTTAAACTTTGACTAAAATTTTAACTAAAATAAAACAAAATATAAAAATAAATTCAAATTATTAAAAACTACAAATGATAATAAAATAACACTGATTTGAAAACATTCAAACCAGTATGTGCATAATATAATATGATCCTTCATCATTAATAAATAAATAAATAAATAAAATAGAAATAAAATAAAATAAAAACAATTAGGCTACAACTATGCATTTGGAAGACGTGTTTAGTTCTATCCAAAGTGATATACAATGCAAACAAGATTGCACATCTATACAATTGATCTCTCCATGCATTCACTGGGAATCGAACCCATGACCTTGGCGTTGCTGGTTTTTTTACCTTTAATACTTAATTACATAAAAAAAAAATGTATTAGCCTACTTTCTTACTTGTCCTCAAGTAAAACTTTGAATTATTTTTACTTGTGTAAAAGTATACAGTACTACATGTTTTATGTAAATAATTATTAAATGATATTCAATATGAAACGTAGTGCAGTAAAAATTACATTATTATGATTTGGAATGTTGTGAAGTAAAAGTTTTCCAAAAAAAAAAAGCACACTGATAAAGTAAATTTACTTCAAAAATAAAATTACTTAAAAGTAAAAAATATTTCACTACTGTCCGCCTCTGGTTACATACATACATACATACATACATACATACACACACACACACACACACACACACACACACACACACACACACACACACACACACACACACACACACACACACACACACACACACACACACACACACACACACACACACACACACACACAGAAAGAAAGAAAGAAAGAAAGAAAGAAAGAAAGAAAGAAAGAAAGAAAGAAAGAAAGAAAGAAAGAAAGAAAGAAAGAAAGAAAGAAAGAAAGAAAGAAAGAAAGAAAGAAAGAAAGAAAGAAAGAAAGATTTTGGCACCACATTTTTTAAATATTTAAAATATATAGGCCAACATTTAATTTACAATTTTTTTACGCGCAGGTTGCAAGACTGCAAAGTTCTTTGGATTTAAAGCGATGAGGTTCTTCTGATAAACGACATACTGGCCGTCTAGAACAAACAACAAAAGTAGCCACTTACTATAATACGTAAATAAACAAATAGGGACATACCCAACGTAACATGTAGCATGCGATGTTTCATACTTACAGCACAAAACATTCACATTGTTGCAGTAGTTCCTTTAAGAAGTGCTTTCAGCATGAGCGTCAGTCTCATTTTCGGTAACGTTACGTTCTAGTCTGTCGACCACTCTGCTTCATCATAGGTAACTATTACAGAGTCTACGAGGAGCTGTACAAGAAAAACTAAACCGGTCAAAATCTACCAGGAAGTCGCGTAACATAAACAGCAGCCCCGCACAGCACGCGCGCTAGACCGCCCTGTGTACGTGAGTGTCGAATAGACTGTCTTTATGCTGCCTTTATCTTCCTGACGTCAGTGAAAACTAACCCTTTCATTTCCTCTATGACTATAAACTTTACCTAATAAACTGTATTTTTACTTAATGGCCATGGTTTGTTTCAGAGAAAACCGTTTCCAGATGCTTTGTTTCAAACAACAATGTCTGGCTTTTAATTTTAAGTGGATAATGAATTGAAAATACAACGGTTGAAATATAGAATCTTTTGTTAAATGATTTTCAAATTCTTTAAGAACTACTGAGAAAAAGGGCTTTTTGTTAGAAAACTTACACTTATGAATGTAAAATTTGACTAATAAAATGATTAATCATTATACTATTATTATTCATACTGTTTTCATGCTTTAAATATCTAAAAAATTAAATTCAAATTTTAGAGTACCAAATTAAAGAGTACCTTTTAATCAATAGACATAGACACATCATACCATAACTTTTTTTTTATGTGACTACAATGCCAGAAAATGTGGGGTACTGTTTGCAAGTGCGAAGAGCAAAAAGAGCAGCCAACATAAATGTCTTCCTTTAACTTAGGAAATGTCTGACAGGGTAGAATTTGTGTATTATCTTGAAAGAAATGTATTTTATCTTGTTTGTAATTTTTTTTTAAACGTATGAGGTAATAACCAAACACTTTCCCAATCAAGGTCATTAACAAATTTAGTTCAATAAGCAGAGCAAGACTCGGTGACAACCTCCTTTGGAAATAGAGAACAAATAGATTTGTTGTTTCTTTTGGACAGTAAAAAAACTAAAATATTACCACATACTGTATAAGTTGGGTTAATTATGGGCAAACACAATGTAACATATTTCAAATTCCTTGACAGAATCTTTACATCACATGGCGTCATAGAGGACTGAGCATGCACATCTGCCTTTTAAAACAACCAAAAAGTTTATTTTCTGTCATTTTACTCAGCACACATGAAACAAAACAATATGAAGTAAATCAAAATGTGAATGTGTACTTCTAGGGGCATGTTGTCACAGCCTATGGGGTAAGAGAGCATCTGTTTAATGGCACTGTTAAGAGATGGTCATAATGTAATAATGATGTGATATTTGATATCTAAGTCAGGGGTTTTCAAACTGGGGTCCTCCAGAAGGTTCTAAGGGGTCCCCAGAAAATTTCAGAGTATAAAAAGACAAAGCAAAAGTGGATAAAGTCTATACCGAATATTCTAACGGTTTCATTTCGAAATGTTTCTATCCTTTCTTGCCATATACATTCCTGAATTGTATGTTTGCTTTTTATCTTTCTAGTGAGTTTTTCTCACTATAGTCCCCTTTATCTCACTCACTGGGGTTTTAAGGCAGTTTTCTTAACACAGTACGCTGCTTGCATACATTTATTGTGAAAGTTGCTTATACAAGTAATTTTTAATTGGAAATGTTCTTCTTCGGGTTTATACAGCCAACATTAATAGTCAATTTAAGTTGGGAAACAATATGTTGTATTTATGTCACACTTACTATTTATCTAACAGTTTAAATGTTTTTTTCGTACACAAAAATAGATTTTAGGAAGGGGGTCCCTCATAAATTTTCATCATATTTGGGGGTCCTTGGCATCAAAGTTTGAAAACCCCCGATCTAGGTAACCAACAAGCTCATAAACAAAATCTCAATAAAAATTAAATCGATAAAACAGTAAACTTCATTAAACATTTGAATTTTATTTATAAATAGTTCCAGGAGAAACTTTATAAAAAAAAAAAAAAAAAAACCTTCAGAAGAAATATCTCAATATATTATGCAGAAGAAAAAAAATAGACATCTGTACAACATATATTTTTTGGTGAAAGTTTGGAATGCTTGAGGATTACAAATTCTCTTTTGAGATATTACTACACAATTTTTTATTTTCCCACATAAAGCACTTACATGAATGTGTCACAAAAAAATGTTCAGTGACAATACAGTCCCTAAAAGCGGTTGCACAACCAAAAGTGTTTTTTAAAGGCAAGTGTAAACAATTTATAAGTAAAACATCACTCATCATTTACAGTAAATGTCAGAGACTTTATCTTCTCCATATGAACCTGTACCGTTAGACATCATTAACATCCTGTTGAGCATTCAGAACTTCAAACATTATACAATTATAATATGCACAATCATTTGTCAGTGGTGATCCCTGCATTAGTAATGGTTTAAGGTGCAATCATTTACAAATTCTTAGAGGTATCTAAAGACGAGAACATTGTCTAAATCAAGACAAAAAAGGCAGATTCAGGCAGATCTTTAACATGTGAGCTGGAGGCAATGGGCCTGCATTGCCCCCTCCATAATCAAAGTGAAGAACCTGTGCGCAATCCATCACATATCTGAAAATGTTTAGTCTTATAAGGCTTTTGTTGTAGTCCAGAAAAACTGGACATCAAATTAGCATCCGACAGTTCAGAACATGATCGTAAGAACCCTTTGTGTTTCAACTTGCTACATTGCTGTTACTTTGACATCAGCAATACCAACTCTGAAGAATGAGCAAAAGTCACAGTCGCTGTTCTCCTTCAGCTTCAAGGTCAAGTGAGAAAATCCAAGAGGAAACTCGCAAAATTTAGTGTACCAGTGCGAAGATCCCTTCCAAGACAAAAACAGCTTTGACAATTACAAAAAAAAACATCCAACCGCAACAAAAAAAAAAAAAGCCCAGAGAGATGATGAACATGGCTACAAGTCTGCCCTGGGGTGAATGTCCCTATAGCAACCCTCCTCAGCGAGGGCAGGTCTTATGGGAAGAATACCCCTGTGTTGTCAGGTCGCAAAACCCAATGACATTTAAAGCTGAGAGGACGATCTGTTGTAGGCCTGAAAGCTCTGCTGAAGCACCATAAGAGAACTGCGTAGCTGTCGAAGGAAGCAGAAAAAAAGGAATAAATAAATAAATGACACAATAGACCTCTTAGCCAAAGATATTACATATGTAATGGAAGTTAACTCCTGCACATAGCAATAGTTTTGATTAACAACGCCATTTTGATTAAGATCACCATTTCTGGTCAAGAACTGACAAATTAGACATGAAAGAGGTCTCACTGATGGGTAATGGTGAACAACCACAGTTTGTTTTGCATTTACGTGTCATTGGGTGCCATACTGTCTCTTCCCATCTTTCAAACATACTTGTTCAAGAAGGTTAATGGAGTCCTGTAGTACTGCCCTCAGTAGTTGTGCTTCCTCTCGACTTCTGTGTGGCATACCCTGTCTGGGGCCCAGGTCAGGTGCCAAACTACATAAAAACAGTAAATCAGTTTTGTTCATAGAAATGTACCAAAAACTAAACGCAATGGGCCTCATTCATGAAACTTTCGTAAAATATACGAGCAAATTCTGAGTAATTTGCGAGTAAAATGGACATTTACGAAAACTCTTATATTAATGAATTCCAAACATTCGTAAATAGGACGCGCATGCACGCTCATTCATAATTAGCATAATCCTTGCCCATGAGTTACAACTGCAAATTATGTGTGCAGGAACGCTGTGGAATCTTCTGGACTTCTTTCTCAGGTTTGGCTCCAGTATTTTGCATAAATGCTATAGAGACTAATTTTCCATATGCCTAGCAATAAATATTAAATTATCGTGTGTCCATTAAAGCATTTTAGCCAGCTAAAAATGCCTAGTGCTCTTCTGAAAACGGCCAGCTGGTGGCGCTTGAAAGCGCTTTGCAAGGGCAGCATTTTTCCATCTGATATACTTTGATTGCTATGAATATGATACAGAATATTCATGGCAGTAATGTGTTACTAGCATCTCATTTTGAAGAATATTACTGAATATAAATGCAGTAAAAAGCAGTATTAACCATTATTGTTGTTCAGTCGGTGTACAAGTGGGATGACTGGTCGGTGTAGTTTTTGTCCCGCCCCTCCTCCAATGTGATTGGAAGGCCGGGTAAAAAGTGACAGTGACGAGCGCTGTCTATTACCCAATGTCGAACAGTAAAAAAAAAAACAGGGCAAATGAACTCTTGAAATATTATTATGGTACATCAAAATGCAATGTCGTCAGTTTGCCTAAATTAGAACCGAACGTTCCAAAGTTTTACGCACCATTTACATGTGGTACAGGTGTAAATTTCTTTCATAACAACTAACATTTTGAAAATACGAACATTTTCGTGAATCCAAAAATTTACGTCAGAACGGCTTTAAAAACGATTTACACACAAATTCATTCTGCTCGTGTTTCATGAATGAGGCCCAATGTCTTTTGAAAGAGTCTTTACCTGGAATCTACTCTCTCCTTCATTCTGTGCTTGGTGTTTAGATACATTCGGTGAGCGGCATCTTCCATGGCCCAAAGTTTGAAGAACAGACCCAAGTTCAGAACCACCAGAACGAAAAGTCTGAAAGGCAAAACAATGTCACATTCATAAGCACATTACGTATTTGTCATACATAATTCTAAATGGCCATGGTTAAAATTAATAGTTTTTCTTGCATGTTTCACACCGCAGATGTAAGCAGTGCTTATTTATTTTGGCAACCATGTTAACAGGCTGCAGAATTCACACCACAGATTCTCTATTTCTATTTCTGAACTAAGCAGAAAATATGGATAGCATGCCCTGTGAACCTGTTTATCTACAGTATATAATCTTTTGCAATATAGCAATGTAGTGATGTTTATTTATTTTTTTAAGCAATATGTATGAGATACACAGTGAAAGTGTCTGGAAATCTGGGTATCAAACAAACACTGACTGAATCTAAATCGTTTATGCTGTTTATTACTACAGGCTGCAATAAAGTTCTGTTCCATGTAGATTATTTACCATTTAGGTGTAAATGTGGTACCCTTCCTCATGCAAATTAAGTTTGTAATAACTCTCAATAGGCAAATTCTAATAACCATTTTATGATTTGAGATTGATATCAAACTCAATGGGTCTCATTCACTAATAATTGCGTGGATTATTTCGTATCTGTATGCACAGCAGAACTTGTCAGAAAAAATTTCCGCCTGATTCACAAAACGTTCGTACGCACATTAATTTGTTCTTAACCTCGTTCTGATGTTAGTGAATTTGGAGTACTCTAAATGAGCGTCCTTGTGCACAAGGTTAGTATTTGCATAAAACACACCCAAACCATCTCCATATAAGGGCTTTCCGCACACGCTTTCCTTACAGCCTTTCGACACTCTCGTCAAACTTGCTGCTGTTTGCAGACGCGCTCTCGCCCAATCCTCGAGCAATGCCAATTGTGTGATTCTCACCAGTTCTCACCTTTTATAAAGACCCAGATTACAGAGCTCTCATTAGCCAGCTGTACATTCAAAGAAACTCAGCTTTTCTTACTCTTTAACTGTATATGATCGAATGTATTTAAGATGAAATTGAATTGTATTATTTAACTCTTTCTTTATTTAACAATTTCATTATATCATTTGAATATATGGATTGTATAATACAATTAATGCAATATACTTCAATGTAATTACAATCATGTTAGGACGAAATATAACTTCTTAACATGATTATAAAGCCATACAGGGTAAGTTCTTTTTGCATACGTGTGGTTTCAGTTGAGAAAAAGAATTGTTACCGAAATCTTTGGTGAATTGTGATTTGTTCTTAAAATCGTTCGTACGCACATTTCACGCATAAATTTGTGCGTACGCATGCTTAGTGAATGAGACCCAATGTAGTTACTGTTAGTGATAGATCTCTAAATCCCAAAGTATACCTAACTTTACGCATATGCAAGTTGTACACATAGCCTTTCAAAGTATACTCCAATTGACCTTTAGGCGTACACAGGCGGTCAACAAAAAAAAGGCAAAAAATTATTCTGTTTTTTTCCCCAACTACCTTGTGAAACAACGGCCCTGCCTGTGGGGCACTGGAATTTCATAGTCCACATGGTGGCAACAAAGCTGACTAAATTAAATAAAGAAATACATAAAGAAATATACATACAAAAAAAAATTAAAAAAGCAAAAATAGGCTACATAAATATACAAAGAAATGTAAAAATACAAAAAGTACCATATTCATGTATAAATTGTATTTTTTTCTACATTTATTCATTTTTTCCACAGTCAATTAATATTTCCCTAACTGTAGGCCATGTATGTAGGGTTACCACACAGTCTTTATTCCGAACATGGCCGTAAAACAACGTCTGGTCGGGATTTCTAAAATATCTTGGCACAGACACATGAACAGAAACCGCATCTTCAACAGATCTGATAACAGATACTTTGACATGGAAGCACTTAATGTAAATGTGCTGGATGGTGCTGGTAAGAGCTTGCGCTTATTGTCGATGAGACTCGCACACCAGCTCAGAATGCGGAGAGAAACCAGCGCACATTTTCACTGAACAACCCTCCACAAGCATATTGATTAATGCGCTTGAAATACCACTGTAAATACGGTTACATTCGCGTTTCCAAATTTTGCATGCTCAACATGTAACAATTCAAATGCTTAAAATACCACGCTACAGCTAGTGAGACACATGCATAATACGTGAGATACGTGCACAAGAAGCAGCACCTGTCGTGCCCCCACAGTTAAGAGTTAACTGAAGTCACTGTCTTAATGAGTGAATTCAATCATTAATTCAGCCAATTCGTTCAAATATTGATTCATTCAGTAAGAAAACACTACCACATGTTGCTTAGAGGTGCAGTGGTTCTGTGATAATTCCTGTAATATTGATTCCATCGTTTCATATTTCTATATTCAAAATGTTATATTTAAAACATTAATCTCATAACTAATTTTTTTTTAGACTACTGGAAACCTTATTATTATATCTGAATTTATCGATTACAATTACGTACTTGACATAATTTTTACATTAAATGTGATTAAAAGTGGATAATTTCATGTGCTTCCATGTCAAAGTATCTGTTATCAGATCTGTTAAAGATGCGGTTTCTGTTCATGTGTGCCAAAAAATGTTAGAAATCCAGACCAGACGGTTTTACGGCCATGTTCGGAATAAAGAGTAGGTGTGGTAACCCTACATACATACAGTTACGCTGATATTAAATGACTTGAACTGTGATATAAGATTTTTGATATATTGTCCATCTCTAAGTCATTCATTCCCTGTGCAACTTTTTGCAAAGGCCTGCGTTTGGTTTGGTCACACCACAAGGTGTCACTGTGGCCTCAAAGCTTCAGCACTGCCACTCTGAGCTTGATTGCTATGTCTGAGGTAAAACACTCCCCCCTCATTAGCATACAGACAAAGAAATGTATAAATAATTAAATAAAATGTAGACATAAATACATATTTACATAAATAAATGTGAAAATAAATCAAATAAATTAATCATTTATGTATTTTAGTTTTTTTTTACATTTCTTTGTATATTTATTTAAGTGTTTATTTATAATTTAGTCAGCTTGGAATTCCATAGTGGACAAACTAATTAGTGCAAAAAAATCTATGCGCATCTGTGTACGGTTAGAAAAATCAGGCTGCGGGTGTAGAGTGTGTGCATACTGTAATGATACGAAATTTGCGTCATGCACACTGTACACGGACACTAGCATACACGCAAAAAGGGCTTAAGCTTACACACTGCTTATGTATGAGGTGCGAAACAGGCCTCAGAGTAAATTAAGCCTTACATTAAGCTCATCCCAAATACAATTGAAGTGACGTTCCATCTGTGTGGTGTGTTTTTTATATCCATGGCACCTGTAATGAAAAATGCAATGCAAACAAAATTGTTATAAGTCTAAAACACATTATCTTCATGAATAAGCACATCTGATATCTAGTGGGTTTATCAGTATTTTATGGCCAGCAGCAAAGATATTATAAAAAAATAAAGAGATATTTATACCCATGGTGCCGCCTCTCTGCTGATCCAAGTCGGCACTGTACTGCTTCCCCGGATTCATGTGTTCCTGTAGGGTGCGACTGTAGGTTCTTCGCCTCCTGCGCAAACCACTTGTCTTCCCAGCATCTCCGCTTCCTTGAGTCAACTCTGCCTCCTCTTCAAGCAGCTCTGCCTCTAGGATGTGCATTGTGAGGTAAAGATCATTGTAATTGCATTAATATGAGAGCCCAGAGGTCACTGGATTGATTAGGGATCTGGCTTTTGGACTCCATGTAGTTTTGTAATTAAATGGAGAAAATGGATACATTTCAACAATAGGAAACGGACACATCCATGCTGCTAATAGCCCTCCCAAGACACCAAGATCAGGTCACTCATTTTCATTAGTCTTTTGATTCCCTTATCCAACATCCCATGGCAGAGAAGCTATTAGCCAGCTTTCTTTTCCCAGTCGATAAGAAACATATTGTGCAGCCTGCGGTTCTGCTCACTTTAATCTACAGTAGTTTGGGCTGCAGCTTTATGTCATTGTTTTGTGTTAAGCATTTTATATGCCCTTCTGTTTTGATTTGTTCAGTAGTGGAAAACATATATAAGCACTGGCTTTAGAGACTGGACCACTATGACCACTCTTATTGTAGTATCATTGAGATACCATTATTGTTTTTATTAATATTCTGAATTTGATTTTATTTGTATATTTTCTGTTTTTATTTTAGTATTTAAGTTCTAGTAATTTAGTTGTATGTTTTAGTCATTATTATTAAAGGAATATGTCTATATAGTTTTTATTATTTTTATTTCAGTGTTAGTTATTTTAGTACATCAAGAAAATATATATTTTACTGCTTCTTAAAAAAAATTCAGTTAACATCTATTTCAAGTAACCAATGTGTTTTTATGGATTTAGTTTTAAAGTAATAATAATAATAATAAATAAATTTATTTTATACAGCGCCTTTAAAAGTAGCTTTCTCAAAGCGCTTTACAAGCATACATAACAGAGAAAAACAACACACTTTAAAATACAAATACAACAATTAAAAAAAAGTAATCAAGTAAAAGCAATCCTAAAATAGAATGTTTTGAGAAGAGATTTAAAAGTCACTAATGTATTTGCTTCCCTGATATCAGCCGGGAGAGGATTCCAAAGCTTAGGAGCATAGGAAGAAAAAGCTCTATCACCCATAGAACGAAGCCGTGTCTTGGGAACAACCAAGAAACCACTCTGAGAGGAACGCAGATTGCGACATGGTGTGTAAGGCATTAGTAGATCAGACAAGTATTGAGGAGCTAGATTGTGCAAAGCCTTATACACTAACATAAGTACTTTAAAATCAATACGGTACCTGATGGGGAGCCAGTGCAGAGACTCCAAGACAGGGGTAATATGATCACTAGCTCTGACCCCAGACAAAACTCTAGCAGGAGAATTTTGTAAAAATTGAAGTTTGTCAATTGATGATTTGGATACTCCAGCTAGAAGGCCATTACAGTAGTCAACACGTGAAAAGACAACAGAGTTTATCAACCTCCTAGCAACAGAGAACGACAACATAGGACGAAGACGTGCTATATTTCTGAAGTGAAAAAAGGATGTCTTAACCGTATTCAGCACAAAAGGCTCGAATGACAGCATGGCATCAAATATGACACCAAGATTTTTTTATTTGCTTTGAAACTCCAAGGCAACACCATCAACAGACAAAGTAAGAGAACCAGCCTTGCGCAATTGATTAGGAGCATAACTTCCGTTTTAGAGCTGTTTAGAGACAGTAAATTATTAGACATCCAATCCTTGATCTCAGTGATACAGTTCGAAAGATAAACAACGTCCACATGTTGACTTGGTCTTGAATGGATGTAAATCTGCGTATCATCAGCATAAAAGTGATAGTTAAGGTCAAGCGATCTGAGTAATTTACCAAGTGGGTAAATGTACATATTAAAAAGTAAGGGACCCAACACTGAACCCTGTGGGACACCAGTATGAACAGAACCAACCTTGGACCTATGGCCACCCATAAAAACAAATTGACTGCGGTCAGTAAAATAAGATCTGAACCAACTAAGAACTGTCTCAGACAAACCAAATAGATTTTCAAGACGATTAAGTAACAGCATATGATCAATAGTATCAAAGGCTGAACTAAGATCCAAGTGACAGGGAACATTTATCTATTATAACTTTTATGTTGGTTTGGTCGTTTGGCTGTTTCCTTATAAAGGTCCAGAAATTCGTGGGGGTTTTTTGTGTAATTTGTCAAGTTTTTTGCCAGGTGGCTTTTTAATTATATGATGTAATTACGTTGCTGTCTTGACGCCAGCCAATCGCTGCATTGCTGATCGTGGTTTCGAGTATCGATGCATCTGCCCTCTTCAGGGAAAAAAAGAACGCTCAGTAATCTTAGATCATTTAATCCAGATATTTTAATCCAATCCGCAAATTCGTTTGAAGAACCAAATTAGCCAGAGATCAGTTATCACGATTAAAAGATCTGGGATCTGTCAAATCATCTTAGATGTATTAAGCGACGTACGAGGAACGGGCCCCTGGCCAGAGGGGTGTGAGTGTGTTCTGGGGAGACTGAAACTGAATGGGCAGTTTGCACCTCAAAACAATAGAGACAATAAACTGAATGGTAGCTCAGAAGAGAAGGCAATAAACATCAGTTAACATTTTAGAGAAATCTCAAAATAAAATCATATGACATGATCTTGAAAAACATTTAATAAAATTCAGAGTTTTATACTTATCATCTTCAGATTTGAAATATAACATGGTCAGACATGTGGCTTCAGCTGTAGTGCACTTCTACAATTTTATTTTCATAAAGATATTTCATACAAATATATTTCTAATAACTTTACAAAACTTTGAAGCTTATTATAGCTATTTTTGATTATGAAAATAATTATAATTTTGAATTTACAGTAAACTGCCAAGTGTCTGCTTTCAAATGATGCCATACTTATGATTTTAGTGCAAAGGAATCATTAACTGTAAAGGTTTTAGTCTGATTATGCCATTTCTTAGGATTTTTTCAAAAGCGGGGGTGCAGGCTAACAGGTTAATTTCCCGCTTTATAAACCTCAAACCTGCGAGAGTGAGTAAAATTATGCGCAATACCCGTGCCAAAATTCAGACCCTGTATGGTATCGATTTAATATCGGTACTTCGGTATTAGATTGTGGTACCGTACCTAAGCCAAATTTGTGGTATCGGGCCATCCCTACTATATATTACTATAATAACCCTGGTTGACAACATATGAATTTACAGATGGTTTGTCTTAAAGCATATTAAAACACCACACAGACATATAAAGAACAATACAAATGTATTGTTCCTTCGATAGATTTTTTGAAAGAGGGAAAATAGAGGGTTAGGGAGAGTTTAAAAAAATCATTATACCAACCAAGATGTTTAAAGTAGTCTTCAAGGCCACTCCAGGAGTTTTTGGTGATGAAAGATTTAACAAGACCCCAGGGCTGCTTTTTGTATTTGACATCAGTGTAAATCCTGCACAGAGCGATCAAGAGTTCCATTACCAAATGGTTCTCACATAAAGAGATTTCAGTGCCGTAGTCAAAACGAAATAATTAGACGTACAGATATTAAGACCAGCTCACCTGAGTCTGCACTTGTGCTTGGAGTTACGGATGATACAGTAGCGATTCTGAGTGTAGAAGTAGTCATGGTAAGGAACATCATGTGTGTAGACCTCCGCATCTATCATGTAGTATTGACCCTCCCGTGACTCTTTATATAGCGTCTAGAATACACAGAGAACAGAAATCAGAAAATTCCATATACACACAGAGGCTGCATTCACACAGCAGCACAATACAGCTGTCAGTCCTGTTTGGATTTCTGAATATGGTTCTGTTCATTCATGCTTCAGTAAGGAGTGAAATACAATGTCTTTTAAATTTTGGATAAAGTGATCCTTAGATATTTATGACTTACAAATAAATATATTTCCAAATATAAAAATGTAATCTTTAAAATCACCAAACAAAGTCTGTATATTTACTAGCACTATTTGTTACCATGATTACAAGAATTACTAACCATTAGGTCATTAGGCCACTCACTATTATTGCACTAAAACCTGATTGGGATTATTCAATCTAATTGACTGCATCAACTTGACTGCAATCAACTAGATCAAATAATTGGAAGGTAGCTTTTTTTAAATTGCAGCACGCCTATTCATTTTCTTATACAGTAAATGTTAATTGTTGCATAATACAATGGGACCAAAAGCTGTCTATTGTCTATAATTAAGTCTTACACAGATAAAACACTTTCATGTCATTATTATGCCATTATTCTATGCGTCACAGAGCAAGAGCTGAAAACTTGGTGCAGTTGAAATGGCTCTGACAAACTACTCTATAGTTTTAAGTGGAAAACTGACAAAGCACTACAACTAACTTGGATGTGGCGATTTGTCAGATTTGCAAGATAAGTGTAAGTGACAGGTGCTAATAATAATTATAGGACCCATCAGAACTTAACCACAGCTGAAGCTCCTTCCTGCCATCTGTCTAAATATAAATGTGGCATAACCATGTTAACTGACAGTGCAACCAAAGAAACACAGGCTTTCAATAAGGTTGTGACACCATTTGTACCATTTGTTTGACACACAAATCAGTCACTTTTGAGGCTCCTGTGTAGGCAGTAAATAGTGGTACAGCTTTTGTAACAGAGCCATATGGTGGCGAATCTAACCTGGTTCTCTGTGGCAGTGGAGAACTTGCCGACAAGGGGGTTAGAAATGGTGATGGTGTAGTTCAAAGTCCTTTTCATACCGCCAGAGGCTTCCTTTTGCCAAGAGGTAGAGATTGGACCTGTCAGGTGATACGCTTTAGTTACTATAAACAGTATGCCAAAGCAATATGTGCAAAATCCAGTATTGTTATCATTAAAGGTGCACAATGCAGGATTTATAGACTCATAAAAAAATGATGCCTCTCAATCATTACTTATGGCACCCTGTGTGGTGGCGTTTGTATCGATAGAGGCATTGCCCTGTGCCTGTATTTTCATATTTTCTTCTTGAATTGCTGTGCCCAGGACGTTTCTGGGCTGGAACCTTTGGCCAGTGGTTGTGAAGCCCCAACTAATAACGATGCCCAGAGCAGATGAGGGCGGGACTGTAACGTCTGTTTCTGAAGCTCAGAAAGATCTGTTAAGTTGTTCTCAACACAAAAGCAGTTTGCTAATGTTGCTACTGACTACTATCTGTAACTTGAGAGATTACTAGGCATTGTAATTACGTTTTATGATGACATGTAATTAATGTTTATTAGCGAGCTAGACTGAAGATGGCTAAATTTGCTCGCAAATTACAACCAGTCATCTAACTATTAGCATAACTGTTCTTTCATATATTACACAAAGAAAATTATGCATGAGCATTTGAAAAATATTTGCAAAAAAAGTTTCTTGAGTCAGTTGGGCTATGTGTGCAACTGATAAAAAGGGACATGGCTTGTGCTTTTGGTGGATTTGAGCCCAAACGCAAGGAGGGGCAAAGTGTGAATGTGAATTGTGTTTACAAACAGTAACTGAAAATCCTGCATAGTGCACCTTTACCTAAAACTAAGTTTCATTAACTGAAATAACAAAATAAAAATATTAGTTTAAAAACAAACTTTAAAAACTTGTGATAAAAGCACATAAAAAAATTACTAAAAAGGTAAACAAAATTTTAAATGAAGTACCTGTGATCTTCCTGACTTCCATAAACCTCCGCATGAAATTAGAATCAGTGAAAAGCATGTCAAACATCTTCTCAGCACTTATGTGAAAGACCCGGTTCACATACAGCCTTCCCTGAGGCACCGTCTCACATTCTTCCACTACAAGAAATCAATACTGACGTAAACAAAATGCATCAACATAGCCAAGGAATAAGACAAAGTCAACACACACACATCTCACCCTCCTCCAGGCTGTCAGATCTGCTGTTATCAGAGAACTGGTCTTCATTGGCATTTAGATCCAGAGAGAGAGAGGAGCGTTTAGACACTCGTTCAGATGCCGAGCGGTTTAATGACAGATTTGGACTGCGCTGATGGGACGGGGTACTGAGAGTGTCATCCTATTGAGAGTTTAACACAAATATCAACAACCATACATGAGCTCTACTTTAAAGACTTTGCTATAAAATGTACTTTCTTTAAAAGCTAATCAAATGCAGACTACACAGATTTATATTCAACAATTAACAGGTTGACCATTTGGTAGGGTCAGGGATAAAATATAGAATATTGACAATTAGTGGTGTGGCGATACCCACGTCACAATTTGATACATATCATGATACTGAACTCACTATACGATTTTATTGCTATACTTCAAGACACATGGCAAAAGGTTAACAAAAAATGTCCTGTTGATTAAAATGCTAGATTTGGTATTACATTGGGGGTGGACTTGGTGCTGACCCAATGCATATTCATGATTCTGAAACTGAAAATACTAAGAGTAGACAAATATGCTTGCACTCTGTCACTGTCTAGATACATTTAAAATAATGTAGGCCACTTTTTACTGGTAACGCAAGACATTTGGCATTATCATGACCCACAAATGTTCCCCCATTGCATTATTATACATTAAATTCAACATTATATATAGTAGTTTAATGTAGTACTGACACTTAAACTCTGTAAACTTGAATTTCTCCTGCCACAGTAATTTTCATTTTGGGTGAACTATACACAATACATATTGTTGCATTGTTCTATTGTGATATATTGTTACACCCCTATTGACGATGTATTCACAATGACTTTGCTGGCAATATAAAATTAAGCAACATCAAGAATATCAATTATTTTAATGTGTCTTTTATTAGGATATCCCAATTTTTAAAGTCTGTTTCATTAGACAATTTACAGCATGAGCAAGTTACGAATTCAAGTTAAATTAATTTATGTGAATCAGTGCAAAATAGCTCAATACTTCAAAACTTTTTGTTCACATATAAAGTAAAATCTCATTTTACTAAAGTAAAACAGTTAAATATATGCAGGTATGGTAGGTAGGTAATTAAGTAGAAAAGTCTCTTCTCATGTCAAAGGCAGTGATAATTTTTTTAATAAATGACAAAAATAGTTTAATTTAATAGGCCTATTAGATTTAAATGACTTTTTTTTACTATGTATTGTTAATAGAAAATATTCAATATTATTACTTGACATGCTTTGATTATTTTAAACCAAATTTCTGTATTTTAACATATTTTGAATGAGTTAAACTGTTTGGTTGAAAAACAACAAACTATTAAGCTATTCCACAGCAAATCAAAGTATATATCACCCCAGCCACACGGGTCATTAGACAAAGAATTTTATGAAAAATTAATCTGCCAAGGAAACTATATTTATCGACATACCCCTCCATTTGCTGAGAGCATGCTTTGCAGTCCAACTGAAGACTGTGTGTCGTCTCCCTGTGGTGTGGTGGCCTCATAAGAATTCATCTCCCCTTGAGGAAGACGAAGCGATGTGGGCCTTTCTGGCCTCCCGCTGTGATCTTCTCCACGCATATTCAGACTGCAACAAAGAGATGGGACCTGAAAACCAAGTAACTGATCTCTCAGTTGTCTAAACAGCTGTTGACATGTGAAGATGTGATTGGGTGTGTGTGCATGAATGCATGCATGCATGTAGTTAACCTGGGCAGGGTAGGTGTGACAGTATCTATTGATGTTTGAAAGCTTTCCATTTCATCATGACTCAATCCTAAGTCGTTTCCATAATGCAGCTTAACCATCTGCAACAGCTCCAAATTGGTCAGTTTCTGCAAGAGAGGAAAGTTACATTGAGCAACATACACTTACATGTTTCCGGCACTTTTGTTTCTGTTGTATAACAACTGAAACAATTCACTTAAGCCTTTTTCTCTGCAAGTTCCTGTGCTGATATTCATCTAAACCAGCAGATAAAACAGCCCTAACCTGCTCCACACCTCACTGACCAAGGATCAAATCTGTTGGCAGGGCAAATGATAAGCAACAGTGACGTGAAAGATAAAAATTTATGAAGAATATTTCATTTTAATTTATGGTTTCGAAGTAGCAACGATAACTGTAGCAACGCAACCTGTAGCAACGTTTGCCGAAAACTACGGTTACCATGGACATAAGGCGTGGAGACGTTTCAGCGACACATGTAAATAGACTGTATCAGCAGACATAAGCAAGAGTTTGTTCGACAAAAAGCGACAGAAAAACTTCAACAAAAGCCACATGAAAGAGTTTCATATAAAAATCCTTAAATTCTCTGCCGCGTCGTGTGAAAAAAGTTTCCAAACGAAATTCAAAACACTGTTTAAAGGCCGTATGGGCACGGACACATTTACACAACAACCCGAAGAGAAAACATTATATGGATTTATAAACCTCCAAAAACGTCCCCACCTATTTAAAATTACATCACGTGCTCAAAGAAACAGCTAACAAATATAATATTTTCTTAATTATACTCTAAATTATACGGTTAGTAAAGGCTATCCGTAGGGTCACCTACCTGCTGAACGCCAGTAACCTGTGCGCTTCCAGCGAACGACTCTGAAATCAGGAAGCCACGAAAAGCCACAACTGCGCCGCCTAGTGGTGTGCTATTCGTCGACTTTAGTGTGTAACAGTAGGCCTATATCTGCTTTTAGTCGTTTATCATATCTCCATACTAATTTTCCTGTCATTTCAGCACTACAGTTCGGTGTGTTTGATGAGAGGTGTTTTCAGATGAAGAAGCCACGCCTCAATGGGGGTCAATGAACTATTCATAAGCTGCCATGTTAAGTGTACCCTACTGGTTTAGGTTGTTTACACTGGAGCATATCCCTGAACGTAGCCCCATGGGGTATTATTCTGTCTGTTTTCCTCACATGGTATTAATATGCCACATTATTAATCACCCTAGGCTACTAAACACAAATAAATAGTTTGTGTTGGCTATGAAGACTCACTGAACACTAAAATTGAGGGGTTTTGAGAATGTGTTCTTAATTTTTTTTTAAATACCCCAGTCCTATTTTATATGTTTCAGATCATATTTGATAATAGGCAAAAATGGTTCTGAAGAGTAAAAACGTACAGTAATTTACAACCAAAATTAAAGGAATTGTTAGCTAAATAATCTGTCACCGCAAACCATTTTTGAACAATGATAAGTGAGGTTAAAAAGTTTTGAAAAATAAAGAAATTACCTTCTCCATTAGAATATTCTGCCAAAGCCGAAATACACTCTGGTAACTTTTCTCCCTTCCTGGGAATGAGCTGAAGAACAGCTGTGGAAAAATAAATTGTTTCATCAAAAAAAAGAAAAAAGAAAATAACCTATACATGTATCTTCATAAACAAGACAAAATCAAGAATTACACATTTTGATAGTTGATCTTCACCTTCTCTGAAATAGTGCTGATCTGGATAGCATTTGGTATCCATTTCGCTGTCTTCTCTCTTGACATTGAGGTGATATCCTTCATTTTTACCATGATCTAAGTCAAAATCAGGTTTATTGTCATTTTTCGTAGAGCAACGGAATCTATAAAAGAAATTCCTAAAGCGTCTCAGATATGCTCACTATATGTTATATAGGTAATAGCGTGAAAACAACAAATCTTCCTGCACAACTCACTTTTGTGCCACGAAAAACATGACTGTAGAAACAAAAACAATTCTCTGTAAGGTAGATGCGGCCTTGTAACAAGATATCCTTCTGAAGAGCACAGGTGTAGTCTAGGGAAAAGATGGATCATTCAAACAACATAATATGGTTATACAAATATTGTGGCTCTGCAACAAACATTTTGAGTTGATTATATTTTTACATTTTTGGTTAGTTTGTTGTCTCTCTGTCTCCCTCTATCTGTCTTACCTGCAATTAGTTTCTCAGACTCGGGCACCTCTCTGAATAATTTTCGAAACTCTTCACTCCTCTGTTTATAACTCGTGTAAAGCAAAGCTTCAGGCGACTGAGGTGCAGGTATGCACTGTCCACTGACCTCTGGACCCTGTGAGGTAAAATCATAGCAATGAAGTAACTAAATAAAAATGTAAAAAAAATAATAATATTGTAATATTATAATAATAATATTTGTGAATCTGTGTAAATCATTCGCTACTGTAAAAGCAGCAGGCCCCCAAAAGCTTACTAATATCTCACAACATTTATCAATCAATGCCATTTGTGTTGCGTAATCTCATTGTGATACAGTGTCTGTAATCTTTTGCAGGACAAAGTACAGCAAACTGTACAGTATAATTCTGCTAAATATCATATCTATAAATCAAAGGTAATACCGTGCTGCCATGGGACTTCTACCAATGTAATCTGTATAAGTGAAAGCACTGCAGCATGTTCAATCTCACCTCTTTCTCTTCTAAGGTCCATCTGACTTCCCCAGATTGATTGTTCTGTGGGAGCTCGTTGCCTGTCACTTGTTTTGGTATTTCGGTCATGCCTTTCTCCTGGTGTAAAGTAAAGCCTGAAGGTAATGATGTTTTACCAAACCACTTTTTGAATAATACTGGTCATGTTTATCTACACTCACTAAAATATTTTATTTGACTGCAAAACAAATTATTGCATTTTTTAAAACTAATGAAATTGAAAAACAGACTATTGGGAGAAACCTGTTTCTTTTGTAGACATTCTTTTGAAAATAAAGGTTCCAAAAGGAGGTAAAGATCCATTTTAGGTTCCCCAAAGAATCTACTTTCTACTATAAAGAACCTTTTTGTGCAGTGGAAAGTAAATGTTCTTGGAACCATTGATACTCAGAAAGAACCTTTAACTTTAAACGTGTTGACAGAAACTTTACATAACATTAAATGTATAAATAAAAGACTTCACCTCAAATATCAAAGGCTTGTTCTCATATACAAAATACATACCTGAAAGTCGTGTTCAGGTAAGAGTCCAGGTTACATCCAGGTGTTTATAATGGGGTTGTACCATAAGCTATCGTCGCCGATATTCCAAATGCTCTCTCCTCAGCAATGATTAGTGTCCTTGACGTGCAGTGGTGTTGTCTGTCTCGTTTTTGCGACCGTCCTACTCACACCTGGCAACAGGTGTACAGTCAGATTCTACCCGCTCATGAAGCAACGTGCAAGCACGAGCACACTTTTGTATTTGCATATCTTACGTATGACACCCGGGAGACTCCTTTTCTGTGAAGTGGAATTATTTTTGAAGTTTAAATTAAGCATAACGCTTAAACTGGGACTCTCTAAAAATAAATAAAAATAAATGAAAATGTAGACCTTTTTTTGTGTGTGTGTGTGTGTGTGTGTGTGTGTGTGTGTGTGTGTGTGTGTGTGTGTGTGTGTGTGTGTGTGTGTGTGTGTGTGTGTGTGTGTGTGTTCAGTTTAAAATGCATGTTTTGCAGATAAAATTATATATGTTTCAGTTTGAATCATTTTTCTAAAATTCTTTTTTTAATGTAATTTTCACAAAAGCTCACGTTCTAACAAAGTTCGACGGATGAGGTAACCATAGCAGAGCCCTGACCATTTTGACCGCACTTTTTGTTAGCATAGTATCGTCATTTTCGGAAAATCGTAAAGTTAAGCTGAAATAACAGAAATTGGCGTGACATATTTACATGGGTTATGAATGTAAATTAACATTTTATCTTTGCACCGGATGAACAAGCTACATTTTTATTAATTAAAACACCAAATTATATAGAAAGAAATTACATTTGTTTTGAGGTTCGGGCTCTCCGGACTTCTAAGGTAGTGGGTGTATCAGTTTAATAAGGTTAGATTTACCTATTCCATGGCATTTGATATGACATCTAACAAGATAGTAAACTCAAACAAACCTAATCATCACAGAAACAAGTTAGTTGTGGCTGTTTATGTAAAACGTGGAGATAAGACAATAAAGTGTTAAAAGTATATTAAGGCAAGAACTCAGGGCTGGGAACTTGAGTTGCCACATTTCATTTTCAAGATGAGAAAATGCAGTAAGACCAGATATGCAAACTGACATCACTAATGAGCACATGTACTAAAGCAAATATGGCATACAAGCAGACACCTCTGCTTAAACACAATATGTTCAACCTGTGAGAACACACCAAACTTGAAGAGTAAGAAATTGCAAGTGTAACATTGCCATGAAATCTGACCCATCAAGTATTTGTATGTATTGTACAGTTCTTATTTTAAATATTGGCCACATTTGTAATCTAGACGTTAAAATTGAGATTATATAAGTAAACTGTTTATTTTACCCTACAAAATGGAGAATATGGTATTTCATACCACATCATATAAAAATGGTAAGAAGCGCATAGTTCTTGGCTGCACAGTGACTTGCACAAAGCTAGAAATACCTGAGGAACTACTCTCTACAGAGTGATGCAAACACCACCCAATTTATTTTTAAAGTACTATTTACATGGTACATAGCTCAAAACAGGCGTAAAATGATGACTGTCTAAAAACCTTCCATGAATAAGACTGGTGGCAGTGACAAGGAAAACTCCATTTGGAGAAATAGGCAACGAGTTTTACATTTCCACCCCATAATTTCCACATATTTAATTTTCAAAGATTATCACTTCTAGCATGATTATCTGAAAGTTTTGCAAAATGGCTAAAAGGCTTAATTTTCATTAAAAGAAATTACTAAAAGCATTCTAGTTGAACATGCAGGACCCCAAAATGCATCCAGAAAACCTGTAATTCACAATACTTGTAATTTGTAAATTCAATAATATTTATTTATATTTTCCAGGACTCAAACACATTTTCATGTGAGCAATGAAGAGGAATGGTACTGCATCCTCAAAGAAATATACAGGACAATACTGCAATAGACAGCCATACCAAATTTTGTAAACCATTAAAACTGTAAATATACCAGCTTTAAATATAGTGAACCTCTGAAGTCATGTCTTTCAATCTTCTGTACAGATAAAAATAGAACAATAATTACATCAAATTATTTAATAACATCTATATCTATGGAGAGGGTGTTCAAATATAAAGAAGAACTCGGGCAGAGCAGAGGATTTAAAGAGGAAAATACAGATGCACATATACACAAATGCACACACACACACACACACACACACACACACAAATAAAGGTATCTGGCGACACTTCAAGAACACTAGAGCATCTATACCACAACAAGATGAACAAAGCAGTGGAATGTATTACACAGACAAAAGGGACACTGACTGTGGGTGTGTTGTGCGTATGGGGTGGGGTGAGGTGATAGGTGGTTTCTGCCGCCCTGCCCTGAGAATGATGGCTAAGACAAAACTCTTTTTTTATTCTTCCAGTGTACGGAAGGAGTTCTGCATGTCTTCATGGAGCTGGGCGTAATCAGCTTTGATCCTCTCCTCACCCTCTTTCACGGGGTCCTGAAATGCAGTTACAGACTTTAAAAAACATATTGAAAATGGAATATAATGACAATTTTTTTAACAAAAATAAAATTATTTATTTTTTATGTTACTAAATGGTACTGCAAAAATTCTGTTTCAACAGTCCACACCACTAAATGGTTTACTTTTAGTTGAAATGTCAACATGTTACGCTGTAGGATACCAGATACTATATATATTTTTTAATCACACACTTTAGCTTTAAAAAAAATACTAACAGATAATATTCAACCTCTGGCAATGTAATATGATTAAATTGCACTGGCTTGTTCCTGAAACTTGTGAATAATCAGCATAAAAGAGGAACCAAACTATTGACAAACCAAGATAATGGAAGTTCTAATAAATCAAGTGGTACAGAGCCTATTTGGATACAATTATGGCATGATTAATTTAATCTAGGATGACTCAAACACAATCAGTGTTAACATCATGTACCTTAAATTTCATGGCACTGATCCTGTAGAGAATTTCTCCCATGTGCTCCCGGATCATGGACCAGGTGATCTTATTGTCGCTCTGTGCAGTGGTCTCTACAGCATGACGTGCCATATCATAGAATGCAATCATGTTGGACAAGATACCTACTGTCTTATAGAATGGACAGAACCTGAAAATGAAAAAGAATGTTTCAGTTCCCCTTCTACACAATCCCATTCACCTGACTGGGACAAAGCTGAATAATCATCAGCTTATACACATTACAACCATATGTTCACTACCTGTCATAAGGCGTGTATCCATTTTGCTGCAGGAAATCATCCTTGATCAATTTGGCAACTTCCAGTGTGATTTTATCCGTTTCAGCCAATGATGCCTAAAATATAAATAACGTGTTGCACCACTGAGTGAAGAATACCCATAATAATGCTACAAAATCAATTAAAGGGTAACTTCAGTGATTTAGCATTAGGCTTTGTATCAGTAGAAACCCGGTAGTATATTCAAATTATGGTACTTTCCCCCCTCATATCCCCCTGAGACGAGAGAATTATGCATTTTATTTCTGGAAAAATTCCTCAGATGACGCAAAATGACGATATTTGTGTCATCGGAGGATTTTTTTGGCCACAGGCAAAGACTACAGCCACTAGATAGAGCTATTCCACATGTTATCAACATATCTCACGCACAATGTAAGACACAAATGGCCGCACGGACAATCATAATATCGGAGCGCGGTGCAGAGTAAAGTGAGTGTTTCAACTTTTCAATGAATTCCTGTGATAGTTTAGCTTCCATATGTGATCTGAAAACGTGCCAGACTGGCGCTTAACGTTACCTCAGCTCTGCTCAGCTCTTCGTGAGGAATGAAATCTGACACTGCTGCGTCTGTGATGTGACTTTCGTTCGGCTCACTCACACTTTATTGAAAAGACACGTTCAGTTTTTAATTGCAGTGTTTATTCTCTAACTGAACAAAATGATTGTATTACTATGAAGATCAAAACGATGGTGTACGGAGTGGCCTCGTAGGGCAGCGAAGCAAGTGCATTCTGGGAGTTGTTGTCTTTCATCCACATGAGACAAAAATACATTTTCTGTCTTTTCTCAGTCTAGAAGGCACCAAAATCAAAAATAAATATAGCTGCAAGCAGCAATACCGGGGCCAAGCGCAAAGAAGACAAGACATGCCAAAATGGCTGGCAGTGTCAGATCAACTGGAGCAATGAGCAATTAATCACGTTTTAAGATGATTTTAAGCAAAAGGCTGAAAATGCATTGTAGTCTGAGAGTGTCAGACCAACTGCAACAATTAACAATTATACAGTTTAAGAAGATTAGGCAAAATGGCTGAAATATCATATATTGAGTCACTGATAATGTAAGTTAATGGTTTATCACTTTTGACCAATAGGTGGCACAGATACGAAATTGATGTGGTGTGGTCAGAATAAGGGAACAATGACACATGCAAAGTTTGATGCCAATATGTCAAAGCATTGCAGAGATACAGCCTCAAGAGTAATTTTGGCATAATGGCTCAACTTCGTCGCTGCGGTTTACAAAAACGGTTTCATCTATTGATGCAAAATCCCTAACTTTTTGTTGACACAGTCTGAAGATGATACGATTCGATTTTGGTGGAAATTGGACAAACGGTCTAGGATGAGTTTGAAAAAGTAGGTTTTGATCAAATAAGAACATTGAGGACAGGATGTTTGACCAAATATGGAAAAATTAGTATCTCTGTTCTCGGCATGAGCCAATGATTGTATTATGACCAGTTTCATTAAACTAGGCTAATTTAATCAAAAGTTATTAGCATGTTTGTAAATTTTGTTATAACCTCTGACCACAAGGTGGCACTGCCCCAAAACGTTTTGAGTACCTTCAAAGCATGGTGCGGAAGACATGATTTTTGGACAAACAGTTCAAAAGTTATAAGCAAAAATAGCCATTTTTTGTATCTACGGACCAGTAGGTGGCGCTGCGCCGAAACGCTGCATGTTGCTTCAGGTCATGCTTGTGATGACATATACCAAGATTGGTTTGAATACGATAAAGCGTTGTGGAGATATAGGCTTATGAGTGTTTTTGCAACCGCTACGCAAAATTTGTGTGCGCGTTTATCGAAAACGATTTGACAAATCAACTTGATTTGCAAGATTTTTTGTCAGCATGGTCTGAAGATGATCTGGTTCAATTTTCGTGCAAATCGGACAAACCGTCTAGGACGAGTTCGTAAAAGTAGGTTTTTTGGAAAAATAAAAATGGCGGGGAAATTATCATGACCGAAAATGACATCATAGGTTGCAATTGAATCGGCATGAGCCAATGACTCTATTATGACCAGTTTCAATATACTAGGCTAATTTAATCAAAAGTTATTAGCATTTTTGTCAAGTTTGTTATATCTTTTGACCACAAGGTGGCACTGCCCTAAAACTTTTTGAGTACCTTCAGGGCATAGCAAGGAAGTCACATACCGAGTTTAGTAACAATATACTAATGCATTTGTAAAATATAGCATTTTTTGACAAAATTCAAAATGGCCGACAGCCAAAATGGCCGATATGGTAAAATTGAATATCAGACGACTCGGCATGCCGTCTTGAATGTAACGAGACCACTTTTATGATTTTTGGACAAACAGTTCAGAAGTTATAAGCAAAAATAGCAATTTTTCGTATCTCCGGACCAGTAGGTAGCGCTGCGCCGAAACGCTGTATGTTGCCTTAAGTCATGCTTGTGATGACATGTACCAAGTTTGGTTTGAATACGATAAAGCGTTGCGGAGATATTGCCTTAAGAGTGTTTTTGCAACCGCTACGTAAAATTTGTTTGCGCGTTTATCGCAAATGATTTGACGAATCAACTTGATTTGCAAGATTTTTTGTCAGCATGGTCTGAAGATGATCTGGTTCAATTTTCGTGCAAATCGGATGAACCGTCTAGGACGAGTTCGTAAAAGTAGGTTTTTCGGAAAATTCAAAATGGCGGGAAAATTTTTATGACGGAAAATGACGTCATAGGGTGCAATCGAATCGTCTTGATCCAAGGAATCAGAGGAAAAAAGAATTTTGTTTCTAGCCCTTATGGTTCAAAAGTTATTAGCATAAACATGAGTCAAATTTTGGACTGATGGTGGCGCTAGAGGGATTGAGTTTGAGACTCCAAATTTGCTACGGTGACATTTCAGACTGTCCTCTATTAGTGTGCCAAATTTCACAACTTTTTACCATACGGTTCTATGGGCTGCCATAGACTTCGTGGCGGAAGAAGAAGAAGAAGAAGAAGAAGAAGAAGAAGAAGATGAAATATAGCTGCAAGCAGCAATACCGGGGCCAAGCGCAAAGAAGAAGACAAGACATGCCAAAATGGCTGGCAGTGTCAGATCAACTGGAGCAATGAGCAATTAATCACGTTTTAAGATGATTTTAGGCAAAAGGCTGAAAAATGCATTGTAGTCTAAGAGTGTCAGACCAACTGCAACAATTAACAATTATACAGTTTAAGAAGATTAGGCAAAATGGCTGAAATATCATATATAGAGTCACTGATAATGTAAGTTAATGGTTTATCACTTTTGACCAATAGGTGGCACAGATACGAAATTGATGTGGTGTGGTCAGAATAAGGGAACAATGACACATGCAAAGTTTGATGCCAATATGTCAAAGCATTGCAGAGATACAGCCTCAAGAGTCATTTTGGCATCATGGCTCAACTTCGTCACTGCGGTTTACAAAAACGGTTTCATCTATTGATGCAAAATCCCTAACTTTTTGTTGACATAGTCTGAAGATGATACGATTCGATTTTGGTGGAAATTGGATAAACGGTCTAGGATGAGTTTGAAAAAGTAGGTTCTGATCAAATAAGAACATTGAGGACAGGATGTTTGACCAAATATGGCAAAATTAGTATCTATGTTCTCGGCATGAGCCAATAAATGTATTATGACCAGTTTCATTAAACTAGGCTAATTTAATCAAAAGTTATTAGCATGTTTGTAAATTTTGTTATAACCTCTGACCACAAGGTGGCACTGCCCCAAAACTTTTTGAGTACCTTCAAAGCATGGTGCGGAAGACCCATACCAAGTTTCGTAACGATAGACTAATGCGTTTGTAAAATATAGTATTTTAGCACATAATTCAAAATGGCCGAGAGCCAAAATGGCCGATATGGTAAAATTGAATATCAGACAACTCTGAATACCGTCCTGAATCTAACGAGACAACTTTTATGATTTTTGGACAAACAGTTCAAAAGTTATAAGCAAAAATAGCCATTTTTTGTATCTCCGGACCAGTAGGTGGCGCTGCGCCGAAACGCTGCAAGTTGCCTCAAGTCATGCTTGTGATGACATGTACCAAGTTTGGATTGAACACGATAAAGCGTTGTGGAGATATAGGCTTATGAGTGTTTTTGCAACCGCTACGCAAAATTTGTGTGCGCGTTTTTCGAAAACGATTTGACAAATCAACTTGATTTGCAAGATTTTTTGTCAGCATGGTCTGAAGATGATGTGGTTCAATTTCTGTGCAAATCGGACAAACCGTCTAGGACGAGTTCGCAAAAGTAGGTTTTTTGGAAAATTAAAAATGGCGGGAAATTATCATGACCGAAAATGACATCATAGGTTGCAATTGAATCGGCATGAGCCAATGACTCTATTATGACCAGTTTCAATATACTAGGCTAATTTAATCAAAAGTTATTAGCATTTTTGTCAAGTTTGTTATATCTTTTGACCACAAGGTGGCACTGCCCTAAAACTTTTTGAGTACCTTCAGGGCATAGCATGGAAGTCACATACTGAGTTTAGTAACAATATACTCATGCATTTGTAAAATATAGCATTTTTTGACAAAATTCAAAATGGCTCACAGCCAAAATGGCCGATATGGTAAAATTGAATATCAGACGACTTGGCATGCCGTCCTGAATGTAACGAGACCACTTTTATGATTTTTGGACAAACAGTTCAGAAGTTATAATCAAAAATAGCAATTTTTCGTATCTCCGGACCAGTAGGTGGCGCTGCGCCGAAACGCTGTATGTTGCCTCAAGTCATGCTTGTGATGACATGTACCAAGTTTGGTTTGAATACGATAAAGCGTTGCGGAGATATTGCCTTAAGTGTGTTTTTGCAACCGCTACGTAAAATTTGTTTGCGCGTTTATCGCAAATGATTTGACGAATCAACTTGATTTGCAAGATTTTTTGTCAACATTGTCTGAAGATGATCTGGTTCAATTTTCGTGCAAATCGGATGAACCGTCTAGGACGAGTTCGTAAAAGTAGGTTTTTCGGAAAATTCAAAATGGCGGGAAAATTTTTGTGACGGAAAATGACGTCATAGGGTGCCATCGAATCGTCTTGAGCCAAGGAATCAGAGGAAAAAAGAATTTAGTTTCTAGCCCTTATGGTTCAAAAGTTATTAGCATAAACATGAGTCAAATTTTGGACTGATGGTGGCGCTAGAGGGATTGAGTTTGAGACTCCAAATTTGCTACGGTGACATTTCAGACTGTCCTCTATTAGTGTGCCAAATTTCACAACTTTTTACCATACGGTTCTATGGGCTGCCATAGACTTCGTGGCGGAAGAAGAAGAAGAAGAAGAAGAAGAAGAAGATGAATAATAATAATAAGAACGGGAACGGTTTCAATAGGTGCCTTCGCACCTTCGGTGCTTGGCCCCTAAATATAGCTGCAAGCAGCAATACCGGGGCCAAGCGCAAAGAAGAAGACAAGACATGCCAAAATGGCTGGCAGTGTCAGATCAACTGGAGCAATGAGCAATTAATCACGTTTTAAGATGATTTTAAGCAAAAGGCTGAAAATGCATTGTAGTCTGAGAGTGTCAGACCAACTGCAACAATTAACAATTATACAGTTTAAGAAGATTAGGCAAAATGGCTGAAATATCATATATAGAGTCACTGATAATATAAGTTAATGGTTTATCACTTTTGACCAATAGGTGGCACAGATACGAAATTGATGTGGTGTGGTCAGAATAACGGAACAATGACACATGCAAAGTTTGATGCCAATATGTCAAAGCATTGCAGAGATACAGCCTCAAGAGTAATTTTGGCATAATGGCTCAACTTCGTCGCTGCGGTTTACAAAAACGGTTTCATCTATTGATGCAAAATCCCTAACTTTTTGTTGACACAGTCTGAAGATGATACGATTCGATTTTGGTGGAAATTGTGGTCTAGGATGAGTTTGAAAAAGTAGGTTTTGATCAAATAAGAACATTGAGGACAGGATGTTTGACCAAATATGGAAAAATTTGTATCTCTGTTCTCGGCATGAGCCAATGACTGTATTATGACCAGTTTCATTAAACTAGGCTAATTTAATCAAAAGTTATTAGCATGTTTGTAAATTTTGTTATAACCTCTGACCACAAGGTGGCACTGCCCCAAAACGTTTTGAGTACCTTCAAAGCATGGTGCGGAAGACATGATTTTTGGACAAACAGTTCAAAAGTTATAAGCAAAAATAGCCATTTTTTGTATCTCCGGACCAGTAGGTGGCGCTGCGCCGAAACGCTGCATGTTGCTTCAGGTCATGCTTGTGATGACATATACCAAGATTGGTTTGAATACGATAAAGCGTTGTGGAGATATAGGCTTATGAGTGTTTTTGCAACCGCTACGCAAAATTTGTGTGCGCGTTTATCAAAAACGATTTGACAAATCAACTTGATTTGCAAGATTTTTAGTCAGCATGGTCTGAAGATGATCTGGTTCAATTTCTGTGCAAATCGGACAAACCGTCTAGGACGAGTTCGCAAAAGTAGGTTTTTTGGAAAATTAAAAATGGCGGGGAAATTATCATGACCGAAAATGACATCATAGGTTGCAATTGAATCGGCATGAGCCAATGACTCTATTATGACCAGTTTCAATATACTAGGCTAATTTAATCAAAAGTTATTAGCATTTTTGTCAAGTTTGTTATATCTTTTGACCACAAGGTGGCACTGCCCTAAAACTTTTTGAGTACCTTCAAGGCATAGCAAGGAAGTCACATACCGAGTTTAGTAACAATACACTAATGCATTTGTAAAATATAGCATTTTTTGACAAAATTCAAAATGGCCGACAGCCAAAATGGCCGATATGGTAAAATTGAATATCAGACGACTCGGCATGCCGTCCTGAATGTAACGAGACCACTTTTATGATTTTTGGACAAACAGTTCAGAAGTTATAAGCAAAAATAGCAATTTTTCGTATCTCCGGACCAGTAGGTGGCGCTGCGCCGAAACGCTGTATGTTGCCTCAAGTCATGCTTGTGATGACATGTACCATGTTTGGTTTGAATACGATAAAGCGTTGCGGAGATATTGCCTTAAGTGTGTTTTTGCAACCGCTACGTAAAATTTGTTTGCGCGTTTATCGCAAATGATTTGACGAATCAACTTGATTTGCAAGATTTTTTGTCAACATTGTCTGAAGATGATCTGGTTCAATTTTCGTGCAAATCGGATGAACCGTCTAGGACGAGTTCGTAAAAGTAGGTTTTTCGGAAAATTCAAAATGGCGGGAAAATTTTTATGACGGAAAATGATGTCATAGGGTGCCATCGAATCGACTTGAGCCAAGGAATCAGAGGAAAAAAGAATTTTGTTTCTAGCCCTTATGGTTCAAAAGTTATTAGCATAAACATGAGTCAAATTTTGGACTGATGGTGGCGCTAGAGGGATTGAGTTTGAGACTCCAAATTTGCTACGGTGACATTTCAGACTGTCCTCTATTAGTGTGCCAAATTTCACAACTTTTTACCATACGGTTCTATGGGCTGCCATAGACTTCGTGGCGGAAGAAGAAGAAGAAGAAGAAGAAGAAGAAGAAGAAGAAGATGAATAATAATAATAAGAACGGGAACGGTTTCAATAGGTGCCTTCGCACCTTCGGTGCTTGGCCCCTAATAATAATAATAAGAACGGGAACGGTTTCAATAGGTGCCTTCGCACCTTCGGTGCTTGGCCCCTAATAACAAGCAGCAATACCGGGGCCAAGCGCAAAGAAGAAGACAAGACATGCCAAAATGGCTGGCAGTGTCAGATCAACTGGAGCAATGAGCAATTAATCACGTTTTAAGATGATTTTAAGCAAAAGGCTGAAAATGCATTGTAGTCTGAGAGTGTCAGACCAGCTGCAACAATTAACAATTATACAGTTTAAGAAGATTAGGCAAAATGGCTGAAATATCATATATTGAGTCACTGATAATGTAAGTTAATGGTTTATCACTTTTGACCAATAGGTGGCACAGATACGAAATTGATGTGGTGTGGTCAGAATAAGGGAACAATGACACATGCAAAGTTTGATGCCAATATGTCAAAGCATTGCAGAGATACAGCCTCAAGAGTAATTTTGGCATAATGGCTCAACTTCGTCGCTGCGGTTTACAAAAACGGTTTCATCTATTGATGCAAAATCCCTAACTTTTTGTTGACACAGTCTGAAGATGATACGATTCGATTTTGGTGGAAATTGGACAAACGGTCTAGGATGAGTTTGAAAAAGTAGTTTTTGATCAAATAAGAACATTGAGGACAGGATGTTTGACCAAATATGGAAAAATTAGTATCTCTGTTCTCGGCATGAGCCAATGATTGTATTATGACCAGTTTCATTAAACTAGGCTAATTTAATCAAAAGTTATTAGCATGTTTGTAAATTTTGTTATAACCTCTGACCACAAGGTGGCACTGCCCCAAAACGTTTTGAGTACCTTCAAAGCATGGTGCGGAAGACATGATTTTTGGACAAACAGTTCAAAAGTTATTAGCAAAAATAGCCATTTTTTGTATCTCCGGACCAGTAGGTGGCGCTGCGCCGAAACGCTGCATGTTGCTTCAGGTCATGCTTGTGATGACATATACCAAGATTGGTTTGAATACGATAAAGCGTTGTGGAGATATAGGCTTATGAGTGTTTTTGCAACCGCTACGCAAAATTTGTGTGCGCGTTTATCGAAAACGATTTGACAAATCAACTTGATTTGCAAGATTTTTTGTCAGCATGGTCTGAAGATGATCTGGTTCAATTTTCGTGCAAATCGGACAAACCATCTAGGACGAGTTCGTAAAAGTAGGTTTTTTGGAAAAATAAAAATGGCGGGGAAATTATCATGACCGAAAATGACATCATAGGTTGCAATTGAATCGGCATGAGCCAATGACTCTATTATGACCAGTTTCAATATACTAGGCTAATTTAATCAAAAGTTATTCGCATTTTTGTCAAGTTTGTTATATCTTTTGACCACAAGGTGGCACTGCCCTAAAACTTTTTGAGTACCTTCAGGGCATAGCAAGGAAGTCACATACCGAGTTTAGTAACAATATACTAATGCATTTGTAAAATATAGCATTTTTTGACAAAATTCAAAATGGCCGACAGCCAAAATGGCCGATATGGTAAAATTGAATATCAGACGACTCGGCATGCCGTCCTGAATGTAACGAGACCACTTTTATGATTTTTGGACAAACAGTTCAGAAGTTATAAGCAAAAATAGCAATTTTTCGTATCTCCGGACCAGTAGGTGGCGCTGCGCCGAAACGCTGTATGTTGCCTCAAGTCATGCTTGTGATGATATGTACCAAGTTTGGTTTGAATACGATAAAGCGTTGCGGAGATATTGTCTTAAGAGTGTTTTTGCAACCGCTACGTAAAATTTGTTTGCGCGTTTATCGCAAATGATTTGACGAATCAACTTGATTTGCAAGATTTTTTGTCAGCATGGTCTGAAGATGATCTGGTTCAATTTTCGTGCAAATCGGATGAACCGTCTAGGACGAGTTTGTAAAAGTAGGTTTTTCGGAAAATTCAAAATGGCGGGAAAATTTTTATGACGGAAAGTGACGTCATATGGTGCAATCGAATCGTCTTGAGCCAAGGAATCAGAGGAAAAAAGAATTTTGTTTCTAGCCCTTATGGTTCAAAAGTTATTAGCATAAACATGAGTCAAATTTTGGACTGATGGTGGCGCTAGAGGGATTGAGTTTGAGACTCCAAATTTGCTACGGTGACATTTCAGACTGTCCTCTATTAGTGTGCCAAATTTCACAACTTTTTACCATACGGTTCTATGGGCTGCCATAGACTTCGTGGCGGAAGAAGAAGAAGAAGAAGAAGAAGAAGAAGATGAATAATAATAATAAGAACGGGAACGGTTTCAATAGGTGCCTTCGCACCTTCGGTGCTTGGCCCCTAATAATAAATATAGCTGCAAGCAGCAATACCGGGGCCAAGCGCAAAGAAGAAGACAAGACATGCCAAAATGGCTGGCAGTGTCAGATCAACTGGAGCAATGAGCAATTAATCACGTTTTAAGATGATTTTAGGCAAAAGGCTGAAAAATGCATTGTAGTCTGAGAGTGTCAGACCAACTGCAACAATGAACAATTATACAGTTTAAGAAGATTAGGCAAAATGGCTGAAATATCATATACAGAGTCACTGATAATATAAGTTAATGGTTTATCATTTTTGACCAATAGGTGGCACAGTTACGAAATTGATGTGGTGTGGTCAGAATAAGGGAACAATGACACATGCAAAGGTTGATGCCAATATGTCAAAGCATTGCAGAGATACAGCCTCAAGAGTCATTTTGGCATCATGGCTCAACTTCGTCGCTGCGGTTTACAAAAACGGTTTCATCTATTGATGCAAAATCCCTAACTTTTTGTTGACACAGTCTGAAGATGATACAATTCGATTTTGGTGGAAATTGGACAAACGGTCTAGGATGAGTTTGAAAAAGTAGGTTTTGATCAAATAAGAACATTGAGGACAAGATGTTTGACCAAATATGGCAAAATTAGTATCTATATTCTCGGCATGAGCCAATAAATGTATTATGACCAGTTTCAATAAACTAGGCTAATTTAATCAAACGTTATTATTATTTTTGTAAATTTTGTTATAACCTCTGACCACAAGGTGGCACTGCCCCAAAACGTTTTGAGTACCTTCAAAGCATGGTGCGGAAGACATGATTTTTGGACAAACAGTTCAAAAGTTATAAGCAAAAATAGCCATTTTTTGTATCTCCGGACCAGTAGGTGGCGCTGCGCCGAAACGCTGCATGTTGCTTCAGGTCATGCTTGTGATGACATATACCAAGATTGGTTTGAATACGATAAAGCGTTGTGGAGATATAGGCTTATGAGTGTTTTTGCAACCGCTACGCAAAATTTGTGTGCGCGTTTATCGAAAACGATTTGACAAATCAACTTGATTTGCAAGATTTTTTGTCAACATGGTCTGAAGATGATATGGTTCAATTTCTGTGCAAATCGGACAAACCGTCTAGGACGAGTTCGCAAAAGTAGGTTTTTTGGAAAATTAAAAATGGCGGGGAAATTATCATGACCGAAAATGACATCATAGGTTGCAATTGAATCGGCATGAGCCAATGACTCTATTATGACCAGTTTCAATATACTAGGCTAATTTAATCAAAAGTTATTAGCATTTTTGTCAAGTTTGTTATATCTTTTGACCACAAGGGGGCACTGCCCTAAAACTTTTTGAGTACCTTCAGGGCATAGCATGGAAGTCACATACCGAGTTTAGTAACAATATACTAATGCATTTGTAAAAGATAGCATTTTTTGACAAAATTCAAAATGGCCGACAGCCAAAATGGCCGATATGGTAAAATTGAATATCAGACGACTCGGCATGCCGTCCTGAATGTAACGAGACCACTTTTATGATTTTTGGACAAACAGTTCAGAAGTTATAAGCAAAAATAGCAATTTTTCGTATCTCCGGACCAGTAGGTGGCGCTGCGCCGAAACGCTGTATGTTGCCTCAAGTTATGCTTGTGATGACATGTACCAAGTTTGGTTTCAATACGATAAAGCGTTGCGGAGATATTGCCTTAAGTGTGTTTTTGCAACCGCTACGTAAAATTTGTTTGCGAGTTTATCGCAAATGATTTGACGAATCAACTTGATTTGCAAGATTTTTTGTCAGCATGGTCTGAAGATGATCTGGTTCAATTTTCGTGCAAATCGGATGAACCGTCTAGGACGAGTTCGTAAAAGTAGGTTTTTCGGAAAATTCAAAATGGCGGGAAAATTTTTATGACGGAAAATGACGTCATAGGGTGCAATCGAATCGTCTTGAGCCAAGGAATCAGAGGAAAAAATAATTTTGTTTCTAGCCCTTATGGTTCAAAAGTTATTAGCATAAACATGAGTCAAATTTTGGACTGATGGTGGCGCTAGAGGGATTGAGTTTGAGACTCCAAATTTGCTACGGTGACATTTCACACTGTCCTCTATTAGTGTGCCAAATTTCACAACTTTTTACCATACGGTTCTATGGGCTGCCATAGACTTCGTGGCGGAAGAAGAAGAAGAAGAAGAAGAAGAAGAAGAAGAAGAAGAAGATGAACAAGCGCAAAGAAGAAGACAAGACATGCCAAAATGGTTGGCAGTGTCAGATCAACTGGAGCAATGAGCAATTAATCACGTTTTAAGATGATTTGAAGCAAAAGGCTGAAAATGCATTGTCTGAGAGTGTCAGACCAACTGCAACTATGAACAATTATACAGTTTAAGAAGATTAGGCAAAATGGCTAAAATATCATATATAGAGTCACTGATAATATAAGTTAATGGTTTATCACTTTTGACCAATAGGTGGCACAGTTACGAAATTGATGTGGTGTGGTCAGAATAAGGGAACAATGACACATGCAAAGTTTGATGCCAATCTGTCAAAGCATTGCAGAGATACAGCCTCAAGAGTCATTTTGGCATCATGCCTCAACTTCGTCTTTGCGGGTTACAAAAAACGGTTTCATCTATTGATGCAAAATCCATAACTTTTTGTTGACACAGTCTGAAGATGATACGATTCGATTTTGGTGGAAATTGGACAAATGGTCTAGGATCAGTTTGAAAAAGTAGGTTTTAATCAAATAAGAACATTGAGGACAGGATGTTTGACCAAATATGGCAAAATTAGTATCTATGTTCTCGGCATGAGCCAATAAATGTATTATGACCAGTTTCATTAAACTAGGCTAATTTAATCAAAAGTTATTAGCCTTTTTTGTCAATGTTGTTATAACCTTTGACCACAAGGTGGCACTGCCCCAAAACTTTTTGAGTACCTTCAAAGCATGGTGCAGAAGACACTTACCAAGTTTCGTAAAGATAGACTAATGCATTTGTAAAATATAGCATTTTAGCACATAATTCAAAATGGCCGAAAGCCAAAATGGCCGATATGGTAAAATTGAATATCAGACGACTCGGCATGCCATCCTGAATCTAACGAGGCAACTTTTATGATTTTTGGACAAACGGTTCAAAAGTTATACGCAAAAATAGCCATTCTTTGTATCTCCGGACCAGTAGGTGGCACTGTGCTGAAACGCTGCATGTTGCCTCAGGTCATGCTTGTGATGACATGTACCAAGATTGGTTTGAATACGATAAAGCGTTGCGGAGATATTGCCTTATGAGTGTTTTTGCAACCGCTATGCAAAATTTGTGTGCGCGTTTATCAAAAACGATTTGACAAATCAACTTGATTTGCAAGATTTTTTGTCAGCATCGTCTGAAGATGATCTGGTTCAATTTTCTTGCAAATCGGACAAACCGTCTAGGACGAGTTGGTAAAAGTAGGTTTTTTGGAAAATTAAAAATGGCGGGGAAATTATCATGACCGAAAATGACATCATAGGGTGCAATTGAATCGGCATGAGCCAATGAATGTATTATGACCAGTTTCATTAAACTAAGCTAATTTAATCAAAAGTTATTAGCCTTTTTATAAATTTTGTTATAACCTTTGACCACAAGGTGGCACTGCCCCAAAACTTTTTGAGTACCTTCAAAGCATGGTGCGGAAGACACATACCAAGTTTCGAAACGATAGACTAATGAGTTTGTAAAATATAGCATTTTAGCACATAATTCAAAATGGCCGACAGCCAAAATTGGCGATATGGTAAAATTGAATATCAGACGACTCGGCATGCTGTCCTGAATCTAATGAGACCACTTTTATGATTTTTGGACAAACAGTTCAGAAGTTATAAGCAAAAATAGCAATTTTTCGTATATCCGGATCAGTAGGTGGCGCTGCGCCGAAACGCTGTATGTTGCCTCAAGTCATGCTTGTGATGACATGTACCAAGTTTGGTTTGAATACGATAAAGCGTTGCGGAGATATTGCCTTAAGTGTGTTTTTGCAACCGCTATGTAAAATTTGTGTGCGCGTTTATCGAAAACGATTTGACAAATCAACTTGATTTGCAAGATTTTTTGTCAGCATGGTCTGAAGATGATCTGGTTCAATTTTCGTGCAAATCGGACAAACCGTCTAGGACGAGTTCGTAAAAGTAGGTTTTTTGGAAAATTAAAAATGGCGGGGAAATTATCATGACCGAAAATGACATCATAGGTTGCAATTGAATCGGCATGAGCCAATGACTCTATTATGACCAGTTTCAATATACTAGGCTAATTTAATCAAAAGTTATTAGCATTTTTGTCAAGTTTGTTATATCTTTTGACCACAAGGTGGCACTGCCCTAAAACTTTTTGAGTACCTTCAGGGCATTGCAAGGAAGTCACATACCGAGTTTAGTAACAATATACTAATGCATTTGTAAAATATAGCATTTTTTGACAAAATTCAAAATGGCCGACAGCCAAAATGGCCGATATGGTAAAATTGAATATCAGACGACTCGGCATGCCGTCCTGAATGTAACGAGACCACTTTTATGATTTTTGGACAAACAGTTCAGAAGTTATAAGCAAAAATAGCAATTTTTCGTATCTCCGGACCAGTAGGTGGCGCTGCGCCGAAACGCTGTATGTTGCCTCAAGTCATGCTTGTGATGACATGTACCAAGTTTGGTTTGAATACGATAAAGCGTTGCAGAGATATTGCCTTAAGAGTGTTTTTGCAACCGCTACGTAAAATTTGTTTGCGCGTTTATCACAAATGATTTGACAAATCAACTTGATTTGCAAGATTTTTTGTCAGCATGGTCTGAAGATGATCTGGTTCAATTTTCGTGCAAATCGGATGAACCGTCTAGGACGAGTTCGTAAAAGTAGGTTTTTCGGAAAATTAAAAATGGCGGGAAAATTTTTATGACGGAAAATGACGTCATAGGGTGCAATGGAATCGTCTTGAGCCATGGAATCAGAGGAAAAAATAATTTTGTTTCTAGCCCTTATGGTTAAAAAGTTCTTAGCATAAACATGAGTCAAATTTTGGACTGATGGTGGCGCTAGAGGGATTGAGTTTGAGACTCCAAATTTGCTACGGTGACATTTTAGACTGTCCTCTATTAGTGTGCCAAATTTCACAACTTTTTACCATACGGTTCTATGGGCTGCCATAGACTTCGTGGCGGAAGAAGAAGAAGAAGAAGATGAATAATAACAATAAGAACGGGAACGGTTTCAATAGGTGCCTTCGCACCTTCGGTGCTTGGCCCCTAATAAATATAGCTGCAAGCAGCAATACCGGGGCCAAGCGCAAAGAAGAAGACAAGACATGCCAAAATGGCTGGCAGTGTCAGATCAACTCCAGCAATGAGAAATTAATCACGTTTTAAGATGATTTTAGGCAAAAGGCTGAAAATGCATTGTAGTCTGAGAGTGTCAGACCAACTGCAGCAATTAACAATTATACAGTTTAAGAAGATTAGGCAAAATGGCTGAAATATCATATATTGAGTCACTGATAATGTAAGTTAATGGTTTATCACTTTTGACCAATAGGTGGCACAGATACGAAATGTATGTGGTGTGGTCAGAATAAGGGAACAATGACACATGCAAAGTTTGATGCCAATATGTCAAAGCATTGCAGAGATACAGCCTCAAGAGTCATTTTGGCATCATGGCTCAACTTCGTCACTGCGGTTTACAAAAACTATTTAAAAAAACTATAAAAACTATGCGGTTTCATCTATTGATGCAAAATTCCTAACTTTTTGTTGACACAGTCTGAAGATGATACGATTCGATTTTGGTGGAAATTGGACAAACAGTCTAAGATGAGTTTGAAAAAGTAGGTTTTGATCAAATAAGAACATTGAGGACAGGATGTTTGACCAAATATGGCAAAATTAGTATCTATGTTCTCGGCATGAGCCAATGACTGTATTATGACCAGTTTCATTAAACTAGGCTAATTTAATCAAAAGTTATTAGCATGTTTGTAAATTTTGTTATAACCTCTGACCACAAGGTGGCACTGCCCCAAAACTTTTTGAGTACCTTCAAAGCATGGTGCGGAAGACATGAATTTTGGACAAACAGTTCAAAAGTTATAAGCAAAAATAGCCATTTTTTTTTATCTCCGGACCAGTAGGTGGTGCTGCGCCGAAACGCTGCATGTTGCCTCAGGTCATGCTTGTGATGACATATACCAAGATTGGTTTGAATACGATAAAGCGTTGTGGAGATATAGGCTTATGAGTGTTTTTGCAACCGCTACGCAAAATTTGTGTGCGCGTTTATCCAAAACGATTTGACAAATCAACTTGATTTGCAAGATTTTTTGTCAGCATGGTCTGAAGATGATCTGGTTCAATTTTCGTGCAAATCGGACAAACCGTCTAGGACGAGTTCGCAAAAGTAGGTTTTTTGGAAAATTAAATATGGCGGGAAAATTGTCATGACCGAAAATGACGTCATAGGGTGCAATTGAATCGGCATGAGCCAATGAATGTATTATGACCAGTTTCATTATACTAAGCTAATTAAATCAAAAGTTATTCGCATTTTTGTCAAGTTTGTTATAACTTTTGACCACAAGGTGGCACTGCCCCAAAACTTTTTGAGTACCTTCAGGGCATGGAGTGGAAGTCACATACCGAGTTTAGTAACAATACACTAATGCATTTGTAAAATATAGCATTTTAGCACATAATTCAAAATGGCCGACAGCCAAAATGGCTGATATGGTAAAATTGAATATCAGATGACTCGGCATGCCGTCCTGAATGTAACGAGACCACTTTTATGATTTTTGGACAAACGGTTCAAAAGTTATAAGCAAAAACAGCCATTTTTTGTATCTCCGGACCAGTAGGTGGCGCTGCGCCGAAACACTGCATGTCGCCTCAAGTCATGCTTGTGATGACATGTACCAAGTTTGGTTTGAATACGATAAAGCGTTGCGGAGATATTGCCTTAAGAGTGCTTTTGCAACCGCTACGTAAAATTTGTTTGCGTGTTTATCGCAAATGATTTGACGAATCAACTTGATTTGCAAGATTTTTTGTCAGCATGGTCTGAAGATTATCTGGTTCAATTTTCGTGCAAATCGGATGAACCGTCTAGGACGAGTTCGCAAAAGTAGGTTTTTCGGTTAATTAAAAATGGCGGGAAAATCATTATGACGGAAAATGACGTCATAGGGTGCAATCGAATTGTCTTCAGCCAAGGAATCAGAGGAAAAAAGAATTTCGTTTCTAGCCCTTATGGTTCAAAAGTTATTAGCATAAACATGAGTCTAATTTTGGACTGATGGTGGCGCTAGAGGGATTGAGTTAGAGACTCAAAATTTGCTATGGTGACATTTCAGACTGTCCTCTATTAGTGTGCCAAATTTCACAACTTTTTACCAAACGGTTCTATGGGCTGCCATAGACTTCGTGGCGGAAGAAGAAGAAGAAGAAGAAGAAGAAGAAGAAGATGAAATATAGCTGCAAGCAGCAATACCGGGGCCAAGCGCAAAGAAGAAGACAAGACATGCCAAAATGGCTGGCAGTGTCAGATCAACTGGAGCAATGAGCAATTAATCACGTTTTAAGATGATTTTAAGCAAAAGGCTGAAAATGCATTGTAGTCTGAGAGTGTCAGACCAACTGCAACAATGAACAATTATACAGTTTAAGAAGATTAGGCAAAATGGCTGAAATATCATATATTGAGTCACTGATAATGTAAGTTAATGGTTTATCACTTTTGACCAATAGGTGGCACAGATACGAAATTGATGTGGTGTGGTCAGAATAAGGGAACAATGACACATGCAAAGTTTGATGCCAATATGTCAAAGCATTGCAGAGATACAGCCTCAAGAGTAATTTTGGCATAATGGCTCAACTTCGTCACTGCGGTTTACAAAAACGGTTTCATCTATTGATGCAAAATCCCTAACTTTTTGTTGACACAGTCTGAAGATGATACGATTCGATTTTGGTGGAAATTGGACAAACGGTCTAGGATGAGTTTGAAAAAGTAGGTTTTGATCAAATAAGAACATTGAGGACAGGATGTTTGACCAAATATGGAAAAATTAGTATCTCTGTTCTCGGCATGAGCCAATGACTGTATTATGACCAGTTTCATTAAACTAGGCTAATTTAATCAAAAGTTATTAGCATGTTTGTAAATTTTGTTATAACCTCTGACCACAAGGTGGCACTGCCCCAAAACGTTTTGAGTACCTTCAAAGCATGGTGCGGAAGACATGATTTTTGGACAAACAGTTCAAAAGTTATAAGCAAAAATAGCCATTTTTTGTATCTCCGGACCAGTAGGTGGCGCTGCGCCGAAACGCTGCATGTTGCTTCAGGTCATGCTTGTGATGACATATACCAAGATTGGTTTGAATACGATAAAGCGTTGTGGAGATATAGGCTTATGAGTGTTTTTGCAACCGCTACGCAAAATTTGTGTGCGCGTTTATCGAAAACGATTTGACAAATGAACTTGATTTGCAAGATTTTTTGTCAGCATGGTCTGAAGATGATCTGGTTTAATTTTCGTGCAAATCGGACAAACCGTCTAGGACGAGTTCGTAAAAGTAGGTTTTTTGGAAAATTAAAAATGGCGGGGAAATTATCATGACCGAAAATGACATCATAGGTTGCAATTGAATCGGCATGAGCCAATGACTCTATTATGACCAGTTTCAATATACTAGGCTAATTTAATCAAAAGTTATTAGCATTTTTGTCAAGTTTGTTATATCTTTTGACCACAAGGTGGCACTGCCCTAAAACTTTTTGAGTACCTTCAGGGCATGGCATGGAAGTCACATACCGAGTTTAGTAACAATACACTAATGCATTTGTAAAATATAGCATTTTTTGACAAAATTCAAAATGGCCGACAAGCAAAATGGCCGATATGGTAAAATTGAATATCAGACGACTCGGCATGCCGTCCTGAATGTAACGAGACCACTTTTATGATTTTTGGACAAACAGTTCAGAAGTTATAAGCAAAAATTGCAATTTTTCGGATCTCCGGACCAGTAGGTGGCGCTGCGCCGAAACGCTGTATGTTGCCTCAAGTCATGCTTGTGATGACATGTACCATGTTTGGTTTGAATACGATAAAGCGTTGCGGAGATATTGCCTTAAGTGTGTTTTTGCAACCGCTACATAAAATTTGTTTGCGCGTTTATCGCAAATGATTTGACGAATCAACTTGATTTGCAAGATTTTTTGTCAACATTGTCTGAAGATGATCTGGTTCAATTTTCGTGCAAATCGGATGAACCGTCTAGGACGAGTTCGTAAAAGTAGGTTTTTCGGAAAATTCAAAATGGCGGGAAAATTTTTATGACGGAAAATGATGTCATAGGGTGCCATCGAATCGACTTGAGCCAAGGAATCAGAGGAAAAAAGAATTTTGTTTCTAGCCCTTATGGTTCAAAAGTTATTAGCATAAACATGAGTCAAATTTTGGACTGATGGTGGCGCTAGAGGGATTGAGTTTGAGACTCCAAATTTGCTACGGTGACATTTCAGACTGTCCTCTATTAGTGTGCCAAATTTCACAACTTTTTACCATACGGTTCTATGGGCTGCCATAGACTTCGTGGCGGAAGAAGAAGAAGAAGATGAATAAATATAGCTGCAAGCAGCAATACCGGGGCCAAGCGCAAAGAAGAAGACAAGACCTGCCAAAATGGCTGGCAGTGTCAGATCAACTGCAGCAATGAGAAATTAATCACGTTTTAAGATGATTTTAGGCAAAAGGCTGAAAATGCATTGTAGTCTGAGAGTGTCAGACCAACTGCAGCAATGAACAATTATACAGTTTAAGAAGATTAGGCAAAATGGCTGAAATATCATATATAGAGTCACTGATAATATAAGTTAATGGTTTATCACTTTTGACCAATAGGTGGCACAGTTACGAAATGTATGTGGTGTGGTCAGAATAAGAGAACAATGACACATGCAAAGTTTGATGCCAATATGTCAAAGCATTGCAGAGATACAGCCTCAAGAGTCATTTTGGTATCATGGCTCAACTTCGTCACTGCGGTTTACAAAAACGGTTTCATCTATTGATGCAAAATTCCTAACTTTTTGTTGACACAGTCTGAAGATGATACGATTCGATTTTGGTGGAAATTGGACAAACGGTCTAGGATGAGTTTGAAAAAGTAGGTTTTGATCAAATAAGAACATTGAGGACATGATGTTTGACCAAATATGGCAAAATTAGTATCTATGTTCTCGGCATGAGCCAATGACTGTATTATGACCAGTTTCATTAAACTAGGCTAATTTAATCAAAAGTTATTAGCATGTTTGTAAATTTTGTTATAACCTCTGACCACAAGGTGGCACTGCCCCAAAACTTTTTGAGTACCTTCAAAGCATGGTGCGGAAGACATGAATTTTGGACAAACAGTTCATAAGTTATAAGCAAAAATAGCAATTTTTTGTATCTCCGGACCAGTAGGTGGCGCTGCGCCGAAACGCTGCATGTTGCCTCAGGTCATGCTTGTGATGACATGTACCAAGATTGGTTTGAATACGATAAAGCGTTGTGGAGATATAGGCTTATGAGTGTTTTTGCAACCGCTACGCAAAATTTGTGTGCGCGTTTTTCGAAAACGATTTGACAAATCAACTTGATTTGCAAGATTTTTTGTCAGCATGGTCTGAAGATGATATGGTTCAATTTCTGTGCAAATCGGACAAACCGTCTAGGACGAGTTCGCAAAAGTAGGTTTTTTGGAAAATTAAAAATGTCTGGGAAATTATCATGACCGAAAATGACATCATAGGTTGCAATTGAATCGGCATGAGCCAATGACTCTATTATGACCAGTTTCAATATACTAGGCTAATTTAATCAAAAGTTATTAGCATTTTTATCAAGTTTGTTATATCTTTTGACCACAAGGTGGCACTGCCCTAAAACTTTTTGAGTACCTTCAGGGCATAGCATGGAAGTCACATACCGAGTTTAGTAACAATATACTAATGCATTTGTAAAATATAGCATTTTTTGACAAAATTCAAAATGGCCGACAGCCAAAATGGCCGATATGGTAAAATTGAATATCAGACGACTCGGCATGCCGTCCTGAATGTAACGAGGCCACTTTTATGATTTTTGGACAAACAGTTCAGAAGTTATAAGCAAAAATAGCAATTTTTCGTATCTCCGGACCAGTAGGTGGCGCTGCGCCGAAACGCTGTATGTTGCCTCAAGTCATGCTTGTGATGACATGTACCAAGTTTGGTTTGAATACAATAAAGCGTTGCGGAGATATTGCCTTAAGAGTGTTTTTGCAACCGCTACGTAAAATTTGTTTGCGCGTTTATCGCAAATGATTTGACGAATCAACTTGATTTGCAAGATTTTTTGTCAGCATGGTCTGAAGATGATCTGGTTCAATTTTCGTGCAAATCGGATGAACCGTCTAGGACGAGTTCGTAAAAGTAGGTTTTTCGGAAAATTCAAAATGGCGGGAAAATTTTTATGACGGAAAATGACGTCATATGGTGTAATCGAATCGTCTTGAGCAAAGGAATCAGAGGAAAAAAGAATTTTCAAAAGTTATTAGCATAAACATGAGTCACATTTTGGACTGATGGTGGCGCTAGAGGGATTGAGTTTGAGACTCCAAATTTGCTACGGTGACATTTCAGACTGTCCTCTATTAGTGTGCCAAATTTCACAACTTTTTACCATACGGTTCTATGGGCTGCCATAGACTTCGTGGCGGAAGAAGAAGAAGAAGAAGAAGAAGAAGATGAATAATAATAATAAGAACGGGAACGGTTTCAATAGGTGCCTTCGCACCTTCGGTGCTTGGCCCCTAATAATAAGAACGGGAACGGTTTCAATAGGTGCCTTCGCACCTTCGGTGCTTGGCCCCTAATAAGAACGGGAACGGTTTCAATAGGTGCCTTCGCACCTTCGGTGCTTGGCCCCTAATAATAAGAACGGGAACGGTTTCAATAGGTGCCTTCGCACCTTCGGTGCTTGGCCCCTAATCACATTTCTACAGCATAAATGACACAGTTTAAATACAAAGCTTAATGCTAAATCACTGAAGTTACCCTTTAAGTGATGTGTACACGCAGTAAACACGCATGAACCCACAAACTCACCTTCCCCACAAGCTGCACAATCTCAGCCAAGTCCTCCTCTTCCTGCAGGATCTCTTTGGCTTTGGTACGCAGTGGCACAAATTCAGGGAAGTGCTTGTCGTAGTACTCATCCAGAGCTCTTGTGTACTTACTGTAACTAATGAGCCAGTTCACTGAGGGGAAGTGCTTTCTCTGAGCCAGCTTTTTATCCAGACCCCAAAACACCTGAAAGACAGAAACAGAGATAGTATTATCTTTGAGACCTCAAAGATCTGAGACCTAGAAGAGAAAACAGAATAGTTTTTTCCCCCCGTCATAAGCAAGTGTGTTAAAACAGCAATGAGAAGAAAATCTAGAATCTTCACTTACTTGTACAATACCAAGCGTAGCAGAAGTCACAGGATCTGAGAAATCTCCACCAGGGGGAGACACACTGCAATTAAAACAAATGCTTCACTGAGCCAGCATATGATGCACATTAGCAGTAACAACTGTCATATGTTGAAAGATTTATTAAAAATACACAGATCAGGTATAACATTATGACCTAATCCTAATATCCTAATATTGTGTTGGTCCCCCTTTTACTGCCAAAACAGCCCTGACCTGTCAAGGCATGGACTCCACTAGACCCCTAAAGGTGTGCTGTGGTCTCTGGCACCAATATATTAGCAGCAGACCCTTTAAGTCCTGTAAGTTGCGAGGTGGGACCTCCAAGGATCGGACTTGTTTGTTCAGCACATCCCACCAGGGAATACAGTTTCCATGAAAGGGTGTACAAACTCGCTCAAATCCTTACGCTTGCCCATTTTTCCTGCTTCTAACACATCAACTTTGAGGACAAAAAATTTCACTTGCTTCCTAATATATCCCACCCACTAACAGGTGACATGATGAAGAGATGATCAGTGTTATTCACTTCACCTCATAATGTTCTGATCGGTGTATATAATAAACAAAACTTTTCTAATGCAAAAAAGCAAATGGCATCTGAAGAAGAAAAAATATGGAATCAAGTCTGACAGATCTACTTACGCTCCCACAATGCTCACACTACCCTCTCTCTCCGGGTTACCAAGACATTTAACTCGGCCCGCACGCTCATAAAACGAGGCCAGACGTGCTCCGAGATAGGCAGGATAACCGCTATCTGTGAATGAGAGCACACGCAAACACAATTTAGTTTAGAATTTGCAGTTTATTATATTTCCAGTGGTGGCCAAGATGGTCACAGCACACGTACCAGCAGGCATCTCAGCCAGACGACCAGAGATCTCCCTCAGAGCCTCTGCCCATCGAGAGGTGGAGTCCGCCATCATGCTCACATTGTAGCCCATGTCTCTGAAATACTCAGACAGCGTGATTCCTAGATGGAATAAACATCCATAATTGATAACACCGCTAGATTTAAAGTGCACACATTATTTCTATATCAAATGTTCTACAAACCTGTGTAAATAGAAGCTTCTCTGGCAGCCACGGGCATGTTGGATGTGTTGGCAACCAAGCCGGTTCTCTTCATGATGCTCTCCACCTTACCGTCAACCTCCATGGTTAACTACAGGACAAGAGAACTGTCAATCACCCTACTGAACCTTCTATTACAGTTTATGTGCCATTGGTTCCATGATAACTGATGCTACTCACCTCAGGGAAATCTCGGAGTACTTCAGACATTTCATTACCACGCTCTCCACAGCCCACGTAGATGATGACATCACTGTTGGAGTACTTAGACAGGGACTGAGAGATCACAGTTTTACCACATCCGAAAGCACCAGGGATGGCTGTGGTTCCTCCCTGCACACACCTGTCGAATCAAACAGTGAAAACTAATCTTTTGAACTACCAGACATTTACACTATCAAACTTCTACTGTATTTACATTTTTTTATAATCATTTAATCCAATTATTTAACCACTCCCATTACCATTGATTGACATTTATGAAAAAATTAATTGGGTAAATTGGGCTTTAGAAATCCATGATTTGTCCATTATTTGTCATTTGAAAATTGAGTCTATTATTTTGTAAAATCACTTTTGGAATTATGTAAATATTAACATTTATTATTTTATACAACATGACTCACGGAAAAAGGGCGTCCAGTACTCGCTGACCAGTCAGCAGAGGGTGATTTGCAGGAAGCTTCTCAGTGACAGGCCTGACCTGACGCACGGGCCACACCTGCACCATGGTGAACTTCTCTTTCACCCCCTCAAACTCCAACTCCAACACGACATCCTGACAATCAAACACATGCACATTGACTTCCATACCCAAATAATTCACATTTTACTTCACAAATGTAACATGTTACTAGGCTCACCGAGACGTCATAGTTTCCAGGCGGAGCCACATACGAGACAGTTCCTCTGCTTTTTGGCGGTAACATTATTTTGTGTTTAATGAGAGAGTTTTCATACACCATACCATAGATATCACCTCCTGTGATGTGACTGCCCACCTGTAATGGACACAAACATTTGAAATGATTGATCACCTGACACCATGTTGGAGCACTTTTAAAGTGGTCATATCATGCATTTTTGATTATTACTGCAATTATTTTCTTTGAGGTCCACTAATAATGTTAGTAAAGTATATTTGCTTTTCATTTTGCACATCATAATGTTGTGATGGCCCATAATTCAGTACCTTAAAGGGATAGTTCACCCAAAAATTAAAATTAGCCCATGATTTACTCACCCTCAAGCCATCCTAGGTGTATATGTATATACAATCAGAGTTATATTAATACATTATTAATCTGTATGTCATTCAGATTAATAAATATCCTGGCTCTTCCAAGCACAATAATGGCAACAACAAAAAAACGTAACTGGCGCAACGATGGTGTCGGACATGGCATAAGCGTTTTGAACAACAAAAGGCCTTACACTTTTTTCGTAAGTTGAATACAGAAGGTGGTCTGCCAAAAACTAGATATTTTACTTTATAGCACGTTAAATATGGATATTTTTCTTACCGAAACCCATCGATTCACTTCAGAAGGCCTTTATTAAACCCCCGGAACCGTTTGGATTACTTTTATAATGGATGGATGCACTTTTTTGTGCTTCAAATTTTGGGCAGCCATTTACTGCCATTTTAATGCTTGGATTAGCCAGGATATTTATTAATATAACTTTGTTTGTATTCGTCTGAAAGAAGAATGTCATATACACCTAGAATGGCTTGAGGGCGAGTAAATTATGGGATAATTTTCATTTTTGAGTAAACTATCCCTTTAACGCAAAACTAATCATTCACTTACACGCAAGCTCTTGGATGGAGTGAACTCCCATTTCAGATCACGGTTAAGTGCACCGATGTTGACTCCTCTGGGAATGTAGATACTTTGAGTGAGGTCATTGATGTCTTTGAGGGGACGCTGAATACCATCAAAGATTGAACCCATGATTCCTGGTCCTAACTCCACAGAGAGCGGTTTCCCTGTGCGTAGGACAGGGTCACCAACGGACACACCAGCTGATGACAGTTCAGGAAAACTACAAAACTATTTAAAAGATTCTACACACTGCATAACAGCAAGTGTAGACAGTGTGGTAAGAATAGGATACATGTCTCTTCATAGACCTGAATGGTGGCCATGTCACCCTCCAGCCTGATGATCTCTCCCACAAGCTCACAGTGACCCACTCGCACCAGCTCGTACATGGCCGCTCCTGCCATACAGGTGGCCGTCACCACTAAAAAACAATTTGTGAGTCAGTAACAATAAATGGAATCTTCAAAATGACTTATGGACCGTTTAACAAAAGCTGGGTGACATAATAGTTAAAAAAATAAAACACATTAGAATAAACACACAAAAAGCTCTGGTAAATAGTGACACAAAAAAATCTAAATATGTAAGAATTTCTACTAACCAGGTCCAGATACACCATGCACATATCCAAATTCTCCTTCCTGCTCCTCATCTTGGATCTTGGGCAGCTTGGAAAAATCCATTTTAAATGTCTGACACAAAAAAATGGGGAGGGGGAAATACAATATATATAAATACATTTTTTTAATCAGTCATAATAGCGATTAAGTCAAGTCAACCTTAATTTATATAGCGCTTTTTTACAATACAGATTGTTTCAAAGCAGAAGAAGAAGAAGAAAAAAATTATTGTCCAGCTAAAGTAAGTTTTTGGTTGAAAAAACACTAGTTATTTACTTTGGGGCCACTTACACGACACCCTTTTCAACTAAAATAGAAAACTTTTAATGCGTTCTGGCCGTTCATTTGCATGGCAACAGTGTTTGGTGTCTTGAGAACGCAAACTTTGAAATAGGTTTTGAAAGAATACCATTTTCATCTTCGTGTAAACTTCAAAAAACGTGAAATTACAACGTGGATAACTTTATAATTTTTTTTTACATATTTATATCATTATAATTTGCAGTATTTATGTTATCCAGGACGGTGTAAAAATGTGTAAAAGGCCCATTATACAAGCAACATTTACATAGGCATATTTGTGAGACGAAACATGGAACAGCATCACATGACCAAAGGCACATGACAGTGACTGTAAAAAAGAAACCATGAGAGGAAGTGGGGAAAATAGACAGTTGAGCAAATCTGGAAAAATTGTTTAGTTCAAATAAAAAGAATTTCTTCAAAAATTGCCAGGACAAAACACCCCAAATGGTCTGTGAAAACAATGCATTAAACGGACACATTTATTCACAGAGAAAGCCATCTATTCTTGTTATGAAAAGGAACCAGTCGAACTTCCAGGTTTTTGTGAATTTATAATCACATGATGTTCCTATGACATCTGGGATTTTTGGGGACGAAGGATCAATTTAGAATCTGTTCTCTAGATCATTCACAGCATATATGAGCCCTACATTGAGGGTTCAGCTGGAGCCGACTTAAAATATAATAATAATAGTAATAGTGTCAGTACAGAAAATTCCTCAAGGACATATGTGGTCTGCAAACCTAGCATGTTGTTGTTGACAGGAGAGAGAACAGCAAACAGAGGTTGTGTCTCAGTATATAATATGGGCCTCAAATTTCATAGTGCTCAATTACAAAAATCCCTGAAGAGATAAAGATTAAATATTAAAGGATATCACTATTCTATCAATCTTGTAATGTTTGTAGCTTATGTATATTTTGCACTGGAAATCGAGCTGCGAAGAGATGATGCTGCATGATCACATGATCCCGATGCTGCTGATAGAATTTGACCTTTACTGAAAATCTGAGCTATTTTTTTTTCTCCCAAAGCGATACAAAATCGTAATATTCAGAATCTCATGTGTTCGTGAACACCTAAAATCTTTATACAGATAATATTGAAAGTCTCCAGCAATTTGTTTAGCATCCAAGTGGGCTATTCCCAGTGCTGCATGGAAAATAAACATGTAACGTTAACGAGACAGGATGAGCTGCGTGCAGATGCGCAGCGTACAATGATTCGGCGACACAGTGTACACAACCGTACAATAAGCTGTTATATGATCATTATGAAAGAATAAATCAACTACATAGAAAATCTAACAAAATAATTATTATAATCATATTTTCAGCTCGATTAACCTAATAAGTAAGGTATAATGTGGTCTCAGCACAAAAAAACGATATGATAATAATTTCCCCAAAATACCTCAGATAATGAGACGGTCCTACGTCCAGATCCTTTGGCGAGAGATGAGACGTGAGAAACGAGAAAAGTCAGCTGACTTCATTCAGATGCGAGCTGACGTCACAGCCCGTTCTCCCTCTGCTGAGGGAAAGAGTGTTTGCAGCAAATCTCATATCGCCCCCTACTGTGTGCGGCGTTCTCTGGGTCACAAAATATAAAATATATATATATTATATAAATATTTCTAAGGAATTCTTCACTTGGATCCAGCAACCGTAGTAAACAAAGCGGTTTTCCTTAATAATTAATTTCTCTGGCAGATTATCAATGTTTTTGAGGCTAATCAGAAACTAAAACAATAGCCTAGTGTTCAAGCAAAATGTTAAATCTTTTCACAGTGATTTTTTGTGGCAAAAATCTTTACCTGAAACATAGAGCAGAGGTTCTCAACTCTCTCTACTTCTCAATGTCTAATGTTCTGCAGAGTTTTGTTCCAAAACTAATCCTACACAGTATAGATTAGGCTACTTACAAACTATCATCCATTACTGAATACAAATAAGCCTACATGATGAAATGTACAGTTCGTAATGTACAGTATCTATTACATGACACATTTAATATGTGTAATAATATCTGGGGGTTTTTAATAACTTTTCACCTAACTCATTTATCATATTGTTTTGAATAGAATAATCTCATAGCATATTGATATAAAAATGCAAAGGGAAAGAAAATGCATTTGACTCTTTGTTTTTAAAGACATGAAGTGCATTAAACATATGCCAAAGGGTTCGTAAACTGTTGAAAAGCTAAAAATTAATTAAATGTTAAATTAAAAGAAATATGTTTTTAAATAAAAACAATCAAAATAAAACTTTATTTAATATAAACTCTGTTTATGCAGTTTATTTTTTGCTCTGGGTTTTGTCTAGACCTCAAAGAAGAATTATTTGGGGGGGAAAAATAAGTCTTGACTCTTGTAAGTCTCAAAATAACAAAAATATAAAATATAAATGTGTACTACACATTCAATAAAATCAGTCATAATGATTATGGAGTTTTGCGCAACAATGCAGTTATAACACACAAAAACTTCTACACTTCGACTGGAGTTACCCTTTGGCAATTTCAATTGAATGGACATGATTTTTGAAAGGCACACACACAACACACTTTTTAACAAAAGGAGGAGCATAAACCAAGCCATGAGGTCAAAGGAAAAGCTGAGAGAAAAAGAGCAGGGGAAAAAATACGAAAAAACATTGCTGCACACAAAGTTCACATAAGCATGTAGTCGCCACAATATTTAATGGAAGATAAATTGATTCGATGCAAAGAGTTAAATTCTTCTGTAAAGCAGCTCTAAAAAGACAATATGTCATTGTTCAGCTGAAGTCAGTTCAGTGATTCAATTCCATTCAATAACTGTGTAAAGATCATCAATATTAAACACAGTGGCAAGGAACCCAAACTCCATCGGTGACAGAATGGAGAAACTTGAGAGAAACCAGGCTCAGTTGGAGGACCAGTTCTCATGGCCAAACGAACCAACATGGTGTGGTTAGTTTTCCAGGCTGCATTACAAGTCAGATTGTGGATTGGTATTATTCAGAATATTTCATCCAGTTCCTTCTGCTTGAAGATTGGAATACATCACATGAGCATATGATGGGGAGGAGTCGAAGCTGGCCATAACGCTCTGTGCAGAGGACTTGGTTCTTGTGTGTCTTTGCTGATGAGGATCCTGTATTTGAATCACATTGCTACATAACTAATAAACTTGCAGTTTACATGCTTTAATTTGTGGCTATGCTGTGGTATGTTCTCTCCCTATAAATCAAGTTAGTTTCAACAATAAATGATTCATATTATGACCACTTTATTGACCATGTATTGAAAGCAATAACAAATCACACTGAAGACAATAATTGTAGGAAGCTACCATAAGGTGCTATTAAATAAGCCAGTCGCACACTGCAAGGGTTGTCACCTAAAGTTTTCAGTCTGTGACTACTCTGCAAAAAGAAACGGCAGTGCCTGGTTAACCTTGATCTCTTTTAAAGACATTTTAAACAAAAAAACTATGCTAAAGTTAAAAAAAAAAAAATGTGATGTAAACCTATAAGAATGCTCACAGTCCCAAGCCCTTTACTCACAACTATCCTCCTGATGGCCATAAATAGAGAAGGATATGTTCTTTCTTTGCACCAAGAGGGTGTAGTTATGGCATCTAAGAGCAGGGCTAACAGGACCAGCCAAACCTTGACCCCTTGGATGTATGAGATAGTTTTAACATACACTTAAGTAGCAATGTGGCTACTGTGTAAAATTGTAAAATGTAAAAAATATTTTAAATGTAAAAGTCACCTTGACTAGAGCTCTAAAATATAAACAGTGAAATGTTTCCTTCAATTTAATTTTTGTTAACTCATAATCGTATTAGCCTACAGCGGTTTTTCCTCAATCATGACATCAAAGTGACTTATCGATTTACATAATACTAAATCTTTTTTTCTTGTTAATATACATTTTATTTCGTCTATAAAATTATTTTATGTGTATTAAAAAAATAGGGCGGGACTTGTATTTTCAAAGCACAAAATTTCCTAAACGTAATTTCCCGTTGTTCTGTTTCCTGTTGCTTGTTGTCAGTGGTGAAGGTTGACAGCAGCAGCCTCCCAGAACTAGCGTTGCCAAATCCTTTGTTTTCGACTGATGTGAGATTGTAAATGGATGTCCATGGATTAAATGTGTTCTCATATCTATCTAAATTACATTAACTGTTATAGTAAATTAGCAGTATTTCAAAACAACTATAAAATATTTTAATTTGTTTCTCGTCCTGACTTAAGTTATTAGCGGGGATTTAATCGAAAAGATCTGGCAACCTTCGGCCACAGCACAGAGGCAAATGCGGACTGCTTAGCTAGTGTGCTAGCAGCATACATGTGGAGGGGATCACATCCCAAACTCTGCCCAAATTCCCCTTTAGACTGCCAAATACCGCCAACTGCCCCTGTATCCCTTACAACAAACGTGTTTTCTTCAACATGAAAGGGTGAGTAAACAACCAAGAAGAGTCTATTCATTTCAAGTAAAGTTTTCCCCTCTCTATTCTCTCTTTTTTCCAGTAGGGGGGCAGTGGAGTTGGTCTAATGCTAGCTGCTAGCTCTGTGCGCGCTTAATGTGGACGAGAAACATTTGCGCCGCATTTTCACACCCAGTCTTTAGTCATTGCCTTACCTTTTTTCACCAGTTGTCCGAAAACGCCTCAAAAATCCCTTATATAATCTAGCGTCAGATTAAACCAAATGCCAGCACAAATGGCACGAGTTAAATCCGTGCCAAACTGGATCGTGTGTCGAATCTAAATTCGAAAATGTTGAGTCAGTCTTGAAGTTGCTATCTTGGTTAGCCAGCCACGCTTATATTCCTCTGAAATGACCCCTCATGGATCCCGAAGCCGTTATTTTGACATTAAAGCTTGTTGCTGTCATGTTGATTTTTTCATATATGTGAATATTTTGATGTCAAATTTGAGATGTGACACACGTGATGGAGTGAGCTTAGCCGCATAGCATATCCTCTTTGAAACTGACAGACCAAGTTTAAAGGGGTTTAAGACACTTAATGGAGGTTGTTACTTGAAGTTTAGTGGATGAAATGATTGTAATAAATATAAAGTATAATATATAATCAATTAAGTGATTATGCTTTGATCATGTATAAAGAAAAATCTTTCTAATTCTCTCTAAATACCTTTCATCTTAAGTGTCATATTTCAATTTTTAAATGCTCATCTTCAACACAGTGGTACCCAACCCTGTTCTTGGAAGGCCTCCAACAGTGCACACAAAAATGACACACCCATTACAGGTCTCTGCTATGGAGCTGATGAGAATCAGGTGTGTTTGATTAGAGAAACACCCCAAAATTTGTATATTTAGGGAGACAAGGTTGGGGCGGTTTGATAGTAGTTTGTATGAACTGTCATTCTTGCTTTTACGTCAAAATTGGAGACTTTATCTTCATTCAAACGTATCTGAAACTGGTGCAATTTGATGTGATTTTTGAGAATCACAAGGTTTTATGTGATCGTAATGGTCATCCACCAGTATGAGGTGAAAGGAGAAAAACATGGTTACATATTTAGTGTCCGTGTATTTAGTGTCCATGTTTTTCTCCTGTCACTTCATAGTGGTTGTTCAAGTGGCAGCGGTAAGCATGTGACCAGCAGCTGTTGTGTTGGTGTTGTGCTTCAGCATGCTGCCCTCCTATAAATACCTGCTTTACGCACTGCTGGTTTACTGTGATCATACATTGACCCAATACATTTTGTTTGGATGGCACCAATTTATAAAAAAAATTATAATAATTAAATGGGTACACTGATACTTAGGGTGCTTTTACACTGGCAGTTTAGTTCAAAACCGCTGTCATGTGAACCTGGGAGTGAACCTGAGACAACCTGAAGGAGGTGATCTCAGTTCAGTTAGACTGGAACAATTTGCATGAATGTGAAAGCAATTCAGACTCTGCTGCACCCTTATTCAGGAAGTTATTCTATTCTTTTTTCTTTTCTTTGCTTAAAATTAAATACTAAAAACAAATCCGTTGCTTTAGCCATCACATCATGATAGAGTATGAAAAATGCATAAGGTATTTTGAGATTTGTTGATCACATTTAACACTATTATTGGTGGTTTAAATTGTTGGTGGCTAAGTGGGTAGCACTGTCGCCATACAGCAAGAAGGTCCCCGGTTCGTGCTTTCTGTGCGGAGTTTGCATGTTCTCCCCATGTCAGCGTGGGTTTCTTCCGGGTGGTTTCCCCTGAACAGTCCAAAGACATGCAGGTTAGGTGGATTGGATGTGCCAAATCCAATATGTCTGCACGGATAATATATATATATATGTGTGTGTGTGTGTTTTAAATTTAAGTGATCGTTACATGACAGAAATGACAATCTTAATGTACTGTAATAATAAGGAAAATAATATATACATAAATAGCTTCTATTTGTATGTGCATACATCAACTATTTTGTGCATTCCTAATGGTAAAGCTATAATACAAACATTTGTAGAGACGGTAGGCTCCTGAAATGTAGACAGGTGGAGCTTCTTCTTCTTTTTTTTTTGGTGTACAGCTAGTTGACCATTCTGCTTTTGTTCTAGTAGCCGGATCGAGTTGGGGGACGTTACACCCCACAACATTAAACAGTTGAAGCGTCTGAACCAAGTGATCTTCCCTGTCAGCTACAATGACAAGTTCTACAAAGATGTTCTTGAAGTAGGAGAGCTCGCCAAGCTAGGTAAGAAACAAAGCTTCTGGGACTTCATAATGACGCCTTTGTCATATGTAAACTACCATTCTAAAGTTTATGATGCTTTTTTAATTTTATTTATGTTTTTGGAAGAAGATTCTGCTGCTCAACAAGGCTGTAATTATTTAATTGCATTTCATTAAAACGTTATTATTGTGATGTATTATGACAATTTGAAAACTCTTTTCTATTTGAATACTGAATTTTCAGCATCATTACTCCAGTCTTCAGTGTCACATGATCCTTCAGAAATCATTCTAATAGGATGATTTGCTGCTCAAGAAACAGCTGTACACCTTAATATATATTTGTGGAATCCGTGACACTTTTTCAGGATTCAATGATGAATAGAAAGTTCAAATCAAAAGAACAGAATTTCTATGAATTTTTGTAACATTTATTAATGTCTTCAGTTTATCCTTGCTAAATTAAATAATTAATTTCTAAAACCTTATTGATTCAAACTTTTAAACTGTAGTATAACTAACCATTTAAATCTTTTCCAGCGTATTTCAACGACATCGCAGTTGGTGCCGTGTGCTGTAGAGTGGATCACTCTCAGAACCAGAAGCGACTTTACATCATGACACTGGGTTGTCTAGCACCTTACCGCAGACTTGGCATAGGTAAGATTAGTTTTCTGGCCGTTTTTAGTTGCTTGTGTGTCCTCATTTATTTCAAAGGGCATTCAGGGGTCAGATTCCCTGGGATTGAATGCATGGTTGCATAATCAGATTATTTTCTTTGCCCAATGCCTGCCATGAAGACTTGTGTAAACCGCTAGAGAAGTGATGTTTAAATTTTGTTATTTGCACATTTTCCAGCCACTGATATTTATCTTGCCATGTCTGTTTGAAGGAACAAAAATGCTGAACCATGTGTTGAACATTTGTGAGAAGGATGGCACTTTTGACAACATTTACCTGTGAGTCTGAAGACGGTCTTGTGCTTTATTTGTTGTGAAACATCCATCTGTGTCTCATTCATATAATGTTTAATGTTGATTCTTGAGTACTTGAGTCTTCCACATGCTAAAGTAACATGGTTTCGGTTTCTCTTTCATGTCTTCACAGTCACGTGCAGATCAGCAATGAGTCTGCAATTGACTTCTACCAGAAATTTGGCTTTGAGATCATTGAGACAAAAAAGAACTATTACAAGAGGATAGAGCCAGCAGATGCCCACGTTCTTCAGAAAAGCCTGCGCAGCCCATGTGCGCCCCCAGCAGGAGAGCTGCAGAAAGCCGACTAGGGGTCGAAGCGACACCAGATTGGTTTCTTCCCCAAATGGAACTGTAACAGATGCCCCAGGGTTGACACACTCACCACTTTCTTCAGAGGACATTTTAGACAGAAAAAAAAAATCAATGACGTATTTGCTGCATTTATTGTGCAAAAACTTTAGTCCCCCCCTCTGTTTTTTTTTTTTTTTTTTTTTTTGCTCATCGTTTAGAGAGTTGAAATTACATGGAGGTTTTCAAGCAGAATCCATAAGTGCTCCAAAAAGCTGCTGACTTCTTATTGATCTGACATGGTGAAGGTTTTTTTCAAAGCATACTGTTTGCATTTTTTTTTTTTTTTAGATTTGTTTAAGGTAAGGGGACATCGCTTTGCTTGGACAAAACAATAGAACAAAAGAGGTAAAGTCTTTTTAAAATATGACTCGATACACCCCAGCTGGCAACCTTGGAGTGATTGTTTGAAGCATCTTAGGGGCACTTGGAATCCGCAGAACTCCATCACCCCTCCATCTGAGCCCTCGGACACACGCGGCAAGGGAATCTGCTGGTAGCTGAGACCTCCTGTTTCACCATACAGGCAATATGCAATGTCGGAGGGTTGCATGCGATGCAATGTCTCCTTGTGATGTCAGCCGCATCAGTCTGTGTTGAGGCTAACCCAGTGAGGAAATGGAGCATAGAGCCCCCTCGAACAAGAGAGTGGTACAACTGTTTTAGTATGGGGGAGGTTAAGAGGAGTAAACTCCACTTGTTTGTGAATGTTTTGTTTTTTCAGCCCATTATTTAATATGCCCATCTTTTTTCTTTCTTTTTTTTTAATTTGTGGATTGAGTCTGGGCTTTTTCTGGGGTTTGCAGTAATGTTGCTGGTGAGATGTTAAGGCTTCAGATAGCAAGATTTGGCTTTTTATGGGCCTTTGCCGTTGCGTTGTTTATGGTGGATGTGGTTCTCTAATCATTTTTAGTCCACCAGGACTTAAGTTAGAGTTAGTTTTTGTTTTGTTTTTTATGTGAAAGAAGTTTCCTTCTCCCCCACCCATTACCTGACTGACTGTTTCTAAATTTGAATTCTAACTTCTCACTTGTTAACGCAGCAGAAATAAATCCTCCCACAATGCAACAGTTACATTTCAGTGATGTTCACTGACCACCACCTATTTCCCATATACAATGTGGGGGTGTAAATGGTTAGTTCTACAAGTTATTGTATAGGACTTGCGGAACCAGATCCCAGGAAAAGCCTTGACTCAGTGCATGCCAAGGGAGACATGCCCTCTTCATTGTAGTAAAAGCATGTTTTTGTTCCTCCTTTCTTTGGAAAATTTTATCTTTTTCTGGAGCTCTATATTGTATGACTTTTAAACCTCTAAATAAAAAAAATACTATTTGCATTATTTTTCGTTTTTCATTATTTTTGTGGACAACTGGATATACCATTAATGTTATTCGGTATGCAGTGTTTAATTTAAAAAATACTTTTTTATTTTTAGAATATTTCTTAAGCTTTACTTGTTTCTTTTCTTTTACATGGTTATAAAGTCCACAAGACTGGGACAACAAACATTCACGTCTCCTGCGTTGTGTGCGTTTTCAGATGACCTCATCAACAACAACGCCCCTTCAGCACGGACTCGTGATCTGATTGGATACAAGCTCATTCGTCTACACTGTGATTGGACGAAACGGAAAACCCGCCTCACTGTTTTGTGACTGCCAGTTTTATGCTAGGTCAGAGATGGAGTAAATTGTTCAGGATTAACAAAGTTTTGACGGGGTTATCGTCAGCTCAAAGAATGAACAAGCAATCGGTAGGTCCTTGACATGTGACAGAACTGCTGACATGATGTGTTAAAGAGATTAGTGATGAATTTAGTAAACGAAAACCATGGTGATGTGTTAGCTGTCGTGTTAGCTCACTGCCAGTTAACCACTCAAGCCATCATTGTGCCTTAAGGGCATACAAAAGGAGACACTTAGAAGAGTTGCACCGTGATGTGTGTACAGCCAGCTATATTTTCATCAGTCTGTGTCTGTTTATTTTAGTTATTCAGGCCCAGAGCTCAATACAGATTGTATAGGTTTCAAAGCTAACAAGCTAAGTCTGTTAGCCAAGTGTTAAAGAGCTTCACATGCTAGTGGTGACAGGCGAGTCAAACGGGCTTACTTTTACTGTATTTACATTGCATTTGAGATTTAATACACAAGATCAGCTGGCTACAATCTGTAGATGATGTCTGTATTGCTTACCTCTGACATGAGTCAGATTCCTCCTTACTGCTTTGATGACTTGCAAGTAAATACAATGTCCATTTAATTTAATCTTAATGCGACTAACCTTTCAGAAGTGTCAGTGAAACTGTACATTATATAGAGAACAAGAAGTTCAATGACAATGCCTTACAATAATGTAATAGTGGTTGGTGTAAAGTTATGTCATAATTTAGTATTTAAAAAAATATTTTTCCTATTCTTTACTTCAGTTTTTCATGGAGTACAGGGGTGCCTGGATCTATGGTCTTCATTGTTGAGCTCTTCATTGATAGCTGCATGCTTAGTGCTGAAAGGTAATATTGCATTTGTCTCCAACCACATCATATCCCCTTACATATCATAGCATGAGTTACATTTTTTTCAAATAAGATTTTGTTAATGTGTTTTGGTATTAACAGGCTGTACAGTGTGCCAGGATGCCGGAGATAGTACAGAATCAAACAAGTAACACAAAACCACCACGGTACTGATCAATTCCTGCTTAAAGAGTATATTGAAAGTCATAGAAGTTCTGACTGAACCCAATTGTTCTGTCGTTAAATGTATCATTTTTGGGCTATGTTTGTTTTATAGGTGACACTTTACAATAAGGTTCTATATTTTAAGATCAATTAATGCAATAGGTAACCATGAACAATACTTTATAACATTCCTTATTCTAGATTAATATTATTGCTGTATAAATTGAATGTAGTAAATGCATAACGAATGAACAGTTAACACATTTATACATTAAATTTAAACTAGATTAATAAATACTGGAATAAATTATTCTGTTTATTGTTAGTTCGTGATACCTAGTGCATTAAAAAATTTACCCTTATAGGAAAGTATTACCATTTTATGTTTAATATACTCAGATTTAATTATACATATTTGTTATTTCATAAACTTTGTGTAATGCGTTATTTCTTATGAGATGAATTTCTTATGACCAATTTATTATTTTCTATGAAATGTTAGGCGGAAGAAAAACAAGGAGATTCATAATGCAGGTGAGAATGTATTATGGTAAAAACAAAGTATGAGTGTAACAGTTTTTATTTTAATATGTAATAAATATTTCATAAGTAATATTTTTGTATGCTATTCTTTATTTCCTTTACACATTAGTGGAAAGACATCGTAAAGAGAAAATCAATTCTGGTATAAATCGGATTGGAGAGCTTTTGCCTTGCTCTCAGGCCTTGAAACAGGTAAACATGTGTAATAAAAGTATAAACTAAGCACAGTTTTAAAAGCGGTGTTTTGTTGTTCCTACAGAGTTCTTAGGCTGTAATATTTTGCTTTTCCTTATAGAGTAAAAATATGATTCTGGCGGAGGCTTTTCGTTACATCACTGATCTAAAGAAACAAAATGATGAAATGCTGCTCAATGGAGGAGACAAAGTCAAAGGTGAGCCGGGATCTCATTACAAAATCTAATTGAATATCGCGTGCATTTACATATGATACATTAATATTTTACTTGCACCTTATGGGACATTAGTTTTATTCAGATATAAGTATTGAATTAATTTTCTGCCAATGCATTCTTTGTAGGCTTATGTGCGGTCATTCATTTTGACATCTATGTTAAATATGTTTCTACAGCAGAGGAGATAAAGCGCTTACGGCTCCAGCTGGAGGACCTACGCAAGGAAAGCGCTCATTATATTGAGCTCCTCAAAGCTAATGGCATCAATTTCCTCGATGACCCCACTATACACTGGAAAGGGAAGCAGCGCTGTGCAAAAGTAGCCAAAGTCACGCCAACGCACTTGATGTCAAAGGGAATAATCGTCTACTCCAATGGCAACAACTCCTGTCCCACAAGCAAAATCTCTATTCCACAAAATTCAGTTGCTCATCTTGATAAACAACCGGCAAATGCTGTATCAGTCCAACCATCATGTGATATTACATTAGGCACGGGCCAGACTGTTGGTATTCTGAATGGAGCACCAGTCAACAAAGTTGTAGTCACCTCTGCATCTTCCCACATACCTGTAGCAACTCTTATTCCTGCTGTATCCAAGCCATGTCTTACAGTCGTGGAACAATATTCTCCTCTGGCACCTACGACTCCATTAAACCCTCCTATGAATTATATTACAGTTCAAGGTTTATGTCCCCAGTCTGCTGTCAGCACCCCGCTCCCTCCACAACTTCAACCAGATAACCCAACCCCCAGTCTCACTACTGCTACCTGTCCGGCAACGCCTCTCAGACTTCAGCATATGCTAAACATATCTTCTCTGCCTCAAGTTGTGATCAGTAACTCGGTGGTTCCTGTTGCTGCAGCCTCCACCCTGCTCTCACAGAATTCTGAAATCCAATCTGTTAGCACTATATTACCAGCAAGCTCTACCCTTCTTAGAACCAGTCCAACTAGTAGCACACAGACTACATGGACAACACTACAACTTACGGGAAATACAGTGCAACCTGTCTCCCAGGCACTCATCACAGATGGTGCCAGCTTTTCACATAACCCTCAGCAACTTTCTGTATGTTCAGTGGGGACAAAACTCCTTGAGGAACCCACTTCTATCCATTTGCAACCACAGGCTCCTGTTCAACTGCAAGCCCCAACATCAACATGCGTTCCTGTTCAGCCATCTGGGCCAAGACCTCCTCAGATATATTCAGCAGTTGTACCATGCCCTCAGACAGCCATAGCCCAACAGTCCTCAATTTTATCGGTGCCAGCCATTGTATCCCAAGCTGTAGTGGTCCATCAGCCATCTGTTGAAACACAGACAGCACAGTTGACCCATCCACAATCATCTGTTCGGGTGCAACCTGCATTATTACCAAAACCTCAACTCAGCTCCGCTCTAATGACCACCTGCAACCCCACCCTACAACCTAAAACTCCAGTTCAAACTGCTCTGCCATGCCAGCCTCATTCCCTACCGACAGTGGTGCCCCAAGCCCAGTCTGCCGTTGTGCCTCAACTGCATCTCAGTGTGGTGCCTCAAGCTCAACCAATCATAAATCCACCAACTCAGCCTGCCCTTGTGCCTCAACCACAAGCTGCCGCACTGCCAGTGTTACAGACAATGCAGTTATTGCAGGTGAATTCTGATGAAACACCAGTTGCTGTGACATCCTCTCCTCCAAGTAACTCACACGTTGTTATTCTGCAACAGGGAAGTTCATGTTCAGCACCACAAGTTCTCAGAGAAGATGTCACTAGTCAGACACCCTGCCAGCACATTGTCATAATTCAGGCACCTACATTGACACCTGCACCACAGAGTCATCACACTGCCATTGTGTCAGCTGCAACCCCAGCTTTATCCAGTCAAACAACCACTTCGAACCCTACCTGTACAGCTAGCATGCAGGCCGCTGGGACAAAGCAGTTGGTACATATTCTTCCACGTCCTTCAACCCAATTGCAAGCACAAGCACAAGCACCTCAGACTATCACTGTGAATGGACAAGTGTATGTTTTGCAGCCTGCAACGTCACCAGATAAGGGAGACTCTCAGTCTGGACAAAGTGTAACTCAGATCCTTCAGCCCACCTGTGAGGAACCCACCGCAAATGTTGCCATGAATTGTTTAGGTGCTTTAACTAGTCTTAGTCAGAGCATTTCAAAGGTCTCGAGTCAAAGCAATGTGCAGATATACACCATTACTCCATCTTCCCTCAGTACTGTGCAACCTCTTCCAACGTGTGGTTCAGAAGTCAGCACTCCTACTGAAAATGTTCTTTCCTCCTCTGTTCCTGTACCATCAACTGCTGCTGGCAGTGCAGTCAAAATTCTGCCAAAGAAAGGTTGTGGGACCTCTGGAAATCAAACCAGACAAAACTCAGTCAGGAGAACCAGACTGGTTAAACGAAAGGAACCTAAACCTGGGCGAGGTTTGCGTAGAATTGCTGTCAAGAGTAAGGCTCTTGTTGCAGTTGATACTTGTTCTGAGTTATCAACTGAAGCAACGGGTGTTAATTCTGTAAATTCTTTAAATAAAGATACAGTTAGTCATGAAGTTAATACGCAGAGTACACCTGCCTCCAATAGTGTTATTTCCACATGCAGTAGTCCTGCAATCATTAGTGTCAGTTCCTCCAGTCAAAAATCAGCAGAGAGTTCTGTCACGGCTTCAGATAATGGATCCATTGTCAAGTCCCCATTGGCTGGTGGAGAAATTTCAAAGACTAAAGCAAAATCTATGGATGATGTCAGCTTGCATAACAATGAAACCGTTAGCAGTGTCAGTTCAGTAAGTTCCACTCAGGGTAACGTGGTTGTTTCTACAAATTGTGGCAGGTTGAGTAAAGAAATCTTTACTCCAGATTTTGGCCCCCAGCATAATTGTTCAGCGGTTAGTGCTGGTCTCTCGTCACAGTGTAGCTCTGTGGATACTGTTGTAACTTTGTCAGTTGCATCATCAGAAGTTCATGTTAACTCTTCATGCAGTGTTACATTTTGTAATGGAACTACTGGTCAGAACAAGGCGAGTAGCAATAATGTTTGCACCAGTAACGAAGGCAGATTAACAGAATCAAGACCCAGTTTTACAGAGAGTTCTACTCCGCTGACCACTGTAACCTCCATCCAAAATTCAAAAGTTAAATCTGTTAATTCGCCCCCAGTACCAAGTCATATATCCACACTAAGTCGACCGTTGGGCATCATTGCTAATTCAGCAGAGAGTGGGCCAATGGTTTCCATCATGCCGAGTCGGGCCATTTCACAAACACAAGATAAGTTTGCTAGAAGAGAAGAGTTGACCAACTCTCCTCAAATTCAGGCATCATTTAGTGTGCCCTCAACATCAACTCCTAGCTCAGACACCTCGATGTCAACTCAACCAGATACTTCCAGGATTTCAGACCCTTTCAAGTCCCTAAAACGACCATCCTCAATGAATTTATCAATGGCAACCAATAACCAAGGGAATTGTACAGACTTCAAACTGCCTGAATCAAATATGAACACACAACCTGGCAAGGATGGACAGTCTGCTGGTGCCACAGAAAAGAGTGTGACAGAAGTAGCTGCTTTTGCTCAGAAAGAAACAGTTCCTCCACAACAAGTATGTACATTGGAAAATGATTCTTTTGAGCCTCCACTGGGAACTATTAGACAGACCGATTCACCTATGGCAGGAGGTTCAGGCGGGAGAGGGTTTTCTGTTGCATCATTGCTTCCAGCAGGCCACAACATCAGTGCATCTTCAAGTGCATTTGGTGCATTCTCCTTTACTTCCGAGCAGGCAGAAATATTAGCAATGGCTGCAAGAGCCATATTTGAACAGGACAGCCCAGGCAAGAGGGCTGCTGGATGCAGTGTTGACAACCCAACAAGTACTGCTGCCACAGGGTGGGACCTTCCAAAAATGCAGCCAACTCCTTCTAACAAGGAGAGTATGACTGACCAGCTGGTGAAACTGACAAAGCAGGCTGATTTACCCATGTCAAAACCTTCATCTCAGGTCTCTACCCGAGTTCCTCCAGGTGAGCCTTTAGCCAGTAGCACTACTGGCATCAGACTTCCTCAGAGCATAGCTTACTCACAGTCTCAGCCTAGTTCTGTTACCAGCCTTAATGTTAATAACCTCATCAGACCAAGCTCCAACCAACCTTATCCAGGATCGCCCAATCTTGCACAGCAGGTCTCCGCTCCCTCGTCAGGAGTGCCTGCCGTAATGGTGTCTCAGTCTTCCTCACAAGTTCCCCCAACCTGTTCTGGCCCTGCTCAGTCTAATGAATATGCGCCTTTAAAGAATGTCCTGATGCGAACCCAAATTGGTGTTGGAATGGTTGACCGTCATCAGAAGGATATGCCAAAAAGGTCTGCCCAAGATGACCTTATAATTCCAAATAAGCGATCAAAACCGTGCCCAGCAGGGAATGTTTCAAGAGTAGACATTAAGGCTACAGATCACGTGCAAATGATGGTTAATCAGATGCCCTCAAGTACTTCTGCAGTTATGCCAAGGAATCACTCTGATGGTGTTGGGGCTTTGTTTTCTGGTAATACATTCATGAGCACTGTGCTCCGCCCTACTGAAGGACACTGCTCTGTTCAGGTGCCAACACATGAACAAACTCAGCCAAGTGTGGTGCACCTGCAGCAAGGACACATACAACATAATGCTCCACAGTCTGGGCAGAATTTGGGTGGAAACCCCTACCTCAAACATCAACAACAGCAAGAACAAAGACACCTTTACCAGCTTCAGCATCACTTAACGCAAACTGAATCTCAGATCCACGGCATTCATCAGAGGAACTTGCTACAAGACCAGCATGTGCAAAAAAAGAGAGGTGTGGTGCGTGGGGGGCAGACAGGACCAAATGTTGGTTTGCAGAAGCAACATCATTTGGAAAAGAGTGGAGTGCAGCATCAGCAACAACAGCCTCCTCAACAACAACAACACCAACAACAACAGCAACAGCAGCATCCACAACAATCCCAGCAGCATCAACAACAGCAGCACCATCAACAGCAGCAATCACAACAACAGCAGCAAAAAGCACAACAGATTCAACAGCAGCAACAGTCACACCAACAACAGCAGCAGATGCCACCGCAGAATTCGCATTCACGTCATCAGCATCTCCAGCAGCAGATTCAGCAGCAGCACTTTGGGGCTAGACAGGACAAAAACTGTGAGGCTCAACAGGCAGGTCAGAGGGTACATCAAAACAATCATTTGGGTCAGCCGGAGCGTCCACCTGGACAGGATCATGGGGCTATGCAAAGACTAATGGGATCTCGTTCAATGGAGCAGCAGTTGACCTCTCAGGCTAGCAATTCTGTTTCTCGTTCCTCAGATCTTGCTTGCACTTCATCACGTCAGGATCGCCACCGTCTCTCTAGTTACTCTGCAGAAGCTCTGATAGGGAAGACTCCTGCTACTGGTGAACAACGTATGGGTGTGCACCTGCAAGCACCTCGAAACAATGCACAGGACCAGTCGGACTTGCGAGGCTATGTAGACTCATCACGTGGTAAAGGTAACATTGCTCATAATTCTCAGAGCAGGCTACCGCCTGACCATTCTAATACCACAGACACCCAAAGAATGCCAGATTGTGGACCTTTCAAGGCTTTGGTTAGTGGGCATCAGCTAAGCAACTTCGAAGTGCAAGTGTCTCGAAGTGGTGACATGTCCAGTAAGTCTGTACCTCAAATCCAGAGAGGTCCTCAGCAGCAAACAGGATTCAGAATGGGTGCAGGGCCTCCAGGGGATGTGCGTTCTCGTGGGACATATTCAAGTCCGCATCCTGTTGCGCAAGGCGTGCACATTGGAGCAGGATTGACAAGAGAACAGGAGGGATGTCACCAGAGCTTTATGCAAAGTCTTTTGGCACCTCATATTCCTGAACAAAATGGGCACCAAAGGGCAGCCCAGGGCTGTACCCCAGTGAGTATAGAATACAACTGTGTTCCCGGGACCTCTGCTGGAGAACTTCAAGCTAAATCTTCTAGTCCTAATTTGCACCCTGCGCAGAAAGCTGCTCCCCTACGTCTAGGGGACAGCAACAAAGGCCATATTTCTCAGATCAGTGCAAATTTGCATGGTCCACCTGTGAGAACAGGGCCACCCCATCCCCCAACACCACACAGCAGTTCAGACACAGGACGCACTCAAGGCTCAACCAGGTCACTCTCTGTTAGTCAACGACCCCATCATATTGGACCAGATCCACATAACACAAAGATTCGACCAGGAGATCGACCGCGGTCAGGCAACTTGAGACCTGGAAATCCCTTTGAACCAGAAAGCTCTTTACCTCTTCCATCAGGTGGAGGAGTGATACTTGGCCGTTCACAAACAGGAAGTGAAGCTAGACGAAGTAGCATTGTGCGTTTCATGGCTGATGGTGCACAGGTCAGCAGTGACAACAATTTGGTGTCTGATCGCTGTGCTGTGTCCGATCTCACCCAGAACTTTGGCTTTCCTTTCATTGCTGAAGGAGGAATGAATCCACCACCTCCCATTAATGCCAACGCATCCTTCATCCCACCGGTCTCGCAGCCCAGTTCCTCTCGTACCCCAGCCCTCCTTCCTGTGGAACCTCAGAACACTCTGCCTTCCTTTTACCCCTCATATTCCCCTGCAGCTCATCCTAGCCTTCCAAGTGATATTCCTTTACAGTATTTCCCTAACCAGATGTTTACAAGTCCAAGCACTGACAAGAGTGGCGGTGCACCACTGAACAATCGCTTCGGTTCTATTCTTTCTCCCCCTCGACCTGTGGGCTTTGCACAGGCCAGCTTCCCGCTTCTGACAGATATGCCAATGCCAATTGCAAACTCTTCAGGCATCACACCTCATTTATCCAACTTCAACCTGACCTCTTTGTTCCCTGAAATTGCCACAGCAATGCCTCCGGATGGCTCCTCTATGCCAATGTCACCTTTATTGTCTCTTGCCAACACAACTTCCTCAGACTCAAATAAACAATCTAATCGTCCAGCTCACAACATCAGTCATATCCTGGGACATGATGGGACCTCTGCTGTTTAAGATTACAAAAATGAAACATTTTGAGTATTTCTGAGAATTGTATTAACCGTGACATTGGCGTAGATTTTGCACGGGATGGACATGGTGTTAAGGCTTTTTATTCAAAAGAAAAATAAAGTGTGGAATGTTCTCAGGTCCCAAGTCAGGATCACTCTGGAACTATGGGAGGAAAGTAAAATGTTGCATTATGTCGGTTAGACTTTGGTAGGTTTCCTTTGCTTGGGTTTTTTTGCTGATAGTTTGGGCTGTCATGGTTCTACATGATGTATAACTTGTCTTTATTTCTCTTAAGAACAGTTCCTGTTGTTTAATAGTTTTTACTCTGTAGCAACAATAATAAAATGTTACAGCAAAAAAAGTTTATAATTTTGCATTTAATGCAACAGTAGGTATATCTGAGCTGTTTTGTAAAGTATCAGTTGTTTTTCAAATGTTTATAAATATTTTTCCTTCTTAAAAATAATTCTCCTGCAGAATATCATTCCAGAAGAATTTTTGCTTATTTATGAAAATGGATGTGTGGTCTGTAGATATTTGTAAAAAGGAAAAGCTATTAAAGTTTCTATCTAATCTAAGAAATTGAGATGTTTTTTTTCTGACTGACTTTTGTGATTGTCATTGATTTGGAGGTATTTTTTTCCCTCTTGTTTTAGCATGGTAAATCCACCAGATGTCAGTGCATTTCAAAGATTTTGTCATTACCTTTGATTTTAGGCTCAAATAAATATTCCTTTGTGTCAGTTAGATCTAAACTGCTGCTTTTAAATGCTAGCAAATGCTTAAAATTCACTAAAACAAAATAGATTAAGATATTTCTGCACCGTTAACATCAAAAGAATCAGTTTCTTTAACTATATACTGTGGCTCCAAAAAGGCACTGGACACTTAAGCTACTTTATGCATTGTTATTATGATGAAATAAATGCTTCTAGTTATTCTACTTCTGTGAATTTGAAAGGTGCCTGACCTTGAGACCAGCTGATTTAAAAAAAAAAAAAAAAAAAGTGATGAAAAGTTAATCATAGATATCAACTACTTTCGTTAACGTGAACTAATGAAAAATACTTTTACAGTATTTATTAATGTTAATCTAAACATTTACTAATTCATTATTCAAAAGTATTTCTTAACATAAGTTAATGCACTGTAAACTAACTTGAACAAACAATGAACAACTATTTTTAATTAACTAACTAACAAAGATTAATAAACACTACAACAAATGTACTGCTCATTGTTAATTAATACATTAAGTAATGTTAATAAATTAGACCTTATTGTAAAGTGTTACTTATAGTTTTAATATCTAATGCAGTTCAGACATTACATGCCTTTCTATTTTTTGGACTAGCCTTTGATATTTAGGAACGAGCTACATACACTGAACAAAATTATAAGCGTTTTTGTTTTTGCCCCCATTTTTCATGAGCTGGGGCCCGTTTCAATAAGGAGGTTCAACCAACTCTGAGTTTAAACCTGAACTCTGAGTTGACTAACTCTGAGATTGGAAACTCTGAGTTTTGGGTTTCAGAACAGCTGAATTGAGGTAGTTCAATCAACTCTGAGTAGACTGACTCTGAGTTAAGCACATGCACTCCAACTATGAAAAGCCACGATCAATGGAGCTCAGAAATTATGATTCACCATGGCAACAGCACCCAACAAAAAGATGTTTGCATACTTCCGGGTCAATATGTAAGTTTAATTCTTAATTATTTTAATTAAGTTTAATTTCCATGGTATCCAAAAGGCAAAAAAAGTATGTGGCAGCAGCTAAACATGAAAAATAAAAACATCATTCAATCAGGTAAAGCTTTAAGCATGAAATGTTCATGGGTGTAGGTTTAATGACTTTACAAACATTTGACATATTAATTAAATATTATTCAGTGTCCAATGTGCAGCAGCTTTTCCCACATAGACCCTTTTCACAGACTGTGATGACGCGTCTTAATGGTCATCAATATCGTAAATCCTGCAACGTTTTTTGTATTTTCATTTTTATTTTTTATGTATGTACATTTATAATACTAATACTTTGTATTATATTACTTTTGCATCAAATTACAAAAAAACAAGTGACCGCTGTTGTGAGGGTGTTTCTAATAACGCGTCTATGGAAGTGATGGTGAAAAATAATATATTTCTCTCTTTTCACTTCCATCATCAATCTCATTCCATTTTTTCCCTCTTTTTGAAAGTTGTGAAATCACTATTTTGGAGTTTTTCTTTTGCTATTTGAGCAAATGGGGACACAAAAAAATATATTTAATGTATTCTCTCATTCACAGCTATACGAGTTAACCCAACTATGACGACTTCAGCTTCAGAAACCCAGAAATGTGAAAAGGGTCTATGCTCTTTTCACAGAATGAAATGTTCTCTAATCCCACCTGTTACATTTATTAATGAGGGTAATGACATTAATATTTTACTTCTACTCAGGCCAGCCAAACACCAGCACCACTGACAGATGAAGAGGAGATGGAGGAAGAATATTAACATCCAACAGGAAAAAGAATGGAGTTTTTGTAGGAAATAAATGTGACCCAAAAAATTGGTCAGCTGTGGTGGTAGTTACGGCATATATCTCGTACTACCATCTGGCAGCATCCTTCCATTCCATACAGTAATCCGTTTTCAGAAAGTGTGATGATGGGAATATGAGTGTCATCAATGCGTCCAACTACTGGAAATCCTAAAGGAAATTCAAATTATTAGGTTACTTCTAGAGGTTTATCAAGTGAACGTCAGGATCCTGTATAAAAGGACATGCCATTTTTGTCACTTTGACAGTGTCCTCATAATGAAAATATAAGCAATGAATGAATGTTCCTCCACTGCAAAGAATGCTTTTCTTACTATGTATTTTTGTCAAGTGGCAGATCATTTAATTTGTTTTAAGTGAACTTCGCTTAGTTTAGATTTAGATTAAATTTATATTTTTTTATATTTGTACTTGAAATATGACCAAAATACTCAGTAAGAAAAGCATTTGTGGCATTTGAATGAATGAATTAAGTATTTAAACACTGTTGGCACTTTAAAACGGGGAGGAGACTGAAAGAAACTCTGGGTTTACCGAAGAAAACCTGCTCCTGACCAGGTTAGGTTCACAGAGTAAGTTACCCTGGTAACTGACTCTGAGTAGAAGTTACCTCTCTTTTAGAAACGGGCTTGACTTACCCTGCTTTCTCGGGTTTGACATACCTCCCATTCTGAAACTGAAAACTCAGAGTTTCCCTTATTTCAGGGTTAACATACTCAGAGTTTTCACTTAACCTCCTTTCTGAAACGGGCCCCTGAACTCAAAGATCTAAGACTTTTTCTATGTACACAAAAGGCCTATTTCGCTCAAATATTGGTCACAAATCTGTGTTAGTGAGCACTTCTCCTTTGCCGAGATAACCCATCCACCTTACAGGTGTGGCATATCAAGATGCCGATTAAACAGCATGATTGTTGCACAGGTGTGCCTTAGGCTGGCCACAATAAAAGGCCACTCTAAAATGGGGGGTTTTATCACAGATGTCACAAGTTTTGAGGGAACGTGTAATTGGCATGCTGAGCTGTTGCCAGTGAATTGAATGTTCATTTCTCTACCATAAACCTTCTCCAAAGGCGTTTCAGGGAATTTGGCAGTACATCCAACCGGCCTCACAACCACAGACCACGTGTAACTACACCAGCCCAGGACCTACCCATCCAGCATCTTCACCTCCAAGATCGTCTGAGACCAGCCACCCGGACAGCTGCTGCAACAATCAGTTTGCATAACCAAAGAATTTCTGCACAAACTGTCAGAAACCATCTCAGGGAAGCTCATCTGCATGCTTGTCGTCCATAAAGGCCGCAACATACTCCGCAACAACAGAGAAAAAAGCTCTCAAAATGACATCATTTTGTTCTCGGAGCCCTGGTTTGGGAGTTCTCGCAGCTCGTACTCGACACATCGTCTGAGCAGAACTTTTTTCTTGTGGGTGTCCGAGACCTATTGTGTGATTGGTCAGAATTTTAAAGTGAGCGGGGTTAATGCGGAGAAACAGAGATGTTCGGCACCTGCTTTTCTCGTGAAGTATGGAATGTCCTGGCCAGAACGAACTTTGTTCTTGCCACCTCGAGAAAACGAACAAATTTCTTTGTTCTTGTCTTGCAGAGTATGTTCCAAGCTTAACCGTCTTGAGCGGGCAAATGCTCGCTCGCATTCGATGGCGTCTGGCACTTTGGAGAGGTGTTCTCTTCACGGATGAATCCCGGTTTTCACAGTACAGGGTAGATGGCAGACAGCGTGTATGGCGTTGTGTGGGATGCTGATTTGGGCTGATGTCAACGTTGTGGATCGAGTGACCCATGTGTTAGTGAGCACTTCTCCTTTGCCGAGATAATCCATCCACCTCACAGGTTTCAGTGTGGCATATCAAGATGCTGATTAGACAGCATGATGATTATTGCACAGGTGTGCCTTAGGCTGGCCACAATAAAAGGCCACTCTAAAATGTGCAGTTTTACTGCATTGGGGGGACACATGGTGGCGGTGGGGTTATGGTATGAGCAGGCGTATGTTATTGACAACGAACACAGGTGCATTTTATTGATGGCATTTTGAATGCACAGAGATACCATGACGAGATCCTGAGGCCCATTGTCGTGCCATTCATCCACGACCATCACTTCATGTTGCAGCATGATAATGCACGGCCCCATGTTGCAAGGATCTGTTCACAATTCCTGGAAGCTGAAAACATCCCAGTTCTTGCATGGCCAGCATACTCACCGGACATGTCACCCATTGAGTTTGGGATGCTCTGGATCGGCGTATACGATATTTCCAGTTCCTGTCAATATTCAGCAACTTCTCACAGCCATTGAAGAGGAGTGGACCAACATTACACAGGCCACAATCAACAACCTGATCAACTCTATGCGAAGATGTGTTGCACTGCGTGAGGCAAATGGTGGTCACATAGATACGGACTGGTTTTCGGACCCCCCAATGCAGTAAAACTGCACATTTTAGAGTGGCCTTTTATTGTGGCCAGCCTAAGGCACACCTGTGCAATAATCATGCTGTCTAATCAGCATCTTGATATGCCACACTGACACCTGTGAGGTGGATGGATTATCTCGGCAAAGGAGAAGTGCTCACTAACACAGATTCTGGGTGCTTCTCAATCAGCTCCCTAGTTCAGTAGTCAGGGCACTGATCAGGACATAAGTCAATGTGCTGACTCCCTGATCAGTGCCCCGACTAATGAACTATGGAGCTGATTGAGACGCAACCTTGGATTTGTGAACAATATTTGAGAGAAATAGGCCTTTTGTGTACATAGAAAAAGTCTTAGATCTTTGAGTTCAGCTCATGAAAAAATGGGGGCAAAAACAAAAGTGTTGTTCAGTGTATGTCATGATTAATGTTCACTGCGCCCGATTAAAATATGCAATTTGGCATCATGTTACATTAGAATTATCACCATAGAAAAGCAAGCATCAACATCTACACCAACCATGCTCAAACGGTATCCCTTCAAATATGCTAGTTCTTAGACACACACACACATAAAAGATGAAAACGACAACAGGAAATATGATTTCTTTAGCTTTATTTACAGGCAATAGTGCTCAATCCATGTAACCATGCAGCTACACTTCTAGAATATGTTAGAGATTGATCGTTTCCTTCATGTTTCATTTTCATAACAGTGGGAAGAAGCTAATACTGATGCAGGAGAACTGCAGGTCTCCAAAAGTAAAAGCACAACTATACAAGCTGACTACATCAAACCAGTTTAGAATATAAAAATCAGCATATTCCAGGTAGGCGTGTTCATCATAAGAATGTCTCGCATCCAGGCTACTGAAAAAAATAAATACCTACAATATATGGTCTCTTTTCCGTAGTCAATATTACTACACACAGAAAGCATACACTTTGCATATATTTGTTAACATATTTGTTAATGATGAAAATAGATAAATCTTAGTAACATATGTACAAAGCTGTAACACACTGTACCGCCATTCAAAAACCCTTACTTACAACTGAGGACGCATCTGGAACAAGTTACAATCAAAAAGTTCTTAAACCGTTGTGTGTATCTGAGTGTTAAAACCTCACAGTAGCATCTATATGCCATAAAGCTATTAAATGATCGTGGATACAACATACTGCGCATAAAATATGTATGCATATAAGGAGTACACATACTACAAATATTTTTGATGCAAAGTGTTTTTAAACAGTCTATTGTCCCAAAGCACTGCTCATTACATCATTCATAATGAATGGATCATTATCATAATGCCCTAAAAGCATAACATTTCCCACCAGCCGTACTTCAACCATCAAGAGATGCTTGCCGGTGGAAAATCTGGAGCTTATTACTGATACTGTATGTATGGTGTTGAGGTGTCAGGTTGTTCCTATCTCACATGAGGATCATTTATACAGCATACTTATAAAAACGTCCTGGTGGAAACAGACAAACATACCAAAATATGTATAACATCTGATATAAACAACCTATATATACACACACATTCTAAAAAAAAATGTACTATGTACAAATACATAAATATATAAATATAGCATCTGTTATACAAAAATAAATATTTTCTCTTTTTTCTCCTTTTTTTCTACAGTTTCATCCATCTTTTGGATCATCCCTTGTCCCTTGTTCCTCAAGCTGCTTCATGGTCTGTGTTGTTCCCACTTCCTGTTGCTCAGCATATTGGAGCAACCGGTTTATGCTCTCATCAACTGTTGTTAACAGGGTCAAGTCTGTGGGGGGAAATTAATTCAGATTACTCAACTACAATAAAAAAATTTGAATACAAAATATTAGGTGTATTTTCAAATGTTAAATTTGATCATGTTTGACCACTTTCATAATTATAAATGATATGCATTTAATAACAATTTTTAAAAAAAAGAGTGGCGGACGTATAGCTGCAGGGTGCACCGTCCCCGGGCCAGCTAGTATTAGGCCACCTTAATTCATTTGGTCTCATTTTGAAATTGCAGTTACTTTTGACATTGCCTTTGTCTTAACACAAAATAACTGAACGCACCGGCAGTGACGTCCCCTTCCAAATGAACTGCTTCAGTGAGGGAGTAATCGGCCTGCATGAAGTCAGGACTCTGAGATGGATGCATAGGTCCCGATAAGCTGAGGACCTGCAAGGGGGAATCAGGCACACAACATCCCTCTTCAGGACAGCCAGACACCCTAAAAGTAAGACAAAAAAGTTCAAATTTCATTTCTGGGTTTCCCTAACAAACTTGTCATTCGCAACCCATTTTAATACCATAACATGTCAAACGATCAATATTCAACGATAAATAAAAATATAGGGCAGGACATGATTTTATCCATCATGAATTGATCATATCAAAAGCACCTATTATGCTTTTTTATTGTCCCTTTGCTTTCCTTTAGTGTAATATTGCTGTATGTGCATGTAATTGATCTGTAAAGTTACAAAGCACAAAGTCCATGCCAAAAGGAGTTCATCTCTCCGACAAAAAAAAATTGCCGCCTCGTCTGTAGTCCTGCCAACTTTGCTATGTCACCATGTTAAGGCCCCGATATACTTCAAGCGAACCGATGTGACGTTATTTTGAACAAAATCAGACCAAAACGTTCGTTTTGGGAGTTTGAAACAGCTTGCAAAGTGAACTTTCTGCGAACGTTCGCTCCGGCTGGTAAACGCCGTTGTACTACCATTGGTCCGTGGCGATTACATAATAGGTAGGTGCAGAGCCGATGAAAAACAGAGTTATGACACTCCCATAGACTCCCATAGGAACGGAGGAATGCGGAAGTTAAGAGTGTCATGAAGCGACCAAAAGTTCCAAACAACCAATAGTTCCAGCATTGAACACCATTCATTTCAGTGTATCTCAAGCACACTCGCTGGCAAATTGATGAAATTACTGCATATTTTGAGATTTTATGGCATTAGTTGACCTCTCAGGAATATTAATAGAAGTGGTATTTTATGAAGTGCGTTATAGTTAATGTTTAGTGTTATATAATTGATGGTTAGACACTAACTGCAGTTAGATAACGCGAGCAGCACTGCAACAGCTACTATATCCAGATGCTATCGGTCATATTTCAACAGTTTTCAGTCTGTCTGAGATCCTTCTGTGGAAAGTGTTTCTATGAAGTCAGTCCATTCAAGGAATAACGTATAACGCCTATGAATAATGAATATGAATAACGCCTGGATAAAAAGAGTTTAATTAAATTGGTTGCCCTGTTTTTTTAAAACACTATTTAAAATTTCTTTCTCTGGTTAATTCTGTATATGCTAGAATCCTGTTGTGTATGCTTATGTGAGACATAAAATAACATTCGGACGTTAACAACATTTAAATTATAAAAGAAATTACCACTAACCAGTAGATGGCGGAAGAGGAACACTTATTGGCTCATTAGCCATTTGTTCTCCTTTTTTTTTTTTATTAATTTTTATAGATCATCAAATCACTATTATAACATTAAAATGACAATTTTTGTTACTTTATTTTTACTGAAGTGTTAAATATATAGGCTAATTGTAGGGAAAAATCACAAGTCTCATGAAAAACTAAAACTTCTGACTAAACTTCACAATAAATCTTGATTTAATCGTCTCTGTGCTTTGTTTGTTATGATGAGAGGATTTGTAGATAATGGGATGATTCGTGTAACACGTAAACTTGCACTTAAATTCATTCAGCGTTTTGAGACTATATAAAACTTGTTTTAATCGATATAGATTCTCGTTCCTGGTAAATTAAACATATGACCGGTCATTATTTTCAACAGAAATGCCTGTGATAGGCTACAACACTCAACGCTTTAAAATCATGCACTCACATGACCCAAATAAAATAACCAGATCACTCAAAAACAACATTAACGTTATCTCTTCTTTATCTCTCCCCAGAATAAAATGCTACTGTAAAGCCTATTCGAAGTTGATGCAAATATAGTGTTAATATTTACCAGAAATTGCTGCAAATATAGTGAAACTGCTGTCTGTCCTGCTTAATCCTATTCAAACAGATTGACAGCACGGAGTTGTTTGGAACTATTGAGAGCTCCATGAACCACGTGACCACGCGAGATCAAGGAGTGTCGCAACTCTCTTTTACTATGGCTCTGGGTAGGTGTGCGTGGAGGCTCTGCCTTCTTTCACGTGGAAATCTTTTCCGCTTTACTTTTCCTGTCTAGTCCGCGAGTGAAAATATGAACACACTGGAGAGCTGCTTTACAGTAGAAAAGTTGTACTTCTGATAAAACGAGACACTGACACAGTTTTTCATGTTTAATATGGTAAAGCTGCTTGATTTTAAGCAATCTATTGTATAAAGTGCTATATAAATAAAAGTGACGTGGTTTTACTAGAGTGCCGAATTGCAGAGCTCATGCAAGCATGCACATTCCTATGATCAGATGCTTTTCTTATGATTTATTAAAAAAATGCTTACTGATTTCTCAATTTTGTTGTGTGTTTATTTTGCTATTGAGAGGAAAGCGTTCAGCACATATTTACATATTCATCTAAATGCACTCTCAGCAGTTTGGATGTTTGCTAACAGTATATCGCTGCTCATGTATTTTGAACTTCGTTTTACCCCTAAACGAAGAACGAAAAAGAACTTCGCCATGAGTATATCAGTGCCTTTACACATTTGCATACGGTCTGCCAATAATTGGCTGATTTCGCTTGTCGATGAGATGCTCTTATTATCGGAATCTCATACGACAATATGGACGCCAAAGATACTATAGATATAATATGGTTTACAGCTGTTCATAGAGCCTAAGGAGCTGAAACCTGATTAAGGTAAGGAGCGTAATATTCCCGACAGATGCTCTAAGTGGTTGACCAATCACAACAGACTGGGCCAGCTGACCAATCAGAGCAGACTGGGCTTTTCGGCAAGATGGGTTGTAAAGAGATATAATCTACAGTATTTCAGGCAGAGGGTTGAAAGAGGTTCTGCAGCTAATTTTTCACTATGTGTCTACAGTAAATCCTGACAGTAGTTTTTAACACCAAAAGATGGTTTGCTCTGGTATCATTTAAATGTATTTAAGCAGTAAAATAAAATGATTCACTTTTTTAAAAGGGCACATGGGCACTCCAAAAAGGTGTTTTCTATAACAAAATAAAGCAATAGTAGAATTCTTACCCGTTACAGTAATTTTGGATATGCGGTTGTGAATTGGGAAGTTTCTGAGGTAACAATGCGTCACACTCCAACTCATTCTCCGCATCTTCCTACAAGACAGACAAGAGATTGAACATCAACGCAATGCAATATCTTCCTTTGCTGGGAGAAGTTTATTACTGTGCTGATTATCACAAAACGTTAAACGGCAATCAAAGTGCAAACTTACCCGGTGTCCAGGAAGGCGCTGTGTAGTGTGTTTCCCATTGGGAATATATTCTCCTTTAGGAGCGTAGACAGTGTGGGCAGGTGTCAGGTGGGGGTCTACAGGACAAGGCCGACCCAGAGCCAATCCTTGCAGAGGGACCATGGTGTACTGGCATGGGGAAACTGTAGCTGCCAACGCTGGAAAGCGCATGTCTAAAGTTTGTTCTGAAATAAAGAGAAATAAAAATATTCATCCAGGGTTTATGTAGGTCCCAGTCTTAACTTATCTTTGAATCCCTAGTGAAGATCTTTTGACTGTTTTCATGTTTCTAAAACTGCACTTACTTTGTTTGGCCCAAACTCTCCACAGACAGATTGGGATGAAGGCTACGATGATGAAAACGAACGCTCCGAGTACCACACCCACAATGAGGTAAGGCAGATCACCAGGCCGGGGAACAGGGTTTCCTGGATGGTTGGGTCTGGACGATGATGTCTCTGGAGGTGTGGTCCTCTGGTGAGGGCGAGCTGTAAGTACACACAGATGTTCACACTTAAGATCTGTGTTGTCAGAAGAGATCTTTGTTCTAGAAATTGGCAGAGGTGTGGTTCGGAATGTGAGTGTGAGGAAAAGGAAACGAACCTTTAGTTTCTAAAATGACAACATTTCCAAACTCGCTCTCGCCCCCTTCGTTGAAACACTGCATCTTAATGTCGTAAGCTGTCTCAGGCTGTAGGTCTGTGATCGAGTGCCAATAGCGGTCACCTAAAAAGAGCGCCAGACCATTACATTTTATATTCTTATATATATATATATATATATATATATATATATATATATATATATATATATATATATATATATATATATATATATATATATATATATATATATATATATATATATATATATATATAGTTGAGAAATGTAAAAATAAAGGAGGTACATGACTAACCTTCCACTATATCCTTTTTGTAGTCACTGTCATTGTCGCTATCGGTGGGTCGGTAGAAGATGTAGAAGCCATAAATGGGGGTGTTATTGACTGGTGTGTACTGCAGAGAGAACAGAAATATTTATTTCAAGTTCCGATAATTTTGTGACACCAAACAGGTCATATTTCTTGGATTTTACAATGTAAAAGTGTTTAATGAGTAAGTGCTTACCGTCCATTTCAGGATGACCGTGGTCTCATTGATGGCTTCATTGTAGGTGATGTAGGGTCCGTCAATGGGACGTCGGTTTGGAGGACCACTGCCAACCACTGTGTAGGCTTTAGAGGGAGCGCTTGCTGGACTCTCTCCCAACACATTAACGGCCAAAACTCTGAACTTGTATGATGTTCCTGCGATGCAATGGAAAGAACAAGGAATAAGTCAACTGCTAGTGAATCTCAATGGGTTTTTAAGATCCTGAGAAACACAAGTTTGGACAAGTGTGTCGAACATTCATTGGTTGCTCCCATCTGTGAACTGCCCAATGGCAAACTAATTTGGCAAAGCTTTTTTTTATATACAACTTTAAATTTTTGTCTTTAATCAAACAGTTTTAATTGTCAATTTAAAAATAGGGATTTATTAAAAAATGTTGCTGTTACAAAACAAATTAAATAAACGCTTAAATATGCAGATATGTCAATTATTTTAATGTAAAATTGAACTACATTTGTAACCATTAATTAAAATTTTAAATATGTATATTTCCAATGTGATTATTTATGTGCATTTTATTTATTTTTTTAATTAATAAAAATAAAATGAAGGATGCAATTTCCCATGCAATTATTGATTTAGTGTGACACTCCTGATTCACTATCGGCATCCGCCACTGAAAACCTTATATAAACTGATCACTTATGTAAAGATGATATAAATCTCACCTTTCTCCAAGCCTGTTATCTCGACTGAGAGGCGAGAGGGAGGTATATTGTTTACAGCCACTTCCCACTCTCCACTGCCTTTCTTCAATTTCTTATACTCCACACGGAATGACTGGATGGGGAATCCACGGTTCCCACGAGGGATCCACGTCACATAGGCTGAGGTCTCGGTGGCCATGGAAACTGTGGGTCTGTCTGGAGCTTCTGGAGCTGGAAAGACAAAAAAAGATTGTCACTAAAATAACAGTAATGTTAGCATAATTAATAATCACATTATTATTAATCAGAACAATTAGTGACTGATAAATCTTAAATATTTAAAAAAATTTAGCTAACGTACGTAAAGTATTTAATGGTCATAATATAATTATCATTGGGGCAAATGTATACTCACGTGTGAGACGAGGTGTCGCATCGGGTGGTTTTGGAGGTCCAGGGGGTCCTCCTCTTCGCCCTGCAGACCAAAAAAGAGACAATTTAATTCACCACTTCACTCTTTTTTTAATACTTCTGCTCAAAAGTGTAATTTGTTATGCAACTCTCTGAATATTTGATTGGTCAATCATTCTAAGGCAAAATATTTTTGTATAATGACCGCTAAATTGTTGATTATTATAATTGTCTACCGTTGTAAATTGTGTAATTGACTCATTGACTCAACACAAATTAAATAATATTTGCATATTTAAAAAATGCATATTTATTTGTCAATTTTAAAAGATGATTTATTTTACTGTTACATTTGACATTGACATTTTAATCCAAATTTTAACAGTTTTCATTATTTTTCTAATTAAAAATGGATAATTGCTCTTTTTCATACTGATATCTCAGGGATACTCAATTCTGATTGGTCAATCATGGCATTAGTTGGTCAAATATTTTAGGCATAAACGTTAATTGTTAATTTATTTAGTTATCATTTAAGTAGACAAGAAATATGTGGGATGAAACGGGTCATTATAGAAAAATAAACAGCTTCAAGAAGATGCAGAGCCCTCCTCTAAACATTGGGATCTTGAGTTTATTTAACATTAGAAACACAAATGTTGATGCAGAAAGGTAATCTTGAACTAGTTGTATGGCTATACATTTGCCTGTTCTAAAAGTCATCATCGCGGGCTGCCCAAGTCCAGCGCAGTTCTTAGCGGCCATCTCCACTTCATAGAGGCTGGCAGGTAGCAGTTTAGTAAGAGTCAGCTTGTGCTGTGAGCCCGAAATGGTGTTAGTGGTCCACTCTCCGGGAGATTCTCCAGCCTGCCAGACAGAAAAATACACACAATGAATCAGAGGAGTGGAATCACATGACAAACATATTGTAGAGTGAAACGAGGCAGATCACACTGTACAAATGAACTTGGCTGTGTTGTACCTTTCTGTACTTGACGACATACTCCAGCACAGGTGCTCCTCCATCATGACGGGGTTTCCAGGTAAGTTCATAGTAATCGGCCTTTCCTGTGCGTGGCTGACTCAGGATGACTGGTGCTTCGGCGAGGGAGACTCTGATCTCAGAGCAGTCGAAAGGCAGCACTGCACTGGTAGCAACAGGCTTCAAAGGTGGCTGTTCCCGCAGCACTTTATCTGGGCTCATCGGTCGAATCATGGGCAGCTTACCTGATCGTGAGGGCACTGAAATAAATACAAATTAATTCATTAAAAAGTGGAAAACACACACACACACACACACACACACACACGTCTTTATCTTCAATCAGTTCTTGCTTTCTCTGGGAATCAAATATCATAATATTATTAAACATTATAATAAAGTGTTTTATACCTGTTGGGACAGTGAGAAGTCTAATGGCTGCCTGTGAGCTGCCCACGCCATTCTCCGCCATGCACTGGTACATGCCATCGTCCTGCGCCTCGACTTGCAACACGCGCAGCCCCTGTGAGGTTATCCGATGGCGTGGTGACGGGCTCAGGGGCTGAGCGTTGTGGAGCCACACCACAGTGGGAGTGGGCTTGCCCCTCACCTGACAGCTGAAACGCACCAAGTCGCCCCGTGAAACGTCTTGTTGCTGCAGCTCGACACGCACCTGGGGAGGCTCTGAAAGACAAAAGAAGGGAATTTCAGACAGATGTGTCGAAACATCAGAAAAAATGCTGAAAAGCATAAACCAACAAGCACTTGGATGGTTTAACAGCACAAAACATGAGTGCTGTTTGTGATGGCATGCTGCTGCGGAGGAGTCTGGGATAGACTGGGTTCTCTCACCCTCTCCAAAAACTTGATGGTTGGATGCTAGTGAATCAGCTCAAGCTCATTAGAGCAACAGCGAGAGCGGCTTAATTAATCACAGCTGCCGTGAGACGAGCCCACAAAAACAACCTCATCAATGTCTCAGAAACTCAATCCTTCTCACACTCTCACACACACTATTTCTTTTCAGTAAATGTACTGTGGGTTCTTTTAGATGCTTATTATTACTTTTTTTTTACTCTGAGCCCTCTGGTTCTGATACACGCTTATTACCTTAAAGCATCATTAAATGATTGGAAATTGAAATTGTGCCACCACACACATAAAATGTTCCATCGCTGCCCTGGTTTCTGCTTTTCATACCCCACTACATTTGAACAAATAATCAATAAATAACCTAAGCCAGGTGATGTTCTGCCAGTTGAACAGTTACAACAAATACAAATGTTTTTTAATACCATGAATTTTAACAATATACAGTTATAAGAGCAATTATACAATATTTTAAATGGATGGCAAAAATAAAAAGACTGGTAACAACGTTAAAATTAGTTAATGCACTGGGTATCGCAATTAATAGTTTAATGCATAAATATGAAGTACAGATATAAACTACATTCAGAAGTCTGAGGTCAGCAGGATTTACTTTATTAAAAGAAATGAATACTTGTATTCAAATCCAACGTGACTGTAAAGACATTCATAATGTTAAAAAAGTTGCTATTCTTTTGAACTGTCTATTCGAATAATCCTGAAAAAAAAAAGAATAATGGGCCATAAAAAACTCTTGCAGGCCCATAATGTGAGACTCTTTCTCTCTAAAAATCATACTCACCAAACACTTGCACGTCGTACAGCACCCTAGCAGAACTCGCAGAGCCAATGCCGTTATCAGCGTGACACACGTAAGTGCCAGAGTCGCTCTCGCTTGCCGCATCAATCAACAAGTTGCTGAGTAAGAAGCGGGTGTTGTTATGATTTCGCAAGTCCAGACCGTCCTTAGCCCATGTGACCTGTGGAGTGGGAATGCCGCTGGCCACACACTCGAGCACAAGCCGCTGGCCTTTGTTCACCATAATGGACCGAGATGCAGGTGGATAGATGATACGTGCGGCCTCAGATGTTGAACCTAAACAAGATAACACGTGTCAATATTAATGTCAACAAAATTGACAGAACGTGTTCATTTTATGCCCTGTGTCCACTTACGTCGTATTCTAAGACGATCGGTAGAGGAGGAGGTTTTTACTTCCTGGGTGACAGGGTTATAAGCAGCACATATATAGGGACCCTCATCGTCCTGTGTAGCATTAGCTATTTGAAGGTTTCCTGATGGCATGATCAGATAATTCCCTAGGACAAAAATCAAAGAACCAGTGATTAGCATCTATAGGACAGGCTAGTATAAACATGTGTCAACAGAATCTAATTTAAGAATCTAGAACATTCCTTAAGGTCATTTCCTTAAATCTAAGCTGTGATCTTCACCATCATTAAACTGAATAGTTGAACAGCTACAGTAATTGCAAGAAAGACAATCATGCTAACAGGCAGTGCTTTGTTGAGTGGACAAGACCAGACAACACACAAAGACTTGATGACTCTCGACAAGACAAGAGCTGTCAAACACCCAAATACCAGAATCAGCTAGTGTGCATTTCAAAAATTGCAATTAAAATAAGACAAAACATGTTTAGAAGTGTGTTGAGGCCCACTAGTTCTTGGTTGAGAACCACTGGCCTAGAGTATGTTGTAAAACGCACCTTTAGAGGTCTCCAGCCACTCCTGTTTGACACTGTAGCGGACCTGAGCTTTAGGTTGACTCTCAGGCAGATGGCACTCGATCACTGCCGTGTTCCCTTCGTCCACCTCAATCTCCTGCTGGTCATCTGGCTCAAAATCTCGCAGTTCTGCACAGAAACACACAAGAGTTATCGTACAACGTTTCTCAAACATATAGCATATTTAATAAAATAGGAAAAGCAAATGGAAAACCCAAACGTCCAAATGCTGGTTGAGCGTTTCAAAGTTGAAAGCCTCTTTGTATTCCATTCAGGAAACCGAGAAGCTTTAGAGTGCATATGCTTAAGACTTTTACTGGGATATCAAATGGGCAGACACCCAATAGCTCTGAAAAACAGAGACAGAAAGTCTAGCTTCCTTAAGCTCAAGCCAGCCCAGGCTAAAATGAGGTCAAAGGCTAAAGGTCACCCATCTCTTGAGTTTCAAGAGAGGAAAAGCCGTTTGGATTGCAATAAAAGAGAATAACTCTGCCTAAGCGAGTCTGTGTGTCATTCTGTGAAGGGAATATTTTCCAAAGGCAGACAGGGAAAATTGCTCAGCGCTGTCCTGAAAAACCCCAAACTTAATCAAATATCTCCCCAACTGTTCATTACTCCTCTCACAAATCAAATTGTTTCATTGTTCTCCAGAGTTCAGTTATATTCCTTGGCGTCTGAAATGTCTCGAAGTTATGTAAAACAGAGCCAAAAGATCCGTGAGGTAAAGATTAAAAAAGTTTTTTGTTGAGTATTCCTGGAAGCAAAGACATACAATGATGGATGAGAAGAGCACTTAAATAATCAACATCTGATAAACTCTCTGACACCATCTGCATCTGTACTCTGAAAATAATAATTGTCTGGTTTTTGAAGTGAAATGATTTTTGAAATCATTTTTTGGGGAGATGAGAATTCCAGGATATGAGCAGGGTGGAGAATGTTTTTGGGGGAAAACGATCCATTTGCTAAATCAATCAGGGACTTTTTACAGCCCACCCCTGCCAGCATCCCGCACCGCCCCACGCTTCTCCTAAATTCTTCAGTGCACACCTTTAACCCCTCCTCTGACTGACTCCCCCTTCACCTCCATCTCCTCAAAACATTCCTCCTCCCTTCAGGTGTGTGAGGGGGGAAAGAGGGGAGGAAAAAAGACCATTTGTTAAAAGTTTAAAAAGTAATAAAAATAAAATCAGTACGTTTTTTTAATTAATACTTTTATTCAGCAAAGATGCATTAAAATGATCATAAGTGACTGTAAAGACATTTATAATGTTACAAAAAAAATTCAAATTTCTTTCTATTCATCCAAGAATCCTAAAAATCTGTATCACGGTTCCTTGAGTCCCATATCATGTGACACTGAAGACTGGAGTAGTGATGCTGAAAATGCAGTTTGCCATCACAGGAATATATTACATTTTAAAATATATTCAAATATAAAGTTTTTAATTATTACCATTTTTACTGTATTTTGGATCAAATAAATGCAGCCTTGGGTGAGCATAAGCATTTTACCAACTTTTGAATGGTAATGTATAAAATACACATATGTGACCCTGGAGTCAGAAGTCGCACGGGTATATTTGCGGCAATAGCCAACAATACATTGTATGGGTCAAAATTATACATTTTTCTTTTATGCCAAAAACATTAAGTAAAGATCATGTTCCATGAAGATATTTTGTAAATGTCCTACTGTAAAGATATAAGAAAATCTATTATTATTAGTATTATGCATTGCTAAGGACTTAATTTAGACAACTTTAAAGACGATTTTCTCAATATTTAGATTTTTTTGCACCAGGGTCACATATGTAATTATTTATTTGTTATTATTTTAAACAGGAAAATGTCATAAAATTTTCCCATTATTTTTTAGTAAAAAAAAACAAAAAACTGTTATGCAGCTCTAACTATTCAATAACACTTCATAGTGACCAGGTGCTCTTACGCTCCAAAAAAAACCTAATCATTTGCACAAAAGCACCTTGATTTACCATAAAAAGTTGTGAAAAGGATCATAAAAGTCATGTACTATATTTCAAATCTTCTAAAGCCCTACAATAACTTTGTGTGAGAACATAGACGCCAACTAGAGAATTACTGCCAGCATCAAAATATTTAATTTCAGTCTTTTCCCCACAAAAAGTCATCATATAACATCAGAAGACTTAGCACATAAGTCGTATGGACTACTTTTATGCTGTTTAATGGTGAACGAATGAAAGAACGAATTGACAAAAAAAAAAAAACATTGGCAGACTACAAGTAAAAACGGTGACACACACAAATGTTTCTAATATGTTTGTATTTATATGTGTGGAGGTAAAGGGTGAATGTGAGATTTGTTTGCGTATGTGCGGTACATTCTATGTCTCCTGGAGGCCTGGAGAGCAGGGACTGCTGGGAGCCGTGCAGAATTAATAGTATTTATAAAATAGATCAGACGAGTTTCCAACTCCACTTGGCAATGCTTTCATACATGCTGCACGGTTACTTAGCATTCATCATTTTTATGTCTGGGGCCACAGAGCCTGTGCGTATGAGTGCTCATGTTTATATGACGTTTAAGACTCGTACTGAGATGATACAGTAACTATTGTGTGGAATATGGCTGGCCAGACTACGCGTAGCCCTAAAAGACGATAAAGAAAAACAGGTTCGCCCAAGAGTTTATTGAGAATTTGTTACGCCATGTATTAAAAACATATGTGAAGAGGTGCGCTTTTTGTGTGAGCGAGAGAGAGAGAGAAAAAAAAAGGGGGGAGAGAGAGTGCTGAAGGAATGTTTCTTGGCTCGAAGGACACGGGAGGCTCGCTTGTCTTTGGAGGAATTCAAGAGGAGAGTTTGAAATAATGCTCAGGCAGGCAACGGCCTCCCCGGTGGGAGACGCTTCAGACAAGATTCCTACAGAGACGGATACCAGGGAGAGCCAAGCTCTTTCACAGAGCAAAAACAAATGGGCAGAGCTTTGAAATATGGAGACATGAGACAACTTCAGGCTCGCGATTACACGCAGCGCCCTCCCTGAGGAACCGTCCAACCCCTGGCAGACTAAGGGAGGAGGTCTTTATTAAATTAGAGTGAGGGGCCTACGTGGGATCATCAGAGACGGGGGGCCCCGGCTAAGAGCTTGCATCTGCACACCCCTAGCTCTCGACTCACAATTCATAGACCTTATCAATTACATCTCGCACATGTACAAGAGACAAAGTAAAACAAGGCTGAAAGTTAGAAAAAACAAATGAGCAGTGAGAGGACTGAAATCCAATGCACCATTAAATGCCATGAGTAGAAATGCAGAGTTTCTATAGTTTCGATAGGGGGGGGTGAATGATGTAAAGCATGCCTGCTTTGTGAGGTGAAAATGGTGTCAAGAATCTCATGTCGCGTCTCATCTTGACAGAATATCCTGCCTCGACTAGTCCCGCCAAACCTGCGCTCCTCACACTATCACACAAACAAGCATGCATCCACAGAGTTCTTTAGAAGCGCGTATGTGGCACATATTCACAAACTGAAAATAAAACTAGATAGATCTCTAGTTTCAGGATTTTGAGAAATTTATTATGATTAGCAAGAAATATAAAAAATTTAGCATTTAAAAAAAAAAAAAAAGACAGATGGTTCTCGCTTCCATTGACAAAACTCTCACAAAATTAGCTCGCTGTTTCTTTTTGTCTTTCTTTCTTTTCCCGTTCTGTCTCTGTGTAAGAAGTGGAGAACAGGGAGGAGGCCCTTCGCTAATGGGGCCCGTGGTTTCACCCGTACACACACGCACAGGCATTATGGTGGGTCACATTACACACCCCTTCCCGTGCTCCAACACTGACTTAGTTAGGACAAACACACACACACCAGCAGTAGAGCTTGGCCTGGAACACAACCACACACTTTAGAGCCCTTTGAATTCAGCACAGAACATTTTCAAAAGTTCACACCAAGTGAAAGTGCAAAAGTGTGTGTACTCACTAGCTGCAGTAACGTTGGCCGGCACACTAGCGCAGGACCCGACGCTGGTGGTGGCCACACACTGGTATCTGCCTACGGTGAGGTTGGTAAGGGAGGGGATGTAGAGAGAACCGGGCCGCACCAGGACTCCCAGCTCCTCGTCACCCCCAGCTGGCAGCTCTCGCCCGTTTAAACGCCAGCTGATGTTGACATGGCTAGGCAGGGCGCTGCAGCGCAGAGTCACGCTGCCCCCCAGTTTCTGCACCACAGAAAAAGGCTCCTCTGTGAAGACTGGGACATCATCTAGAAGAGAAAGTGGGACACAAGAATGGTGAATAAATATTGACATTTTACATTACATTTAATACTTTAGCAGAGGCTTTTATCCAAAGCGACTAACAAATGAGGAGAACAATAGAAGCAATCAAATCAATAGGGCAATAAAATGCGGTTAGTCTAGCACAGTACATGTAGCAAGTTGTTTTGTTTCCTTGATTGTAAGTATTTGTGCTGTTGCTTGTAGTTATTGTTAAATTGTTCTTATTTTCTTTATTTTTATTTGACAGTAGTCCCCTTTTCCATGAACATAGCATACCGAACCCTAAAATCGTGATAAAATTGAACCGTTGCACCCCTAGTGCCTACACAACAAATATATCAGTTATCCAAAAAAGGTGCCGGACCTGAGTCCAGCTTGTTCCGGCTCAAATGAAGCTTTATGATGTTTTAGTGGAGCAGAACCAAGGTGTCAGAAACCCACCTCTAACAGCAGCACTATCCTGCAGGCAGCACAGCAGAGCACCCAGGGCACACAGCGCTCGAAACTTCCGCTTTCTTTCCCAGGGTATCCAGTCCAATATCCCAGACATCTTCCATGCACTACACCTGTGAGAGAGAGCGAGTAAGAGATTATCAGCTGAAAATGTAGTTAGCGTGACATTAAATTGCGCATATGGAGAAAATAGTAGAGAGACAACACCTACACATTCATACAGTTGACAAAACAAGACTAAATTCAGAGTAAAAGCCATTTGCGCATATGGAGAATATAGTAGAGAGACAACACATACACATTCATACAGTTGACAAAAGACTAAATTCAGAGCAAAAGCCATTTATGCTATGCTAGAATGCTATGCACTACTTCAAACAGCAAGTGAGCACTTTTCAGGGGAGCATATTTGCAGTTGTGGACATAAACTACCCATTCAAATGTTCGGGGTCAGCAATAAGAAATGTTTCATGAGCAGTAAATCATATTAAAATGATTTCTGAAGGATCATGTGACACTAAAGACTGGAGTACTCATGCTGAAAATTCAGCTTTGCCATCACAAATATATTCAAATAAAATATACGTCTTGGGATTCGGAGTTGTTTTTCTGCAGCTGGTAGGTACATAGCTATTAGCTATTAGCCAAACTCTGCTGACGGAATAGAATGTGTGCCAAAAGTTATTCTAAATTGTAATATTTCATAATATTACTGTTTTTACTGTATTTTAGATCACATAAATGCAGACTTGTTGAGCATAAGAGACTTAAAAAGATTTTTACCAACCCCAAACTATTGAATGGAAGTCACTGATCAGGAGTCACGACACTAATGAATGAAATGCAGATGACTCTGAACAGCAAAGTTATGCATTAGTAAAATGTACGTTTATAGCTGTTAAGATTGTTGTGAAAAATACTGGTAAAAATGATTGCCACTAGGTCTTTAACTGAGATTTCAAATCTCAGTCTCAAACCAAAAATAAAAATGTCAAATAGGAAATAGGAATCTCATCCAGTGTTTTAAAATCCTAGGTCAGGTTTTATGGTTTAACTGAATATAACTAAAGATCATATGATCATTAACTGCAAAATTACTTTCTCAACCTGATGTACACTTAAAGAAGGGCACTTTGTGAAGGGATTCTCTTGCTCACTCTTATTTGGAACGACTCTACGAGTAGCTTTCCCATGCCTTCAAGGAAGCAAAAATGGCGTTCTGCTACTCCTGAATCCATCTTTCCTTACAAGTTCACAGAACTCATGCTGAAACACACATCCGCATGAACCCACATACAGCAGGTTGGACTGTTGAGACGGGTGCCCGGATAAGAAGAGGGGGAAATCTGAGCCCCCTCACTCAGGTGTAACCGATACAGGCGGGTTCAAAAGAAAAAGACCGGCACACAAAGAACAATGGGGTGGGGGTGATATCATTTGTATTTTCTGGAAATATTGAGTAGTGTAATGTGCTCTCTACAAAGACGCAAACGGAGGGAAAAGGAGAGCGAGTGGAGAGGGAGAAAAAGAGTAATGGTTAGTGTATTAACAGTTAATGCAGGAAAGGGAGCATTTCTCTCCCTCGGCTCTCATTGCCAAGTTTCCCGAATTCTTTCCTGTCAGGTTAAACTAACAACTTCCCGTCAGGAGGAGGAGGGTGGTCCATTGCTCCCAGGCTGCAAATCTCTCCCTCTCTCTCTCTCTCTCTCTCTCTCTCACATACACAAACACACACACACACACACACACACACACACACACACACACACACACACACACACACACACACACACACACAACTCTACTCCCATCAATTGTAAGTAATGATTAATGAAGGCTCACAGAAAGATTGAGAGCTCAAACATGGGAGGGAACCACACCACGCAACACTACAAAAAAAAAAAAAAAAACTCTACACAAATAAATGAAGTCTACGTCTTGGGATTTGGAGTTGTTTTTCTGGAGCTGGTAGGTACATAGCCATTAGCTATTAGCCAAACTCTGCTGACGGAATAGAATGTGTGCCATTTACAGACTTTGGGGTTGGCCCTAAATAAATGTTTTTCCGTTTCCAACACCAGAAATAAACAAGTCATGCTGTCTGCATAACGCTGCAGAGAGATGTTATTTAGCCGGACTGATCTGGAAATGTTGGACTAATCATTTTAATTACCATACGTGTTAAAACGCTGATGGATTTTGCTGTCCGATACAACATTAGGTTGTTTGTTTCTCATCTCTGAAGTGGAAAGGGCATGACGCTGATTCCAGGCACACCAGCAAACCTCACTGCGTAGCTAAGATCATCCTGGCCTAAGCAAACACTCAACTTGACAAGCAGCCCAACAACAACTAGTTTCTACCACATTAAGGGCCAGATTTACTATTAGCTTGCACCAGCGCAAACCCTCTTTTAGCGTTAAAAAACTACAGTCAGGATTTACTAAAGCACTAAAAAGGCGTGGACAGGGTTATTTTTGCTGATGACCTTATTGCATATGTATTTGTAGGAGTTTCCCTTTCAGACGCAAAATTTACGGGAGTAGCGTATTTAAATTTAGCATGCAAGGTGATTTACGAATGTTTGCGTCAATTTACTGGGATTTGCGCCATTGTTTTTGACCACAGCCTGTGACTGTGAGGGATGGAAGTACAGTCAGTTGCTGAACACCTCATTTAGCCAATGAAATATTGAAAGTATGTGTTTTTACACACTTCCAATGGGAAAAAAACCCCAGTACCCAAAACATCAAATTAATAGAACTCTTCTTCTGATGGACTGCTCGGGAACAAAGTTGAGATTTGTAATTGCCGTGCCACTCAAAGAGTGTTGACCATGAACATTATTCTCAAAATATTTGAAAAGTATCATATAACATTGCCATGGCCACATATTTAAATCAAGTCAAGTTCTGTTCTGTGCCAGGGTATCAATCATTCAAACAATGAAACACTTGAAAATACATCTTTCAACAAAGGCATAACACATACACACACACACACACACACACACACACACACACACACACACACACACACACACACACACACACACACACACACACACACACACAACACATAACTGATTCAATTAGGAATGTGACAGCTCTGTCAACCAAACTCTGAGTCAACCTTTTTGATGAGCTCTACTGAATTGTGGAAATTAGATGATGTTTGCATCAAATAAAATACACTGCATTTACTCAGACTATCAGGCTCTTTGCAGCCAACAAAGCTGTGCTGTCAACAGGAACAGGACAGCTGCCCTAAAGGTTTGGAAAAGGCGGCAATAGTCTCTCTTGGCTGTCAAGCCACCTGTCTCAGGCGTCAGAAGTTATCCCCTTAAACACACACGCTTTATTCAGACACACATGCGCAATCCAACTCATGTCATCGCCTTTGAGACAAACACTTCACATTCATATCAAGTCGCAACAGTAATGGAAAATAATTTATAGTGCTGCCATTTTTTTCCCATTCTTCAGCAAAGGGCACAGGGGGAGTCAAATGATACTGTAAGTGAAAAAGTATGCGTATAAGTACGTGACCCATTCAGAGAGCTGAAATCGCATTGATCTGAGCATCTGGATAAGGGCTGTACAAAGGCATGTGCATTTAGACTCTGTTTATAGGAGAAAGAAAGAGACAAAAAGCATAATACTGAAGTGACTTCATAATGCCTCTTTGTCACTAAATGGAGTCCTTTCTTCTAGGGCCACTCTGGTCACTATTGTCCTCCAGCCTGTGTGAAATTCATTTTGACAACCCTACTAATTGGATAAAACTGCTCTCTGCCGGCTGTGGGCCTCCCTCATACCGTTCACATTCCATCTGCTTTCCACACAGAGGGAGGAGAAGAGTAACGAGGAGGTGAGGGGAGGAGGTGGGGTTTAGCTCCTTCTGAATATTTATCACCCCGCTCCCTTCACCCCATTTATGTCCTTCAGACCCCCCCGACCCATCCTCGATTCTCCAAACATCACAATACCCCCCCTTTAGATAAACACATGCGGTGTCAAGTGTGAGGAGTGCTGGGTTCAACTGCCCGCGCGGGCCCATGGCCCACAATGCCGCAGCACATATCTACCATGCGGGAGGCCCGTTGCTCTGGGCGACGGTAACAGGCAGAACGCACCTTAATAGAGTGGAGAGTCATTGTAAAGCAGTGAGCCGGCGCACGGACAATAACCCCACGGCCCCCTGTGAAAGGAGAGACGTTTCTCAGAAGGGCCAGAGGAAGAGCTGATGGGGGCTGCTCAATGGACAAGTAAGGGCTGAAGTTTTGGGCTGGAGGTGGTGGGGGGGTTGGATGGCCAAAAGTGGATAGTGGATATGGGGGTGAGTGTAGGGGGAGATCTTAGCTTTAGGGATCCAAATTAGAGAGTGGATGTCAACTGGTGATTGACCGAAGAGTGGGGGGGGGGGGGGGGGGGTTGAGATGGTGGATTGTTGAAGTTTGCTGGCCATTTGGCTGAAGGAGCCAAAATGGAGAAAGTACAGTTAAGAGAAAGAGTTCACTGAAATTACGGCTTCCCAACAGATTTACAACACACTTAGCACTAGGACTAAGCAATACAGCTAAAAAATGCAATATTTTTCACCCTTTTATATTCTATATACAGAACATCTCAAGATGCAGCTCTGAATTGGCAGATTATATATTTTTTTCCAATCAGAGGAACCAACATTTTGACCAAACCGCCACTGATACAAGAGTTCAAAAGTTTGGGGTCGGTACTATTTTAAATGGGTTTTTTTCTGCTCATCAAGGTTGCATTAACTTGATAAAAAAAATACAACAAAACAGTAATATTGTGAAATATTACATTTGAAAATGACTAGTACATTTTTTTAATTTATTCCTGTGATGGCAAAGCTGAATAACTTTAGTCTTCAGTGTCACATGATCCTTCAGAAATCATTCTAATATGCGGATTGGTTGCTCAAGAAACATTTCTTATTAATATCAATGTGGAAACAGTTGTGCTGCTTCAAATTCTGTAGAAACCATGATATTTGTTTTTCTTAGATTCTTTGATGAATGGAAAGATCAAAAGAACAGCATTTATTAAACTTTTGAAGCATTATAAATGTCTGTTGTTTTTGATCAATTTAATGCACCTTTGTTGAATAAAAGTGTTAATTTATTTTCTTTTTTTTAACTTACTGATTCTAAACTTTTGAATGGTAAATTTAAACATTGAAATATTACCAAATAGTACTATTTAATAATTGTTTAATCGACATGTCATCCTCAATAAACCCGTCTCTGGCGTGATGACTCCGATCTTTCGAATATTTTGATCTAATATGACCTCTGACCTGTAAAGTTGCCAGAATAATAATCATACACTGTTTGTTAATTGGCCAGAGGAGAACTGGCACCCCGACTGAAACTGGTTTCTCCCAAGGTTTATTTTTCTCCATTATGCCACCTGATGGAGTTTTGGTTCCTTGCCACTGTCGCCTTTGGCTTGGCTTGCTCAGTTGGAGACACTAAATATCCAAATACATTTAATTACTCAACTAAATTAACTATATCAACTAAATTACTGATCTGCCCACATTGTCACTGTATGATAATTGAAAAATTAGCTGGATGACATCACCGTTTTCTCCAGAGCGGCTTTGTTGCATTATTTTCCTGTTTAACACTGTGAAGCTGCTTTGAAACAATCTGCATTGTAAAAAGCGCTATATAAATAAAGTTGACTTGAGTATTTACCTACATATGTTTAAACCACTGTAATAAATGAAAATGCAGTGCAGAATCTTTAGTAAACATTTTTGATTTATTACGCAAACAAGAGTTCTGAACTGATTCACTGAATCATTTGAACTGATTCACAGAAATGAATCAAATTTGAATCAAAATGACTGTGAAACTAATCAAACAGCATGGTCTTTAGGAACTTAATAGCCAAATAAAATGTGCATTGAAACCATTGCAATATTTTAAAGTACTGATTCACTGTATATGACCAGCAGATTCATAATGAATATTCTAAATATCGCCCAGTTTAAACTCAGGGCACAGTTCACCTGCTGCCAAAGCCATGACTTTACCTTCAGGGCTCTTCACCATCACTAATCTTCTGGAACATTCTCATGGCTCTCAAACAGATTAGCAGGTGTAAGCAAAGCGGAATCTTTTCCAGAACTGCCTTGACTCCCACAATACACCGGACAGACATCAGTTGTTCCCATGCTGGAAAATTAAACATCAAAAGCACCACTAACAAGGCCAATACCCCCGCCATCACCATACCCTTCAGTGTATTAATGAGCAGCATCCACCCCTGCCCAAAAAAGACAATAATGAGACCCACTCAACGGATTAACAAGCAAAAGATCGAGCCAAGTCCAGGGGCTCTAATCAATTAAGCACCCTGATATTTGCATAATTCATATAACAAGGCAGAATTAACTAGCACACGCTAATTATTAAGTTCGGGCACTTTGAGTAAGACGGTCACATGACCGCATACCTCCGTTTGGCCAGACGATGGGAACTGTCAGTTAGGATTAGACTGAGTCTGTTTTCATGCTGCTCCCCACCAAGGCAGGTATTAGAAGAGGTTCAGTTCACACACAAAAATCCATTACAAAACTGCCTTGGTGATGCTTATTAGGAAAATATTGTCAAGTCAGGCAATCAGTAAACAGGTTCAATGAACTTCGATCACTTCACACGCATCTCACAAACGGAAAAAAAGAGCCACTGGCTTTAACAAAATAGCTAAAAGTTGATTGTGCCTTTAAAGATAAACTCCTGGGTGATGGAAAATATGGCATGAGGATATATCAGAAGCAAAGATAAAAAGGATATATCAGAAGAAAAGTGCTTTGCGTGATCATAGGCGTTAGGATTTTCATAAAGGCCTAAAGCTGCTCTAATTTAAATAATAATTTTCATAACTTTCCATAGCTTAAATACAGACCAAGCTACAACATATAAAAAAAATCTAGCATATAACTTCAGACTTTTCAAATCGGGACCAAAAACTTCACAGGGGAGGACAAATGCTCTAGCTCCACAAACACTATATAGTTCTTTACAAAATGAAGAACAGCTATTATTACAGAACATATTTTCTTGTAAAATCAGATGGAGCTTATAACTGTGCAGATGAGCGGTCTGAAGGAGAAGAGAGCAGAGAGAGAGAGAGAGAGAGAGAGAGAGAGAGAGAGAGAGAGGGAGGGAAGAACTGAGGGGCCCCTGCTGCTCTGGCAGCTTTTCCATCATAGTGAATGGAACCAATTATAAATCTAAAGCAATTTCTCCACATTATTCAACAGGAACTCAGTGAGCTTAGACTGCCTGCGTGCTCGCCAGCAAGAGTCCAGAGCCAAAGATCGGGAAAAAGGGGCAGAAAGGGAGAGGAAATTAAAATATTTAATAAAAAACAAACATAATAAGGTTGTTTATTAAGTACTCGTGCAATAACGCTCTGTTGCTTGAGTGAATGGCTTTAAACTGCCCTGATACAAGCACAACAGTCGAAAAGCAAACAAAATAGGACATTTAAAGCTGGAAAGTGTCTGGAATGTCTTTTAAAAGGTTTATTATGGTTAAGGTCAAATGACTAGGTCTTTCAGAGTTGTATGTCTGGTTTTGGCTGAGGAAGCCCCTGTCAACTGTAAACACCTGCAACATCCATGACCACACAGTTTGCGGACACATCAAAAGACACCCCAACCACATAATAAACAAACCTTAAACTGCAAAACAATACAGTAGCTTTTGGCTTTTGAGCATGCCATGGTGTCCAAAAATCCTATTTTAACAACTCTTGTTACAAAACAAAACTGCTGTGCTGATGGACATGTCACAGGCGTCAGAAACACAAGAGTTTGGGGTTTTGCTTTTGAAAGAAATTAATACTTTTATTCAACAATTCAGTTGCCACCGCAAGAATAAATGCGGCTACATTTTCAAATATATTCAAAGACTACACAGTTATTTTACTCTGTTTTTGACCAAATAATTGCATCCTTGGTCAGCTTAAGAAAAATGTTACCAACCTTTTTGAATAAAAGCGTATACTATACTGCAGGGCAAAAATCATAAAGCACAAGCTCTTTTAAGGCCTCCCTATGTTTAACAGAGACAATTTAGCTTTAGTGTTCCTTCAAAAGTGATTTTGACAAATGTATAAGCATTATTCAGAACGTGAAAGTGGCGTATAATCTATACTCGGCTGATAATGAAGACAACTAATGGAGTCTATGTGTGTGTGTGTGTGTTCGAGAACGTTTCAGAGCATGCGCGTGACTGACAGTGAGCTATAGCTCTCTGAAGGCGAGTTATCGAGAGAGTGTGAACGGTCTTGTGAGAGCGTCTCCATTACTCTGTGCTTGTCAAACGATCCTTAATCTTTGTACAAATATCAGCTTTACACACTGAGCTGTTTGTCTGCAAACAGTCGCTGCTTACTTACCAGGGTCTGGAGTTTATCAATGATCTCACCGCCTTGCAAAAGACACACTGACACAAACAGCAACGTGCCACTATGTTTGTGCGTTTCCTTGATGTCAGAGACAACTCTGTCTTGACACCACAATGACTAGTGAATCGACACATTAGCGAGATCTCATAGGTTTTAGAGTCAAATTAAACATACGACATGCTCTGGTTTTCCAAGAAAACAAGCAACCAAACATGAGAAAGTGAGAAAGCCAACCAGCCACCTGGATGTCCAGGTGTTATCATGGGCCTAATGAAATGGAGAAAGCTCTGAAACTAAATTACCTCGGGCCAGGTGCGGTCCCAACAGAGACTTTATACTTTAGAAGCAATTATTCTTCACTGCGGGCTAAATTTGCCTCTTGACAGCTGCCATACTTTTGAGCTTTGGATAATTCAGAGCGCGTTTGGAAATAGCAAACTGACACGCCGTGCATTCCACTATGAGAAGATAATCCTGATTGGAGAGCATCTTTTACCCGCACACACACACAAACCCGCAGATTGTTGCCTTCGGGCTGTTATGACTGCATGAATATACCCGCTGAAACAGACATGAAAGCCGACCTGAAGGAGTTTTTTATTACGCAGCCTTCTTCTGCAAATTAACAGAAAAGTTACACCCTTTAAGCAAACAATAAGTCGGTCCAAAAACCTCTGAGGCAACAAACTTCCACGTCCAACAAGACTAATCAGCTCTCATTTGGTCACACACTAGAAATCAGAACATTATGCTGATGTCTACAGCCGCGTTGTCTATTTTTCTAAGAAAACAAGAGCCTTCACAGACATATGTCACATCCCTTACATCTCTACCACGCTGATACCCGATCAGCCTCATCCCTCCCATCTAATATGCCTTTATCAACCTTTCCAAATCCCCAGACGGGCCTCTCTGGCTCAGCTATGGGATACCTGTTACACTGAAAGAATGCGGAGCAGTGAGGACATGTCATCTGAAATCTGTGCATCCATCTGTGCATAGCTAATAGGCCTTCCCAGCATTATAACCAAATATGGTCAGAGCACTATGAAAGCCAAAAAGATAATCAGACTGGAATCAATTATGGAACGACTTTGATCCACCCGACCACCAATCATCTTGAGCAAAAACCAGCTACCACAGTTTTTCCTCAGATTGAATTCTTGGCATCCGAGCAGAGCGATCTGGCTCACAAGAATCTATCAACTAGTTTGAAACAAACGCAAGGTCAGCCAGCATTCCTCTAAGTTGGCCTGTTTTCCTTCTTTTTCGCGAACAATGCAGCACCTGGGCTCGGACAAACTTCATTACCAGCTTTGTAACGGTATTGTCTTGTTATGACTCTATAACAACCATGACGGCCTGTATGAAGTTTTCCACGCTGAAGACGTGCTCAAATAAATCAAAAATCAAACCAATTATGTTTGGATTCATCCCCACACTAAAGCATACAATGAGCAAATTACAACTTAGACCAACGTTATAGTTTTTTCATGGCCTATATTGATCAGTTTCATAATCATGGCCAATCATTAGACTACTAGTACAAAACATAATATGCATTAGGAATATTTTGTTGATTATTTATGCATTGCCATTTATTTATTATTTATTACATTATATTTTTTTGCAGTCTAAATAGTGGCAAATTTACACACTATTTTATCCCTTATGGGGTTTGTAAATAATTTTATGTAACTGCTACAACACTGATTTTTAATTGTTTACATACAAAAAACTTTAATATTTAGGGCACAATTTCATAAATAGATGTTTTACATTAAAAAAAAACATTTGTTCTAAAAATAATTTACGCAGACGTTGAAGTATTAAAAGAATAACAAAATATATTTTAAAAAAATACTAAAAATTTGTGTGTAAAATTGTTTTGAGCACAGTAATGTCAACTACTATTTCTTTCAGCTGAATGAGGCCTGTAAAACTATGCCAAAAGTTTTCATGTAGGCTTCTTAGAGATGTTCATAATACAGACACTACAGCAATAATACATCGATATAAACATACAAGATTATCTCATGAATACAGACAAATAAGTTACATCATTTTGCCTATGATTAGCATTGAGGGACAATGAACATTACACCCGCAGCCAAAGCGCATTTAACCAACGTTTTTAATAAAATACCGTCACAAACACGATTACTTAAATGTTTTCATAAAAATTAAAATTTCAAACGTAACCTCATATAGTCACGCATCTATTACAGCAATATGTTAAGAGTACGTCGAAACAAAATAGCTAGTTTGCTAACACCCGCATGATTTTACAACAAAAAAAAATTAAAAGCATCTTGAGATTAACAACACGCGATCGATTCTACAGGGTGAGTGTTCGCAAAAGTACAAAAATATAGGAAATAATATGAAAAGTGAAGGAAACTCGAGTAAGCTATTAGAATAGCATGGTGGGGTTCCTAAAAACAAGAGATGTTTTGGGGGGAGGAGAGAGACTTACCAAAAACGTGCAGTAGTTTGGAGTTGAATCCACTAGTTTTTCGTTGGTCGACTTTTCCCAGCGTTTCTCGCTGTTTAATCCAAGAAAACTGCAATACTTCTCCTTTTCTCCGCAAACCGCTACTGCTTCAGTAATTTACTGCTGCAGCAGCACCGACATTTTCTTCGGCTCCCCAACTTCTTGCATTGAAAGGACGTTTTTGGATGACTGAGTCCTGGAACAATTCTCCCTTTTGCGAGGAACTTCTCGGGTCCTCCCACTTCCCAAGAAGGAGGAGGGATCTGAACAATAAAGATTCCTTCCCAAATCTCAGCGCAGTTCACGCTTGTCTCGCCTAAAGAAATACGCTTTAAAGCTGGAGTGGAACGGTCGGAACGAGAACTTTGCGTTATCTTGCGTGCGGGAACTAAACGTTCACAAAGTTACGTGCGCGCAGGATAAGGGGCCCCTCCCCCTCTCGCTGCCTCTCTGTTCTCCCTGATTTGATATGCGCTCGTACCCGCAGGGCTCTCATTGACCCCCGCCTATTGAAGCGACAGTCCCGCAGGCGCAGCTGTGCCGTGTTGTGCGGGAAAACCTCACCGTGAGACGTGAGGACCCCGCATGAGTCTCTCAGAGCCACTGGGTTCATTAATAACCGGCCATTCCTGCACACATCAAACGATAACCGACGCGGCAAAGACCTCCCACGCCATTTACCTGAACGGTTATTTATTTCAGCATTGAAAACTATGGGTAACAGTTTTAGTAGGCTAGTTATTTCATATATATATATATATATATATATATATATATATATATATATATATATATATATATATATATATATATATATATATATATATATATATATATATATATATATATATATATATATATATATATATATATATATATATATATATATATATGACAAATATTAGGCTTATATGTAATTATTAGTTTATAAAATGATTACTATCTTATTCAATCTCACTAGTTCATTAGATGATAGTAGGCCAACTTATTTTTATTACTAGCAATTCCAATAGGCTATACTTTGTACTGCTACTTCCTATTGTTTTCCTGCAACCTTTATCCCTTGTTTCCTGCTGTACTAATATTACTTTTTATTAATTTCCTGTACCACTTTATTCTGTTTCCTATACTATTATTACTTCTTCTGCTTACTGTACTAATACTATTCCTATTAATGAGACACAAGTTGACTATCTATCCCAATTTACTAGTAGGCCTAGCCTAATGCAATTTAAGTAGAAATGACTTAAACATCCAAGTTGATTGTACTTAAAACAAATAGCCTACAGTGTACAAGTATCTAATGCATAATTATAGTTTCAGTGAAACTGGAATAGAGACTTCTGTATTACTTAGTAACAAGATACTAGTAAGTAATAAAGTCTAAAAAAATAAACTAAATTCCTTGTTTGCATGTCACCTGTTGCTCTTCAGGTGAAAGTTGACGTGCATGAGCCTGTTATATGGCGATGTGTGTGGTTGGTCTTGCCTGGTTTTTGCATGCCATGTCAGAGCCACATGTTTTTCTTTTTGGTTTGCTTGGCATGGGAGCTGATGTTATAGCAGAGGATGAATTAGACTTGCATGCTTATTAGCTGTGCAGGCTCTCTGCCCATGTGGACACAGCTGCAGTTGACACACCAACAATCAGACCCTCTCCAATTTACACACACACACTGCTGGCATGCACACATGCTGTAATTGCTCCAGTAATTAGAGTAACCTCAATACTGCTCATTGTTCTAATCATGTCATCCGTCTTAGTATGCAGGTGGGTCTAAGCTATTACCACTAATGAAAAAAAAATATTAAGGATTGGTGTAATATACAATCTAAAAATAGTTGTTAAATTCAAGTTACTGATAGAGACCAGTTTCATTTATAGCCTCACAAGTCAGCTCTTGATTAAAATATAGTGAAAATGCATGTTTAATATACAGCTATGAGGAGTTGGATTTTAGACTAATGATATGTCATGGTGGGCGGGGCTACCCTTAATGACTACAAAATGTAAATCAATCCTTCAAAAGATGTGATGTAGTTTAAATACAGACATACAAACTCCAAGATAATGGGCTTAATTCCCAGGGAATGTAAAGACTGATTAAATACAATAAAAATATGTCACTTTGGATGTCTGCCAAATGCATAAATGTACATTGTTCCAAAGTTGTGTTGTACTTCATCTTCAAATAAAGCAAAGAAAAAACATTGTTATTTATAAGAAGACAGCAGAAATTCAGTGACAAGATGATATCAGACAACTGTGGAATCACATATCTAAACACATACACTATTGCCAAAAGTTTTGGGACGCCTGCCTTTACATGCACATGAACTTTAATGACATCCCATTCTTAATCCATAGGGTTTAATATGGAGTTTGCCCATGCAGCTATACAAGCTTTAATTCTCCTGGAAAGGCTTTCCACAAGGTTGTTTATGGGAATTTTTGACCATTCTTCTAGAAGCGCATCTGTGAGGTCAAGCACTGATGTTGGACGAGAAGGTCTGTCTCTGCTCTAATTCATCCCAAAAGTGTTCTATTGGGTTGAGATCAGGACTCTGTGCAGGCCAGTCAAGTTCCTCCACACCAAACTCGCTCATCCATGCATTTATGGACCTTGCTTTGTGCACTGGTGCGCCGTCATGTTGGAACAGGAAGGGGCCATCCCCAAACTGTTCCCACAAAGTTGGGAGCATGAAATTGTCCAAAATGTCTTGGTATGCTGAAGCATAAAGATTTCCTTTCACTGGAACTAAAGGGCCAAGCCCAAACCATGAAAAACAACCCCCCACACCATAATCCCCCCTCCACCAAACTTTACACTTGGCACAATGCAGTCAGGCAAGTACCGTTCTCCTGGCAACCACCAAACCCAGACTCGTCCAATGGATTGCCAGACTTAGAGGCGTGATTTGTCACTACAGAGCACTAGGTGCTTGATTTTATACACCTGTGGCCATGGAAGTGATTGGAACACCTGAATTCAATGATTTGGAGGGGTGCCCCAATAGAGACAGAGCGTATTTTGGAAACAATCCAACGCTCTCCATTGACTTTGCATTGCGTGAGGCTGCCTCATTGTCATTTCGGACCTATAACAAAAAACAGAACAATGTCTGAAAGCTGATATGTGACAAGGTGTACAGCAAACAAGCTAAACAACACAGAAATAAGTTTTTATAAGCTGTCGACCCAAAAAAATGAGCATTTAAGATGATAAAAGTGGATACAGGCAATACGAAGTGAAGCTTCAGCAGGAAGAATGGCTACATTTTGGGATCCTGACACTCAGTATGCCTCAATATGTCTGTGTGCAGTAAACATTTTGTCACTGTTAAGTCAAATATCCAAATGTCCGTTTTATATATTATATTTCCTGTCGCTGATTACGTTCCCCTCTAGTCGTCGTAGTTCTCAGTGTAATATGACCCGCGCGCTCTGTCTCAATGGCCTGAATCCACTTTTTTGTCCTTAAACGCTCGTTTTTTGGGTCAACAGCTTATAAAAACGTCTGGGTTTTTGCTTCTGGGTTTTGTTTAGCTTGTTTGCTGTACACCTTGTCACATATCAGCTTTTATACATTGTTCAGTTTTTTGTTATAAGTCCAAAATGACAAAAAGGCCACTTCACGCAATGCAAAGTCAACGGAGACGGTTTGATTGTTTCCCCCCCGGTGGGAGTGATCTTCAGCTTATGACGCGTGTCGCTCTGTCTCTATACCTTTGGCAATATAGTGTTTGCTTTGCACATTCTACTACAGGTAAAATAAATATGCGAATACTGTGTAATGGCATGGGTTCCCACAACAATTTTTAAACATTTATATAAATAATTTTTTTTTAAATGATTTATTTTTATTATTTTATTTTAATACTGGTTCCCTCTGAGAGTGTTGGTATAATTTGAGTACTGATAGCAATCAAAAGAATCCAATTAATACGCATCATTACAGAATATGGGTGCGGTGATGACACGCTTGCTGTCCTGTTCTGCTAATTAGATTTGTCTCAGGTAACTTTTAATAAGAGATATCTGATGTCATATGTAGCCTATGATAATATGTAACCTTTGCTGTTTTTACACAAGTAATTCCACAACTGAGAGGCAGCAATAAAAGGGATGGCTGTGGCTTGTCTTTTGTGGTTTTTGTGAAGTTTATAGGTGATGTACACGGCATGGCTCTCTGACGCTGGAGATGCGGATGTTTGGAAGTGTGTACGTTACACTGCAATTTATGGTTCACGTTCAGCACGTGCAGATTCATTTGGCACAGTCGCAGAGCAAATACATGTGGGTGCATCTGTGGTCTGAGGTTGTTTATGCAAAAGATTACAGCATTTGTATATATGCTCCTGTATACACAAATCCTATGTATTTATTAGTGAAATGCAATGTATTTATTATTTTCTTCTGTATTATATAAATTACATTAGCAAAAGGCTTAAATATTAAAGTTTTGTAAAAGACCTCTAAAAGGTTCCTCATCCCAGAGAGCAAAAGAGAGAGAGGTGCAGAGAGGATTTTAGGCTCTGCCACTTTCCCTCCTTGCCCTGTGCACCATAGGCTGAATTAGGCACAGACAAAAGCCTTTGTGGCCCAGCCATGAAAGGGCCATTAACCATGCTGCTGTTTCAGAGGCCAAGCCTGCAGGGGAGCTGCCTCCCAGAATGCCTCTGGCCCAGCATGCACCATTCCCAGCATGCATTGCTCCCTCTCACCAATACCTCCATCATCTTCACAGCTTCATAATAAAGACCAACAGATTGATATGTAGATGATTGCAGTGATTATAGAGGATATGGTTAAAATAGCAGGGCTCTTGTGGCCTAAGGCTTTTCACACTTGTTGCTCAAAGAATTGGCATGTAAGGCAGTTGTGTCTAATAAATGTGAGTGTGTGTGTGTGTGTGTGTGTGTGTGTGTGTGTCTTCTATTTAGCACCGTTTGATTGTGTGCATTTGTGAAGTGTGCATGTGTGTGCACGTGCGCCTTTGAAGGAATGCTAAGAGTCTCAGGGTCTAACCTTATTACTCGACACGGGCGCCATGACAACGACCCCCGGGCACCGTGTCTACGGCTGACCTTAGCAGCTGTGTCACTTCCTCAGGGTGACAAAACTAAGAATGAGTCGCTGTCACTGCCTACATTTAGTGCTTAAACAACACTGTTTACTAACACACCGCATTTAAACTCACAAGACACCCTAAACATTTACTGAACGACTTAATCACACTTAATGAATTCATTAATAATTAATCAAATAATAAATGAATTAACAAAATAAACCATATCGAATTAGCATTTATTCATGGTTAAATGCCACACTGCTCTTAAAATAGTGGGTCTTTTTCACTAACTGTGCATATGCACACTGAAAAAAAAAAAATATTTTTACTGCTTGTTCAAATTGCTTAATTAAAATGAGCTAAAGCAACACAATTGCTATACATTTTGTCCTAACTTAATTTGATTGTGTTCAATCCACTTAAATGTAAATCAATTTTGAAGTTTACTTAATCCTTTTGTGTTGAGATTACATGAATGATTTGTGTTGCATTAACTGAAACTGGGCGGGGCTAGTAAGCTCCCAGCATGTTTTGCATATGACTAAATCAAGAGAGAGTAAATGTGGTTATTTTATTTGTAAAAGTGTTATTTTATGTATTTTTGAGCAAAATGAGAAAGGGGGAGACTTGATTGTGTTTAATAGTGTTTAATATTCAATTATGTTGGAATTATTTGAAGCATTTAAGATGCTAATGTGTGCTGTTACTAGCTAAAATGTGTGTATTATAATTCAGTTGTGTTACATTAAAATATATGAAATTGAAGTGGATGAATGAATATATGAAATTGACTGCCTGAAGTCAGGGAGCCATATAAAATATACTTTGAGACTACTTCATTGGGTCACTTTTAAATGTATTAATTCTATGATGTTGAAATAACATAAACAAATTATGAACAAATTATGTTTGTTTAACTTAATTGATTCATGTGGGACCGATGTACACAAATAAATCATGTAAATCCAACACACTTTTTTTCAGTGCAAATTTATGCATGAAGTCTTTTCACAAACAAATCATGATTAACTTATGTACAAAATGACATTGTAAATTTACGAAATATTGCACTGAAACCTCGCAAAAATCACATACTTTGGGTGGCTTTATAAATGTGCTAAGATAAAAAATCATCTGTATACTATTTATTTCATCATATACACCACTGATCAAACGTTTGAAAGTAATGGCTGCTAAAAGCCATTTTTTTGTCATCACAGGAATATTTAAAATACATTTAAAAATATATTCAAATAGAAAACAGTTGTTTTAAATTGTAATCATATTTCAGCCTTGGTGAGCATGAGACTTCTTTTTTAAAAAATATTTAAAAATCTCAAGCTTTTGACAGGTAGTATACAGTAAAAGAGCAACAAATGTGCATTATCGCTCAAGTAGAGAGGTTCTTTGCCAGAATAAGCTGCAATGAGGACTAGACTGGATGCCAAAAGTAAGTAAACCCACACTTATTAGTCGAAATAGCTCAAATATATTGTATTTGTATTATTAAAGCTTAGAAAGGTTATGTAAACAAACAAACTGTGCAAATGTTCTTACACGCACACTAATAAAACATATAAATCACAATCCTCTCAGCGAAACATGTCACAAAGCCGCATTTCATGCTGGTACATACACAGTACGGCCTGCACAAAGCTCTGTGATCCTGTGCCCTGGCCTCTGTGACTCTTCATTTCCTGCTGTATTATTGCTGTTATTATTTTTCTGGATGGGGGAGTTTATGTGTGTGTGTGCGATATGCTTTTATTGTTATTATTCCTTGTGTCGTCAAAACTTTGGGGCGTGTGTTGCCGTGGCGCGGTTGGATTGGATCGGCCTCTTAACTTGCTCCAGATGCGGCTGACTGCAGTAATTGGACCTGGAGCCGATCAAATCCTAGTGTCGCTCCACTAGACTCGGAGCAGAGGAATGGGGGGGGGAGCATTTCGGAATGGCTGACCCGGTCTGCCCTGGACTTAACCTGGGCTAATGACCTCTAGATTTTTTCATGAAAAGGTGGTATTTTCATTTGCAGCCTAGTTGCAAAAAATAATGATGTGGTTTTGGTTTTTTTTATGTTGCGTTCATCAAGTGGTACTTATTTGTTATTGAGTCTCCTACTGTGTTTTATGGGTTATTTTTATTATGAGCAACAAGGGCTTGATTTTTTTAGACAGAAATCGTTAAAAAAAACACTTTGATATGTACTACAGAGATTTTTGAATTTTATTCTGTCAACGCAAACATTTAGAAGAACTATTAACTAACTAAAAAAAAAATAGTTTTCAGTAATTGAAATAAAGTTGTAAAAAACTAATATGAAAAACAAACACTGAAATACGTTTAAGTGCTGGAAGTTAAAGTATTAAAATTACTAAAACTAAAAATCATAATAAATTAAAGCGAACTAAAATATATATAAAAAAAACTAAATACTAATAAAAATGACAAAAGCACATAACAAAATTACTCAAGCTTTTATTTGAATTAAAATAAAAGGCTAAAAGCTCATTAAAATATGAATAAATTCTAGTACATAAATAATTCTAAAAACGCTAGAATAAATAAATGAATGAATGAATAAACAAATAAATAAATAAACAAATAAATAAATAATTAAAAAAGATAATAATTTTTTTAAAAACTGTTTTGGATCCCATTGACTTTAATTATGTAGACAAAATCAGAAACATTCTTTCACAGAAGAACCAGTTTTAAGTCTTACAGTTTTGGAACTACACGAGGGTGAGTACATTTTTTTGTGTCTGAACTATACCTCATCAAATGCAGCATTTAATATTCAATATTGCTGTTCAATAAATAAGAAAGAATTATTTTTCTTTCTTATCTTTTTTCAATAAATGATGGTGTTCAGTGTCAGGGGGCTGTGACAGGAGAATAATGTTTCGTCCGTGATGGAAGAAGTCTGGTTTCCAGGTTGGATGTCTGGAGAGGTTGCAGTCTGGAAGATTTAAGGTGGACTGCAGAAGGTATTAGCGGGGAGTAAAGACGACATATGAGGGAGATTTAAGGTGTCTTTTACCCTTTTCCATTGACGCACCTGGTTTTATCATCCACATTCCCTGCCCTCCTACACAGAGCTCTCTATCTTGATTCCTGTCTCTCCTGTGCCGTCCCTCCCTGTCTTACCCTCACTCTTTCTCCATTCCTCCCCCCTTCACACTTCCTGGACCCTGGGCTTGCCAGACGGTCATAATTAACGAGGAAAACGATAGTCCCCATGGTCCTCTGGTTCTCCACTACACTGACGGTCCACTCCCAGTGTGTGTGTCCTCCTCTGTGAATAAATGTAGCCCTGTGTCTGTGTGTATGGTTGTGTACCTGAACGAGTGTGTGCGCAGACCTCCGTAAATCTACCTCTCTTCGTACGTGTGTGCACCTCTACTCTTGGACTAGGTTTCTTTTTTACTCAATGCCTCTTTATGTTCTGTGTCAGCAATGAAGCATGATCTCATCCGCTACAAATAACAGGCTCGGAAAATGACTTCTCACAGAGCCTCACACACAACCTGGGAGCAATGGCTCACACGCAAGCAAAATTACCTTCTTGACAAAGCATTCAATCTAAGTGCCGGCCATATGCACCCAGGGAGCTCGTAGACTGTTTATTTTACAAATGTGCGCCCGATGCTTTAGCTTGTAACAGAATATGCACAAGTGAGTGTTTCAATGTTATTTTTTCAGGCATGGAGTTACAGTTTGTAGGTAATCTGCATATTTTGAATCTGTTTTGAATATTTATGAATTGTGAATGTTCCTTTGTGTTGAGATATTTAAGTCTTGGCACGGAACTCTGTGAAATACCATCATAATAACATCTCGGCACGACTTCCCGAGGCCCTGCATTGTAGAACAGTCTGACCATTCCAGAGCAACTTGACTGATAAGAGCCCCTCTGATCTCTATCTGTCACTCATAGCCAGAGGCAGGGTTACACAGGCCAGCACAGAGTCACAATCGTAAATAAGCAGATGGAAACAAACTCCCATTTCTCATACATTCCCTATTTATGACTTTCGCTCTCTTTTTGCAGTGCGCACACACTAAAAGCATTTAGGCGAACATACAGAGACAATTAGAGAGAGGAAGACTGGCTGAATAGTCTGAAACACTTCCTAGACAAACATTTTGACGGATTACATTGTCACCAGAATTATTTGTTTCTCATCAATTCTCTTAACTTGTGGGGTCCCACAGGGCTCAATCTTAGTACCAATTTTGTTCTGCTATCCACACACCCCTTTTAGACCATTTCATAGATAATTACGATATCTTTGCTATCATTCTCACTGATTATGTTTACATTTACAATGGTGGTCTTGGTGTTTTTTCCTCAATAGAGCTCTTAAAATAACACACACATTTTATTATATTGCCAAATACAGCAGTTCATAATGTGAAATAGCAGCATTGGCAGCGAGAAATTCGCTCTTGTTAATTACACCTTTTTAATGCTTTGTATTAGTAATGGGAATCATGAGGAATTCAGCGATTTCGGTTCCTTAATGGTGCCATTAATAATTATTTTAGTACTTTTTTTGTACCATTGGCACCAATACGATCTTATATGCTTTTGGGAAACACAGCCCTGGTTTCTCTGTATGGATTTGATTCACTAAAAAGAACTGGCTCATAAGAGTCATTCATTCGTGATACAGACTACCCAGGTTGCTCTGTTTGGATTTGATTCATTAAAGCTGCAGTCCAGAACTTATTTTGGTTAAAAAATATCCAAAATCAATTTCTGAGCAAGTACATAACCAGCCAGTGTTCAATACTATCTCCTTACCTTGGCCTGATTCACAATGGTAAGCTTGTAATAATGTGTTATATTTTGAGTGGTACTGGTAGCTTTCCGTGGGAAATTCGAGCATGTCTTTGCGACATTACATCCGTATATATAAAGAAGGAGTCTGGCTAGTAGTATCACATGTGAGGATGCTGCAGGTGGCGGATCATTTATAGACTTTTCTCACAGCAGCTGGAATAATTAAACGTATCATTTTGATGCATGGGCGTCGGAACCATTGTATGTGGGTGGGACAGGACCCACCCACTTTTTACGACCAATGATATTGGACCCACTCACTTTTATCGTCTCTAATTCAGCACATGTCTGTTTACCTAACCATAAACGATAAACACTTATTATTACACACGTTATACACTTTATTTCCACTTTTCTAATATTTTCTTCATTTTTATTGAAAATAAATGCCTTTCCGATCTGATATGTGATGGGAAAAGGGTGTAGAGTGAGTTCCGCAAAAGGCAGATTCAAACCTCGGGTCGATTTGCGTCAAAACTTTATGCCGTGCGTCTTACCCCTACACTATTGCCGCTCTCACTGACAGAGTGATTTCCGTAATTTTGTCTTGCCCAACCAGTCGTTTAGCAAACAAGAGGGTATATTTGTACTTACTGTCAATGGTATCTACTCCAGTAAAAAAAATTCTGAGAGAGGACCCACCCACATTTTTATTGCTTCCGACGCCCATGTTTTGATGGCAGACAGGTCCAAACGACAATCATCATTGACAACTGGAGATTCACCCGTAGTCAAAAGCAAAACATTAGACTGTACAGAAATTGAAATATACAGGTAACGCTAATATACACTAAATACATAGTCACGCAATGCTCATGTTGTTAACATTAACAATTTGAGAACAAAGCATAACAATAATAATTTGCATGGTTTGAAGTGATATGAGCTAAGTGATCGTAAAGATAATAATTCTGCAAATAACTGCAATTGCAGGTTTCAAGCAGAGATGGTGACAAAGAGGCAAAACTTACGGACTGCAGCTTTCTCATATGATTCATTCATTTGTGAATCGGACTGCACTGATCGAGCCGGCAATTCCACATGTGGGAACCGTTAATAGAACTGAACAACATTCCATAACATTCTAATTCCCAAACCTACTTTATTAAAGTTTTATCAAACAGTGCTTGTTTTAATAAACTTTTTTAAAACAATGCCTGTCTTCCCTGATAAATCTGCATTAACCAACTCAGTCACACACACATAGAGGTTCAATTCAGTATGAAACAGCATTTGCAACACATTTTGTTGATTTTATGTTGACTTTAAATAGTGATATGTGACAAATTAATTTGCAAACTAATGCATTACATGCAGTTCTTCTTCATCTTGGCCACAGTTAGAGTTAGAAAACCTAGAACGAGAGAAAGAATGAGAGAGATCACAGCAAGTGAGAGAAAGAGAGTGGGGTGTGTAAAATGATGTAAACAGTGATGTAAATATTGTGTTGTGCTCTAGTAACAGCTCCTTCCTGAAGGCCGAGCACCAAACCACTCAACTGTTTATTTTCCTTCCAGACGGACGAGTTCTTATCAAATAAGCAGACAGAGTTACAATGCGCTGTCCAACAACAGGCTTCACACACACTCTGGTTCTGTCCCTGACTCCACCTCAGTGTCACAAATCAGAGCTGCTCCCCAAAACCACAAAAAACCAAACAAACACATGCACTTTACACACTAACAATTCTGGTACAATGGAGCCAAATGCACACAAGAATAAGTGTCAAGCTCAAAGTCACTAGTTTTAAACAGTGACTTAAATTAAAATAACATTTTTAATGTAATAAATTATACTTAAACGTAAAAATTAAGTGTTCCACCGTGGTCCATAAAATTCAATATAATTTATTAAATATAAATACATACATTTCTATAGTAGGATTTTCAAACATTGATTATTAATATTGTGTTTTTGGGAGAACACAATGTGTTGTACAATCTTAAAAAGTCTTTAAAATTAGGGTCCAATATACTGTGTTGATATGAAAGAATTTTCCATATTGATTTTTCACATATGTTTTCCCCATTAAATTACGCATTGTATTGTGTTTGTGTTTTATAGTGTTAATGGAAATGTCCGTGAACTTCAGTATTTTAATTTCATTCCATTTGAATTCAACATCCTTAAATTCAAATTCAGTTCTGCATCCTGAATCTCAATTCAAATACATTGATATTAATAATCAATGTTTGAAAATGTAATGACATTCAATAGTGACTTGCGTGAAAATATAATTAGCTATGTAGGAAACTTTAAATGTGGTTTAAAGGTGTAGCTTACATGATAAATTATAGTCAGACTTTCTCATTATTTAAGATAAACCTTTCTGCACAAACAAGTTAAGTCATCAAGTATAGGTTAGTTAATATTAGAGAACCGTAGAACATTATTATAGTTATGAATAACTGTTGATACCAGTAAAATTCATTAACCACTGAACTCTAAAAATTAATCACCGTCATGCAGTCCATATTTGTCTCCTAATTAAGGGACAAGGATTACCGAGCACAACGTTTAAAAATGACACAAATGACCCAGAACTCTGTAACTCAACCATCATGTTCCTCACACACACTGTGGTTCATTAAACCCTCTCCCAAAAACACACACACAATGTGGAGGATATGCGTCAGCGCTGTCACAGTGTGACACATATCAGGCCTTTTCCATGTAACCACTGCAATCAGTGTAGAAATAACAGTGTGATAAGGGATGAGAGCTTGGAGGAGGTATTTATGAGCCTATCAGGGGAGCTGGCTGGAGTTTGATCTATGGGCTACAAAGTTAAAAGCGAGAGTTTTGGACTCCTTTCCACAGTTACTCCCCCCTTCTCTTGTCTTTTTCGGATAGGGGTCCTAATCAGAAACACCTGGCACACAGTTTCCCTTTCTTACAGGCTTGTAAAGGAACTCACACACATTGCATTCGTTTTCTTTCAGTCGCAATAAGGTCTTCAATCCGACTGAAATCTTACCAATATGGGTTTCGCGAAATCTGTCATAAAGCATCTTGGCTATAAAGTAATCAGATAAACGTATTCGGTGTATTCTGTGACTAGCTCGAGTCACAAGAATTTTCTGTATAGTTTTATTATAAGTGCACTTGTAAACAGACTTTATGGGCAAAAAATTGTAACTGGTGAAATTTTTAATTTTAAAGCAATTCTCAAATACTTGATTCTGATTGGTCAGAGTGCAACAGTGCCCATCCACTTTTTCAACAGCCTTATGCTGCGTTCCATTTATCTCGGAAGAGAGATGTCGGAGCTGGGAATGATGTCACACCCAAGCTGACCTCATTCCAGTACAGGTCGAAAAACGCGGTAAACCTTTTTTATGCTTGCTCTTTTGGAATACAAACATATACATTTGTAATTTGCATAGATAATACTGAAGTATCATGTCCACAAATAGAGGTTGGACTTTATTGGGACAGACAAGCAGAAGTGCTAATAAACATTATATTACTACCAGGGGCGATTCTAGGATATTCATTTTAGGGGGGTTCAGCCTGCTAGGCTCAGCCCCCAGTGAGGGTATGAAAAAAAAAAATTGGTAAGACTTTAGTTTAGGGTCCAATTCTCTCTTTTAGCTATACTCTAAAAAATGCTGGGTTAAAAATAACCCAAGTTGGGTTGAAAATGGACTAACCCAGCAATTGGGTTGTTTTAACCCAGTGGTTGGGTTAAATGTTTGCTTAAAACAACCCAATTGCTGGGTTAAAACAAGCCAATCGCTGGGTTAGTCCGTTTTCAACCCAACTTGGGTTATTTTTAACTATTAGTATGCATATTAGGATATTGGCTGTTTATTATTTGGTTTCGGGGGCATGGCCCCTTGAGAAAACTTTGATTTCTATGATCTACATATGTGCATTTTAAGACACCAAAAAATTTGATAAAATATCTAATGTTTAGATAAAATATCTTTTTAGGGGGGCTGAAGCCGCCCTAAAAAGGGCCTACTGACGCCCATGATTACCACAGACTTTATAGGAAGACGGTGCACTCTGATTACTTATGAATGGGAGAAAGTGCAACACCCAATGGTGAATAAGCCCCGCCTTCTAAATGTAAGAGCCAATCGTTGGTTTGTAAAGTCATCGCGTCACTGCTGCTGCCATTAGAAGCTCCAGTTGCTAAAGAGCTCCGGAGGTTGACGTCACACAGCCTAAACGCCGCCATTTTGGCAGGCAATCAGGGGAGCGCTAGAGCAGCTGTAGCATTAGTATCTATAAAATAATTTAAAACCAGACTGTTTAAACCTTACTATTTCAACATGACGGGGGAAAGCAAAGGGGAAACCATTTTATTGTATTAAGTTGTTGAAATTTCAGTTTATTCTTTATTCTTAACTACTTTTGCCTCCCGTAATGATAAAAACAAGTTCCCATTAAATACGATACTTAATCATGAATAACATAAGTGCTTTTATATATAAATAACATTCAGAAACTGTAGGCTATTTGAAACGAAATTAAGGATCAATAAATAAATACTGAAACCAAAACATAAGAAATTACTTTTATTGGTTATTTGACATGCACAACACGGACCGATGGGAAAGATGCACACACAGATGTTTTGGACGGGTTCATGTTAACCACTAACATATAACGTTAATCTATTTAGGATAGGCATATATGTCAGCATTATCATATAAGTGTAAAGAATTCAAGTTTGTCATGTAAAACATGAGCGTATTGATGCAGTTCAGTCTGCCTGCTATTCTATTTGTTAATGTTATCGAAGGCTTCCGTAAATATTTAGTTTATAAGTAGATTTAGGCTTCAACTAAGTGTAATGGTGCAACGCAAAAATATTTAGTAGTGCATAAGTTGTAACTTAGTGCCCATTTACGTCAAAACTAGGCTAGTTGTAACTTGCGTCCAACAGGTGTTCTGACTAGAAAGCTATCCGACCCTTTATTGATACACGTGAAAAGCACCCCGGGACATTTTAGGGATCTATTATGTTTAATCTATTAAGTTTTGGTATGTACAAGTCAATGTCTTTTGAATTAAAGTGTGCAGTGAACTCCGTTGCCTTAAAACTCATGCTGGCGCAGGCTGTTCCTGCCTGACAAAATGGCGTCGTAAACAGAATGGGTCACGTGACCTCCGGAGCTCTATAGAAACAGGAAGTGTTCTGAGACGCGCATTTAGGATAGGATTCCAGGCTGAAAAATGCTGTTTTTTTTATCATGATTTGATTGTTTAGAAACAAAATTTATGACAGTTGTTGTCAGATTTCACTGGTGATTTCAAATATGAAATTGAATCATAAGCTTGGCAAACCGTTTTGGAGAATTTTATGTTTCCCCATTCAAAGAGATAGGAGCTGCACTTGCTTACCTGAGAGGCATTTCAAAGATGGCCGCCGAGTGAAATTACTTGTCTTAAAGGGACTTTGATATTACTACTGTTTCACTACGGTTGATGCGCTGAGCAGCCATATTGGATTATGAAGTCAGGGTCGTTGTGGTTCCTCCGAGTTTCCCAGTCGCAACTCTGATTTGAGGGGCATTCCAGTTAAAGGTTCCTACTGGGAACTAGGAAATTCCCATTTCCGAGGACAAATGGAATGCATCATTAGTTCCGGAAGTGTTTTCCCATTGTAATTTTTAAAAAGTATTCATAGAAGAGTTGTAAGCGGTGAATGAAACCAACCACAAGCAAGAACGTATTTGAAAGTCTGACAAAAAGAAAAAAGGTACAAAATGGTGTACTTAAAGGTTAATAAGTTGTTTCGCTAAAAATCAATTCCCCTGTGGAGAAAATAAATCAAATTAAAATTTTTGCAACCCCGATGGTTGTACTCGATATATCTCTTGTATCACTTGTTTTTTTCTCACATAATAAAATAATTTCAATTTAAATCTATATTTAATGTACATTCATTTATTTATTTGGTAACCAGCCATTAAATACTCAAGTCTTTATCATAAAATATACCTCTCCTGGATATTACCCCCTACCTAATATGTGTAGATGTGTGAATAAAAAGCAACAAGGCATTTTTAATCAAGGTTAAAGTGTGTATGTGTAGGTAAGAGAGGCCGTTGCACGACATGCAAGTGTTTGTATAATCGTGTTCAGTGCGCGTTTGTATATTAACATACACACACTAAGTTGTGAGAATAAACAAACACGCCACAGCCATGGCTCACGTGGCTGTATTATCTCAGAAAAGACAAACTGTTTTTTTTCCACTGGTTTGATTCATACTCCAACTCACTACGACCCACCGCAGCAACATCCCCCTATCAAATCCACACATGGCTCCAATAAGAAAAGTTATTTTTAGCCGTTTGCAATTTATTCCAGAATCTGATTACGGGTTTTGCATCTGATATGCGCTCTGGATTTATTTGGATGGAACATGTATCCACAAACACAAAGCAACAACTTTATGGACTAACACTGTTTACTCAAACACCTCGTCATCCAAACTGGCCTTCTGTGAGCGTGTGTGGGTTTCTGTGTGTACGCATGAGCATGCGTGTCGGTCGTGTTGCTTTTTTACTGTGGAAGCGACATTGCCGTCATGTCCACAACAGCCCTGTGATTGTAAATGTTTCAAAATGGCGACCGAGCAAGGCAAACACAGGCACTTTGTGGATACAGTGACTTTGAAGATAAAAAACCCTCACAAAAATAATGTGCGGTCTCTGGAAAGCCAAAAGAGAACCACACACTCACATACACACTGACTCAAACTCTCTCTCTCTAGTTCCTTCATTCTCTCCCACTCTTTTTTTTTGTGAACACACACACACACACACACACTCATTAATCTAGGCAGACTCAGGAAACCGCTCCACTGAGCTCAGTAGAGGCCCACAAATGGGGGGGGTGGGGGGGATCAAAGCCAAGACAAGAGCAGCAGACTCACTGAAAAGAAACAGCACAAGGAGAAAATGAGAAGAAAAGAAGGTTTGGAAAAGGAAGAAAAGAGAAAAGAAAATGTTCCTTTGCTCCTCGACTCGAACACAAGGAGAGAGGATCTTAACCATCAAAACCTAATGAACTAACAGTATGTGCGTGTGTGAGAGAGGGAGCGAGTGTGTTTTTACATCCATAAGGTATGAATGAAATGGAGGCGAGCGTGCATCCTATTGGAAGTATGACTAAGCTCCATGCGTCCTCAATAAGTTTGGATTGCACAAGACTGACTTTAGTTAAAAGCACAAGCACACGTTTGCAAGTACATATTCATACACATCTCTTTTTCCCCTTTCCTTCCACCAGACACACACCCTCTCCTGGGAGCCTTTAGGGAGGGTCGACAGTCCTTAAGAAAATATTCCCCAAAGCTCTAATTAGAAAAACGATGGTGCTCGTTAATAGCGCCCCTCCAACTCCCCTTTCCCCCCTCCGACCTGGAAAAAAAACACAAAACAAAACCCAGAAAATCCTGTGGAGCAGAAGGCCTGCTGTTCCAATGACTGGGCCTGGGTCAGAACTCTATTTACCTACCGCAGAACTACCCACCCGTTTCCCGCTCCCTCTCTCCTGATTTCTCTCTCTCTCTCGCTCTCTGCTTCTCACTTTTAACACACAAATACGCACACATTCTTTCTTAATCTTCTTCGCTTGTCTCCCTCTGTATTACCCTGTCTCTCTCCCACTCTCTCACTCGACGTTTTAGTGCCCCCCTGGTAACCTGAGCCCTCGGGCCCAGGAGCTGCATATGTTCCTGCTTAAGAGGCCTGGGCCCAAAAGTGAAACTCAACCCGTGCTGCTATGCCTCCCATTTCTCAAGACTTCATTAAAAATGAGAATAAAAAATGCTGGCGTCTTTTTTCCTACTCCCCTTTTCTTTCTCCCTTGCTCTCTCTGGGCCTAAAGAAGTCGTAGAGCACAAAAAAAAGGAAAAAGAAATAGAGAGCCCAGCCAGGAGATTCTTGTGGCTTGTTTTATTTTCTTCCTGGTCCTGTGCCTGGATCCGTTGGAAAACAGAGAGTGAATGATCACAGCCAGACTGAATCAGACTGTGTCAGCTTATCTGTGGAGAGATATCTCAATGAATTAACATAGCGAGTCACTCCTTCCTTTCCTCTAAACCGATGCCTCCTTCTAGTGCCGTACCCCATAACCCAACCAACCATTACTTTGCCACAGAGGCTCTCATTAAATGTATATATAGTTATAGTACCAGTGCCGGAGATAGTTCAGGCTGTTTCTCACACACAAAGAACGTGTAATACTCCGATATGAAGTAAGAACAGCCTTCGTTTGCTGAGGTGGATGAACTGTGCCCAGCAGGGATGTTTCCGATTTCCCACGAGCCAAAGCACGAGTGGATAAACATAGTTGACAGAACACAGAGTCAGAGTTGAGGCTCAAACATGTGCATATGTACAATACAAATAGGTCACGACTGTTCAAAACAATGATGCTTTAAAAAAGTTAGTCAGATCATGTGTTTGAATGCGTTAGAGCTAAACCTTAGGGTATATCAGATGATATTCAATTCTCAGCATAACTGCTAAAAGAATGTAAATCCTGCCTTATATCAAAAGAGAAAATCGTCATGTTGGAAAATTTTGCATCCCATTTGCATCCCGTATGGAATTTTCTTTTCTTTTTTTCGGCCTAAATGTATTTCATGCTAAATATATGTTGTAAACAGTGTGTAAACTTGGCTTTTCGAACTAAAACACATTTTGATTAAACCTTCAAATACCAATATATATTACAATTAGTGCTGGGCAATCAATTAATCGCATTCAAAATAAAAGTTTGTGTTTACATAATATATATGTGTGTACTGTGTGTGTGTGTATATATATATTATATATATTATATATATATATACACACACACACAGTACACACATATATATTATGTAAACACAAACTTTTATTTTGAATGCGATTAATCGGTAGCAGTAGCCTTTGTTTGCAATTACAGAGGTCAAACGTTTCCTGTAGATTTTTAACAAGGTTTGCACACGCTGCAGGAGGGATTTTGGCCCACTCCTCCACACAGATCTTCTCTAGATCAGTCAGGTTTCTGGCCTGTTGCTGAGAAACATGGAGTTTGAGCTCCCTCCAAAGATTCTCTATTGGGTTTAGGTCTGGAGACTGGCTAGGCCACGCCAGAACCTTGATATGCTTCTTACAGAGCCACTCCTTGGTTATCCTGGCTGAGTGCTTCGGGTCATTGTCATGTTGGAAGACCCAGCCTCGACCCATCTTCAATGCTCTAACTGAGGGAAGGAGGTTGTTCCCTAAAATATCGCAATACATGGCCCCGGTCATCCTCTCCTTAATACAGTGCAGTCGCCCTGTCCCATGTGTAGAAAAACACCCCCAAAGCGTGATGCTACCACCCCCATGCTTCACAGTAGGGATGGTGTTCTTGGGATGGTACTCATCATACTTCTTCCTCCAAACACGTTTCTATTTTGGTCTCATCTGACCACATGACTTTCTCCCATGACTCCTCTGGATCATCCAAATGGCAATTGGCAAACTTAAGACGGGCCTGGACATGTGCTGGTTTAAGCAGGGGAACCTTCCGTGCCATGCATGATTTCAAACCATGACGTCTTAAGGCCCATTTATACTTCTGCGTCGAGTGTACGCCGTAGTGTACGCCGTAGGCTACGCGCGTAGCCGACGCCGTCGTGAGCATTTATACTTCTGCGCTGTTGTCTGCGTCAATGTGCAATTCCACATGCAAACGCTATGAGGCAGTGTCCTCGGGCATGTTGGTGTAATCAAGACAACAGCCGAAGAAGAAGCAGCTTGATGTGTAGAATCTGTACATTCATGTCGGAATATCAGCAGCAGTGAGAGAGCGGCTTTTCTTGCAGCTTGAGTTGTTGTATCTAATACAAATTAAGCATCTCTAGTTGATTAGTAAAGTTAAATAAGGCGATCTGGCGCTGGAATGCATTTGTGAAACTATGCGGAGCTCGTGGCCGCTGTTTTCAGCAGCGGTGGCTCAGCAAGCGATTGTTGTTGCGGAGACTTCATTCACGAAATATACCCTAATGTGTCCCTGTTCTTGATATACAATTACTGATTAACATCTTTGGTTTTAATGAGAAAATAAATAAACTATATTCAGCGGATCTATGTATTTATTTACTACCATAAATAATCGCTGGACTGCAAAATAGTGTGTTATAGCAGACGTAAGGAACTATCATCCAATTTCTGGACACACACACACTCCTATCGCAGATTTTTTATTTATTTATTGACCTGAGGGAAGGGTTCTGGCAGACCAATCACAGCGCTTGCGGTCCGCGTAGAATTGACGCGTTGTTACATTTTTGGAGAGGTGCGCGTCAGGCTACGGCGTAGGGTACGGCGTATCCAAAGCGTCTATGCGTAGGGTACGCCGTACCCTCTGCGTGCACTCGACGCAGAAGTATAAATTGGCCTTTAGTGTATTACCAACAGTAACCTTGGAAACGGTGGTCCCAGCTTTTTTCAGGTCATTGACCAGCTCCTCCCGTGTAGTTCTGGGCTGATTTCTCACCTTTCTTAGGATCATTGAGACCCCACGAGGTGAGATCTTGCATGGAGCCCCAGTCCGAGGGAGATTGACAGTCATGTTTAGCTTCTTCCATTTTCTAATGATTGCTCCAACAGTGGACCTTTTTTCACCAAGCTGCTTGGCAATTTCCCCGTAGCCCTTTCCAGCCTTGTGGAGGTGTACAATTTTGTCTCTAGTGTCTTTGGACAGCTCTTTGGTCTTGGCCATGTTAGTAGTTGGATTCTTACTGATTGTATGGGGTGGACAGGTGTCTTTATGCAGCTAACGACCTCAAACAGGTGCATCTAATTTAGGATAATAAATGGAGTGGAGGTGGACATTTTAAAGGCAGACTAACAGGTCTTTCAGGGTCAGAATTCTAGCTGATAGACAGGTGTTCAAATACTTATTAGCAGCTGTATCATACAAATAAATCGTTAAAAAATCATACATTGTGATTTCTGGATTTTTTTTTTTAGATTATGTCTCACAGTGGACATGCACCTACGATGACAATTTCAGACCCCTCCATGATTTCTAAGTTGGAGAACTTGCAAAATAGCAGGGTGTTCAAATACTTATTTTCCTCACTGTATATATATATATATACACACACATGCATGTATATATTTAAGAAAAATGTGTAAAATGTATATATCAAATATTTATATATAATATAAATGATATATATATATATAATATAAATTATATATATATATATATATATATATATATATATATATATATATATATATATATATATACAAGTATACACATGCAAATAATTCTTAAATATATACATGCATGCGTGTGTATTTATATATAAATATATATAATTATACACACTACACACACATATATTTTGTATGCGATTAATCGCGAATACTTGAAGGTGCAAGAAAATACATTGCAAATCATGAGTAAATGCTAATTTATTTTCTTTGGGATAATATAAATATACATTACCATTCAAAGCTTCTCTCTTTTTAAAAAAAAAGAAATTAATACTTAATACAGCAAGCATGCATTAAACTGATCAAAAGTGAACCTTCTATTTTTCTATTTTCTAGTTTCCACACAAACTAAAAGTAGCACAACTGTTTACAACTTTGATAATAATAAGATGTTTCTTGAGCAGCAAATCAGCATATTAGAATGATTTCTGAAGGAACTTGTGACACTGAAGACTGGAGTAATGATGCCAAAAATTCAGCTTCGCATCACAGGAATAAATTACATTTTAAAATATATTAAAATAAATGTATTTAAAATTTTAATAATATACCATAATATTACAGTTTTTCTGTACATTTGATCAAATAAATGCAGCCTTGCTGAGCATTAGATATTTAGGATACACCTTATTTTACAGTTTGTGCACTAACATGTACTTACAGTGTACTTACCTAAGAAAGTACTGGTTAATATAAGGTAACTACATGGGTTAAGGTTAGGTTTAGGGGTAGGTTTAGGGTTAGGGTTAGTACCTAGTTATTGCCCAGGTATTGTAATAACTATAATAAGTACATAGTACGTACATCGGGAACAGGACTGTAAAATAAAGTGCTACCTATATTAAAAAAAACACTTTTGAATGGGAGTATATCTAGAAAGAAAATATATAAAAATGGCTGAAATATAAGCAAGCGCAAGTATAAATTTAGTCTTGAAAAAAATCAACTTGTCCATTAGTTATACCATGAAAATACTTAATTTTAACTACACAGTACTGTATGAATGAACCAAAATGGCCTTAATTCGGTAGGTGTTTCTCCATGGTACTTCATGAAATCGCACCTCAGTAGATCCAGAGCGGTCATCGTGGCTAACGCTATCTGCATGTGTATCGTTTTTTCTCACAGTGTACCCTCCGCCTGCTTCTCTGTGGTGATGGCTCATTAGAATGTCTCACTTAGGCTGACAGTGTTATTTCTGTGTTTGTAGGCGCTCGTGAGAGGCTCTTTCTGTGGTGTTCGTCTTGTCGGCTGCATGAGGGAGCAAGAGAGAGATGGAGAGGGGGAGAGGAGTAGAGTAACTTTCCAGATGTGCTTTTATGGGCCTGTTAAGGGTGGGGTGGGGGTTAGGGGTTGGGGGGTGTAGAATCGGAGCCGGTATGGGAGTAGGAGCCAATTATGGTGCCATGTGTGTACATGTTTGTGTGTGTGTGTGTGGAGTCGTCGAACAGAAATTACTGGCATAACGCACTTCATTTTATAGGTTCAGGTGTATGGAGCATCTGGAAGCAAAACTAGTAAAGAATGAGACATGCAAGCTCCTGCAAAGGTGTGCCATTGGCTTCATTAGTAGCACCCTCAGATGTGTATGGTTGGTGGTTAATGCGACTAATGTGTTTTAACCTTAATTGAACCAGCTTTAGTGAATCTACACAATTAAATGAAGTTCGTTTGACTATGATCAGGCCCACATGGAATCTGCGCCCGGAGACTTCCGCGCAATCGGAATGCCTTCCATTCTCAAAGTTCCAGACATTCCATTGCATGTTTGCTTATTAAATATTTTGCATTTCAGAGACCAATAAAAGTGTAGTAATCTCAGCTCCTTTTAAAGCTGAAGTATTTTATTCATTGTTAAAAACTTTTTCTTATCATGTTATAAGTAAGCCATTAGACTGTTTTCCCAAAAAAATGTGAGAACTGTGTCACTGTGGTGTTATTAAAAGATTACTCTGTTTGTTTAAGCATCAGAGACAGTCCTGCCCCAAATTCACGTCAGTGGTTGAGCCTGATGCCAGTCTGCCAGACAGCAAGTTGTCAGTTGGATTGGCATCTGGCTCAACCAATGACATAAGTTTGGGGCAGGACTATCTGTCTGGCCGACCAATGGCAGATAGGGGATTGTTAAGGAAACCCTTTTGGAAACAATCATTGTTTAAGAGTCCATTCCATGGTACTAGCTGGGATGGATGAGATGGATGGATGAGATGGATGAGATAGATAGATAGATAGATAGATAGATAGATAGATAGATAGATAGATAGACAGACAGACAGACAGACAGACAGACAGACAGACAGACAGACAGACAGACAGACAGACAGACAGACAGACAGACAGACAGACAGACAGACAGACAGATAGATAGATAGATAGATAGATAGATAAGAAAGATAGATAGATAGATAGATAGATAGATAGATAGATAGATAGATAGATAGATAGATAGATAGATAGATAGATAGATAGATAGATAGATAGATAGATAGATAGATAGATAGATAGATAGATAGATAGATAGATAGATAGATAGATAGATAGATAGATAGATAGATAGATAGATCCGTAGATTTGTTTATTTAAATTTCATTTATTAAACATAAAAAAGTTAAGTAAACATTTCTATAGGTGACATTTCATAGACATCTACTGTATATGTAGGTCTGTCTGTAAGGCCTTTACACCAAACTTCCCATTTCTTTTAAACTTTTCATTTTGTTTAAAACGATTTGTTTGTCAAGCCACCATCCAACATTTCCAGTTAAATTATGTTTCATTGCAATTATATGAATTTCTCTGAATATGAATTTTGAATGGGCGTTATTTAACTCGGTTCGGAACGGCACACAAAACTGATGACCATGTATGAATGCATAATCGCATAAATCCATCCCATCTTGCCTGTATATGCATGTCTGATCCTTTACAAACCCGCATATGTTTACCGTATGTGTGCAGGTACATTAATGTTTGATCTTCAGATCTGGGAGGGGGTATGAAATAGTGCTTTGGTCTGTGAAGTATTAGCTTTAGGCATCCATGAAAGAGCACGCACACATGGCAATAGACAAGCATTAAACAACCATGAGAATGTGCATCAGCGAGGCCTGCAGCTTGTTAGTTACGATCGTTAATAGTTGCGCGTTTTACTGGCAATGCCTTCAAAGCGTTGCCACGTCGATTTATCCAGATCTCACCTGCTCTCGGCTCCCACCGACAAGGAAGAGGAGAAAGATCAAGGAATTCCCCGCGAGCACATGCCACCTTCGGCCCTGACTTTGACACTGAGAGGTATGTGACCCTTTCCCTTTCTCCCCTAAACCCTGAGAGCCGGCTGAGTGTTGCATCAGAACCAGATGTGTCCCCATGAGTGTAAGTATGCGTCTGTGGATTAGACCGTTGGGCCGGAGCCCACTGGTGCGATGGGGCCAGAGTGACCCCTCGTGACCTCAGAGCCTGCAGCCATGCCGACAGGAAGGGCTCGCAATTGGCTTCAGCTGTGACCCGCCTCCTCAGAGCTCATTAAGACAAACTGTTTTTAAAGTCTATATGGCTTACGCTATCATCAGCACTAACACTCTGCAGCTGAGAGGTCGGGGGTGGAGGGGGAGGACGAGAGAACTGAAGTAGTGAAAGTCGAGAAACAGCAGTGAAGAAAAAAATAAAAGTGTAAAGGAGGAAGAACTGGGCTAAAGTAGAGAAAGGATAAGCGTCAATTCTAAATAGTATGCAATCTCAAAACTTAGTATTTTGTCTAACCATATCTAGATGGAGATTAACAGAAATCATTTGTTTATGGGGAGCAATATTACAATAATTGGTACCTGATCAGGATAGAAGCAAAACTGTTTATTTCCCAGTGCATTCTGGGTAACCACAAATGCCACAGTATGCTATTTGTATGCTGCAAATGCCTGGATTGTACACTACTTTTGGTGCATTTTCAAGTATGCATCTGTATATGCTTTTATTGTGCAAAAGAAGAAGAATTTGTGACTGTTCAGCTTTTTCAAAAGTCTCTTATGCTCACCAAGGCTGCATTTATTCAAAAATACATAAATATGAATAAAAATACAGTTAAATATTATTACAGTTTAAAACTCTTTTCCAATTGAATATTTTTTATTCATGTGATGGCAAAGCTGAATTTTCAGCATCATTACTCCAGTCTTCAGTGTCACAGTGTCCTTCAGAAATCATCCTAATATGATGATTCGCTGATCAATAAACATTTCTTATTATCACTGTTGAAAGCGGTTGTGCTGCTTAACATTTTTGTGGAAAGAAACCTTAAAGGGATAGTTCACCCAAAAATAAAAATGCTGTCATGATTTACTCACCCTCACCCACCACCAAACCTGTATGAGTTTCTTTGTTCTGCTGAACACAAAAGAAGATATTTTGAAGAATGTTTGTAACCAAGCAGCGAGAGCAACCATTGACTACCATAGTAGGGAAAACATACTATGGTAGTAGTGGTTGCTCTCTCTGCTTTATTACAAACATTTTTCAAAATATCATCTTTTTTGTTCAACAGAACAAAGAAACTCATACAGGTTTGGAACAACTTGAGGGTGAGTAAATGATGACAGAATTTTCATTTTGGGTAATCTATCCCTTTCATTATTTTTTCCAGGATTCTTTCATGAATAGAAAGTTCAAATGAACAGCATTTATTTGAAATAGAGATATTTTGTAATGTTAGAAATGTATATATGTATACATAAACTTGCTCGCATCCTCTATACTTAATAAAAGCAGCCACAGTGTCCAGCACTGACATTATTAAACATAAGTTAAACATAAGTAACATATTTAAGAAAACAAGTTTTGGTTTTCATTGGAACATTGTTCAGAGTCTGGTTGTGAGGAATCAATGAGCACGAGTTTGTGTACTCCTGCCATCGCTCCTTTTCTGCTCTGCCATCACTGGTTTTTACCACAAGTTCTCTCTTTCATATGCCTGTCCGTTCATTTTTCCATCCTTTCCACTCGTCCTTCTCTTTCTCTTTCATCCAGGATGAGAAGCAGCTCCCCTCTGAGCTTATAGAGTGTGTTTTTGGCAGTTGTGTCCAATTCGTGTATGCGAGTGTGTGCGTGTTTGTGAAAGCAAAAAAGAAAGGGAGAAAAAGAGAGAAAGACAGAGAGTTCTGAGTAGAAGAGCCTGCTGTGCTAGATTAATACTGGACGCTCGGAGGGGGGCTTCCCCCATTCATTACTGACTGATGCCCATACCAAATTGATTTATGGAAGCGGCCCTTAATCAATTATGTGTGGAGAGAGAGAAAAGAGAGAAGAATGCAAGGAGAGGGCAATAAGAGAGCACAGAGAGGTAAGATAAAATAAGAGAGGTGAGGAAAAATGGGGCAGGGAGGTGTTGATGTAGTTTGCCCCTGGAGTGCACCATGGTGGGATGTTGAACTAAGCGGTGTGGTTTAGAGCTGGTTAGCTACATTGTGCGGTTGCGACGTGTTGCTGTTTGTGAGGGGATGTTATTTTTCAGTGGAGGTTTGGAGTGTTGTGTTGAGTTTGCTCTATATAGTGGTTTGCAGTAACTGGCTATATAAACAGTGCTGAGGATCACACGTATCCCTCCTGAACTGTGTGTTTGTGCATCAAGTGCTCAAGGAAGCCAGTGTTGGGATGTCACAGGAAGCACTTGAAGCTACAGGTTTGAATGGTGTATTTGATGAAGCCCTGTTTACAATTCAACAATTTCACAATGTAAACTTCGTTTTCACATCTTTTGAAGGAAATGCGAGTGACTCACCTCACAATTATGGGGTGTCGCGGGTGTGTTGCTTCAGAAGTTGCTAGGGTGAGTCAAAAGAGCTGATGATCAGAGAGGGCACACAGATGTGCTCTGTAGAGGAAAAGGAGAAAAATATTGACTAAAAGACAAAAAATTATTAATTTTGTACATTAATAATAAAGTACGAAACAACTTGTACATAAATAAGAAACAAAGGTTTTTGCCTTACAAAGTTGCTAGATTGTATTGCAATGAAGGGTTATGAATGATTTGTAGCACAGTACTATCAGTGCTAGGCAGTAACTGATTACATGAAATCTGGATTATGTAATTAGATTCCAAAAAATAAATACTTGTAATTAGATTGTTACGTTTTAAAATACTTCAGACTACAGTTACTTTTTTTTATCGATTACATGTTATTCTCACAATGGCATTAAATTATTCATAATTCATTGATTCTCCCTACTACTACTTATTTTAGTGTATTACTGCTTATATTCGTTCAGAAGGTCTTCCAGGTTTGTGGAATTGCACACACAGACCAGCCACTAGTCATGTGACCCACACAACATTAGATCACTGCATTAAATCACTAAACATATATAACTCAACACATTAATTATTATTTTAATTATCACTCCTTGAGTTATTTAACCATGTATTACTGTCTTTGTAAGGCTTTTGTCTTTCAAACACATTAAAATGTACAAATTCACTTCATTTTATATTTACATGCAATGCAGGGATTCCCCCAACTGTTTTGTCAGCTGAACCTCTTTGACCTAATGATATATTTAACCCCAGAGATTTTAAGTTAATACGTTAGGTCAATAATAAAATTAAGTCCATAATAATACAATTAATAATAATAATAAATCCAATTAAAAGTTCACGTTTCTCTGATGTCCGTTATGGTCGCATGACAAATAATTTAAAATATTTTTAGTAGGCCTAACTGTTTTATTGTGATTGTTTTATATTAAGATTATTTAAATTTTTTATTTTTATGATTTCATTTCTTAATAGCTTTTCATTAAACTCACAAACACCCCTGCAGTTCCAACACAAACCACTGTTTGGGAACCCAGACATAATATAATATTTAATGCACTTCATGTTGTTTTTGAAATGTCTTTCTCTTTGTATTTTTATATCAATATGGTGCAAGAATATCCTATTCAAATCAATGTGATAAACGAGTCAGGTTAAAAAAGTAATCTAAAAGTAATCAAAAAGTATTCAGATTACCTTAAATCTACCCAGCACTGACTGCTATGTGGTAACTAGTTGTGACTCCCTTTGCATCATGGGATTTACTGTAGGTTTTTATTTTTTTGTTTGTTTATGTATATTTCTATATTTACCATAATGGCCTCTTTGCATTTTTGACTTGGGTCCCTCATTCAATGTAAGGATTTTTTTCACCTGTATTTCCTTCTTAAGTCTAATCGCTTGAAAAAATAATTGCACACCTCGTGCACACAACAAGCTGCATCATTTTAGCTATCTTTCATGTCTGTAATGCATGCGCATGACGAGTTATGCTAAAGTTGAATACCTATGTGTTATGAGTTTGTTCAAATCCCCCACCCTAAGTATATTTAATTGTAATAGTGATGCTCACAATCAGAACACTTTACAAAGCTCTTGTCAAGCTAGCTGTGTTGTGCATAATATGATATAGTTATAGGGTGTGTGTGTGTGTCCACATTTGTGTGACAAACAGAGGAGTGGAGTGTATGGAGTGTTTTAAAAAGCTCTTGTCATGCTGCTTCTATTGTCTGCTGGAGAGGGCAAGGGGGTGCGTGAGGAGGGGGCCGTTCACGCTGTGAGCCTGTTTCTCCGGCCTGTCAGAACTCTATCTGAGACTCAGCCGGAACTAATCAACTCCAATAGGCCTCCCCACTACCCACAATGCACCGTGCCTCGCTGGGGGCCGGTCGGTGGGAACAGAAGGAATGAGCATAAAAACCCCTCCTTCCTCTCACACACTCCTGGTCTACACCCCCTTTTCGCTGGCCCGCACGGCACACAACACTCCCACTGTCTCTCAGTGCTGTAATAATAAACACTTGCAATAATATTTTCACAGCAAGCAAAAGCCGGCCTCAGATCACAACTCCGCACAGCTGCGGCGGACACTTGCCTGGACACACACGCAAATTCATGCACTCCTCTCACACACACAATCAGATATGTGTGAGTAAGCTGCATGACATATGCTTCTGGGTACAAACATTATACAATTCAAGCGTCTCTGTTTGGTTCATGATATCTACAACGCACAATCTACACTACTGAAAACAATTTGTTTGTTCATGCATTAAGATAGTTTACAAGGCTTATTAATGTTACATACAAACTTTATAAAACAATTTATACAAGACCACAGTCCACTTTGCGGCTTCTGATTGGTCAATAGTCAATACAGAGTATTAGTACTACTAATACTCTGTATTGACCATTGACCAATTACTACAAAAATGTTGATATTGTATACAACCACCTTCAACATCTACTCACAACTTCACATACAAACAAGAGGAAAAAGAATATAAAAATATATATATATATATTCATTTTAAAGGGGTGATGAATTGAGAAATCAACTTTCCCTTGAGCTTTTGATATATAAAAGGTTGTGGTAATATAAGAATATCCTGTAAGTTTCAGAGCTGAAAACATCCTTGTTAGTCAAAGAAAAGCTTTTATAGACACCAGGCCCAGCAAACGACAGGTTTTTCAAAGTGGGGATCTATGACGTCAAAGGGAGGCAAGCACCGCCTCAGCAGAAGAATATCAACACCTACTTCATCACTGCCTATTTAGCCCCCGCCCCCCCCCCCCCCCCCCCCACCGATTCGCACATGTCACATAGGCCTAGTGTTAAACCTTCAAGCTACAAAGCAATAAACATGCCGTTGAGGATTACAAAATATTGTGCAGTGCCTATGTTCAACAGTAATGCAACATGTAAGTAACTGTGTTCATTCTAATGCCTGATCTGAAATGTGATGATTCATGTACAGTCAGATGTTCTTTGTCTGTGTGTCAGTAAATCAAACCAGTGACTAAACATCAACTTGCGTTGTTTCTCTTAGTAGGATGAAAATAATCTGTTATTTAACAGTGATTTAATTCTATAAAGAAAGCGATCAAAGAGAGCTCCCTTTGCAATCGTTTGAGCAGCGTGCGCTGAACCTGTCAATCAAACAGGAGAGTTTATCAGTGACTCCTGTTTTATTCAACGAATCTCTTAACTATATCACGTTTGCACTGTGTGAAGATGAAGGCATTCGTTGGTGTACAGAAACTGAGCTGCAATGACGAGATCACTGCTTACATGCGCTCTTCATGTGTGTGATCGGCTACAATGATCATCACTGCAACCTTTCATGCCACAATCTTAATATAATGCCATAGATCTAAATGTAATGCAACACTTTTCACGATTAGTTAACCATGACAGCTGTAATTGTAAAAACGAGCTAAAAGAGAGAGTAATACTATTTCAAATGCAAAGACGTTAGCCAATCACAGCAGTGGGTGTTTATACTGAAGTCTCACAGCGGACACGCCCCTTAAAACGGAGCGTTCAGAGCAGAAGGATAAAATCAGGGTAGGAAAAATGCCTTTTATTTATAAATTATGAAAATATTTGATGTAAAAAGCATTCTAACTTTATAAGTGCACCCCAGGAAACATCATAAAACAATAAATAAAACACAGTTCATGATCCCTTTAAATCAGTACTACTGATAAACCCCAAAATATAGCAACAGAACTATGACTTGAAACACCTGTTGAAACACTACTATTCAAAAGTTTGGGGTGATTTTTTAAAAGAAATTAATGCTGTTATTCAGCAAGGATGCATTCAATTTATCAAAAGTGACTGTAAAGACATGCTTCCATACGCAATAAAAGCAGACATATGTGGGCCCTCATGAGATAATGTGCATTTATATTTATAATAAATACATTTTATATTAATCAAAAGATCCTAATTTAAAATGTATCACGGTTTCCACGCAAATATTAACAAATTCTAGCATATTAGAATCAAATCAGCATATTAGAATGATTTCTGAAGGATCATGTGACACTGAAGACTGGATCAGTGATGCTGAAAATCCAGCTTTGCCATCACAGGAATAAATTACATTTTAAAATATATTCAAATAGAAAACTGTTATTTTACATTGTAATAATAATTGCCGTTTTCACTGTAGTTTTTTTCATATAAATGCAGCCATGTTAAACATAACAAACATCTATTCATATTTAAAATATTAATGATTACAAGCTTCTGAACAGTACAGAAGCTTGGCAAAATGCTTTATAAAATCGTTGAAGACTGAATATAGAATATCACAGCAGCTTTCCGAAAAGTATTTTTACATTTGGAAGACAATTAATTCAAGGAATGGAATGCAAACTCGTGACTTTGACGTTGCTAGCGGCATATGCTCTACTGTTTGAGATAAAGGAATGCTAATATCATACCAACTACACAAATACAAACGATAAAGGTAATAAAGGAACTTATAAAACAAACCCTTTAAGGTGAGAGCATAAAAATTCCCCTTATAACTTACATGCACAGCAGTGAATGTCACGAAGCACAGCAGAGTTTCTACTGCCCTCTTCTGGGGACTGATATTAACTCATGATATTCAGCCTGTCGCCATCATGATGGGAATGAGGGAATTGACAGAAAGACTGAAGGGAGAGTGGAAGAGACAGAAGTGTAAAATAAAATCCCTCTATTAATTCTCACTAACTATACATTATAGCCAAGTCTGTAAGTGTTTACTTTTTCCATGTTTAGTTGTACAGCACATTAGCATTACCATGGAATATGCTTATGTTGACAAATCAGGCAAAATATCAGACATCTGCTGCTCCAAACCTTCCATCAGAGTTTCCTGTGTGTCACTCTTGCCACAGAGGATATTGCATCAAGTGCCGATGAAAGAGAACATGTAAGTAGATGTGCTTGATTGGGAAGTGAGAGGGTGTTGTGGCTCTTCATGAAGGTGAAGTGGGTGTAGATTTAAATGTGTTAAAGAAGAACCAGTCAGCATCAACCCTCCCATCCCCCCTACTCATTATAAGAGCTCCTCATTGTTTTAAACAAGTGTGCCAATGAATAAGTGGGTATGTGAACATGAATGAATGTGTATTTAACCCTGCATGGATTTGAGTGTTTGAATATGGGAGGTGAAGGGTGTTACTGAGGGCGCAAGTTTAGGAATTCATGCGTTTTCAAAAGTTTCAAGAGTGGGAAATGTCTAAAATGTGTGTTGACTTTCTGTTACCATTTCATTAGGAGCTCACTTGTTTTTAGGATTAATAAAAATGATTTAATATTGTTAATAATCATTGATCAGTTATTATAATGAATTGTAAACACACTTGATGTGTGCATATGTTCACTGTGATGTTTTTTCAATGTCCATGAGTGTATGTGTATGTGTATGTGTATGTGTGTGTGTGAGTGGAGGGTTGGGGGTGTAGCAGACCTATTGACTCCTGAATGGATGAAATAAAGACCAGCACATGGGAATGAGCTCTTGGCTCTTGGTGGGGACGGAGCATTGAGATGCACTGGTGTGGGATTAATCCTCCATTCATCCTCTCCTCCACTCGGCCGTTCTTGCCACAAAGGGCCCCACCCTGTGTATGAAGGGTTTCCGTGACGACCCCTAACCTGGCATTTTGAACTGCTATTCCCAACCACTTTATGAGAGCACACAGTTACTTTGTTCAATATTTACTCCTCCTCATATCCCTCAGATACCCCCTCCCTTCCAAAAACACTTGGACATATTACATAGGGTAGTGATCAGTGAAGTGCCCCCCTGGTATAAACTGTGGGATATTAAGCTGAAAGAGGAAATAGATCAGTTTCTGTATAACCATTACCTGACATTTCCATTCAAAGTGATACAGAGAAGGGAACTCCTCTCAATCACCACAAGGAGCCTGTTTAATGTCTCATTCCATGGACGCTGCCTTTTTTCTTTTCACACAGTGTCTCCATCATAACACTGATTCATTATAGGAACCACATAGACCACATGGTGAGCGCCCCCTGCTGGCATCACTGCTAACACCTGTTCCTTCACCGGTAGGTGTCTCAGCTAGCAGGTTTAGCACTGCTTAGCTTCAGTAACCAATCTAGAGCTGTAGGCAGTGTTGTTGTAGTATTATTCATATACTATTATAGAATTTAATAATATTTTGAATTGGCTTTGAGTTTACATTTTCAGTTTAAGTTTACATTATTAATTATTATGTGCTTTTGCCAACTAGTTTTGGGGTTTGAAGTGCCTTGAGATGTTTTTTAAAGATCTTTTTCTTTAAAAAGAAAAAGACAGTTTCCTCCTAATCTCCTTCATATCGCTTCAAAATAAAGCATTCTTTGCAGAATTCAACTGTGATCTGTTAAGTTTTTTGCGCCAACTCACGCATATGATCTGCTCTGTGCGATTGTGTCTCTGGACTGGAGCTGTGGAGCTACTAAGAACCAAAAAACTTCCATTTTGATTTCATGTGGACTTTATTCATTTTTATTTCAGGTTTAGTATTAGTAATTTATTTTTAGTTAGTTGCCAACGCCATGGCAGCATTTTGATATGCATTTTGGCATTTGATTTCAGGGATTTTTAAATAAAGTTTTAGTTTTTAGTTTTAGTTAATAATGAAGCAAACGATAGCTGACTAAAAAGCCAAATAAATATCTTATTAAATATAAAAATATACACAAATGTAGCAGTGTTTTAATGCTATTTCATGCATTCTGAATTATTTACACTGTTACTCAAGATTAACATGAGACTGGCGTACTTTGAGTGTGACACTCCTAGTAGAAATAAATAAAAGCTCAAGAGCGGTCACGACCGTCACGCCCATATAATTAAATATTTAAAGTATATACTCGAATCTCAAGATCAGACTCCACACTCAAAAATCCCACGTTCATTAAATATTAATTTTCAAAACGAGCTGAGATTTTAACTTTTGATTATGAATATGAAACTTGTTGACTCAGACTTAAGCTGTCTTTGACTCTGGCTGCTCTCACCACTTCCAGGAAGTGGTTCACTGAGGAACTGCTCGAGACACTTTATGAGAAACTTTGACATTTAGCCGATGTATTAAACTTTGGTAACTCTAGTAGTAAGTATATTTTTTTTTACACAGAAAGCGAATGACGTTTGCCATTGTCATTAAATGTCTGTCTCAGAGCGTCGGGAAATCCATTAACTGAACTGAACTGACATGGATGAATCGCGTGGAATGTGAAAGTTAAACATTTGAATGAACTTCTTATAGTTTGAAGATGAGTTTAAATTATGCTCATATAACATTGTGATGGCTTCCACACCAGAGAGTTCCCATAATTCCGGTAAGTTTCATGTTGATATACTATCTATCTATCTATCTATCTATCTATCTATCTATCTATCTATCTATCTATCTATCTATCTATCTATCTATCTATCTATCTATCTATCTATCTATCTATCTATCTATCTATCTATCTATCTATCTATCTATCTATGGGTCATTCCTGGGATTCGGTAATATTTCAACTTGTACTTTTTTAATTTTTGAACTACATATGATTACATTTCTAAATACCCCACATTATTAGGCACATATCAAACCTTCAAAAAATCATATTTTCCCATCTCAGGCATTAAAGACTTTTTATTATTTTGAGTTTTTTTCAGACGTGTACACATTTTATTCTCAACCCCGTAACGGACAAAATTGAATTAGTTTAAACAGGATTTTACACAAAACTTGTTATAAAATCATCATCTACCTACTGCTCATGTGTCCCTCATACCAATTCAATGACTTCAAATGTAACATTTATGATCATTTTCACATTTGTATGTGATGGAAGTTACAAATAACCAAATTGTTTGTCCGTGGTCTCTTTATTTTAGTAAGAAAAAATTAATTTAGATGTTTCACTAAAACCACAATTTTACTGTGTTAGCCCTTAACATGTCGGGTGGTAATCAGCAAGAAATGCTTTAATTTTTAATTGTCTTCCTTATTTTATTTTCCAAAAATATTAATGTGACAGGGTTGAGAATGCTGTGATGGGGTTGAATACTGTAACAGGGTTGAAAGGACACACTGGCCTACTTTTAATTTGTATTTGTTTAATACGAAAATCCCTCTTTGAGACTCAAACAAAACACTATTTAATTTTAGGCAACCATGTAATAAAGACAGTCATATTTAGTTTTTACTTTATTATCTGAACTGCAGTGAGAATTTAAACAAAGAAAACGGCTCGGGTTATGACTATAACCCTTGTTCCCTGAGAAAGGGAATGAGCACTGCGTCGTTCCGACGAATTTGGGGACGCTCCCTTAGCAATAGCGTGTCTGAAGTATGAATGAAACTATTCCAATCCTGATTGATGTTGCGTCATGACGTAGTATGTGACGGCATTCCCGGAAGCTACATAAGGGGGGCCGGCGCATAGTAATGTCATTTATCGCGATGAAGCATGCGCTCCAGGCGTGACGAAGTGTGGCGACGAGACTCAGGGAACAAGGGTTATAGAAATAACCCGAGCCGTTCCCTTTCGAGGGAACTCGCACTGCGTCGGAACGACGAATTCGGGGAACGAGTACCCACTAGGCCACACCGAGGGTCACGCCTGCCCTAGTGTGAAGCTGGAGACCAGGCACAACTAGGACTGGAGCATCCTAGCGCCGGGCGTCGCAGGGAGATGAAAGCTGTAAAATCTAATGAAAGTGTGCGGGGTGGCCCACCCAGCCGCCTCGCAGATCTCCTGCATCGGGACTCCAGAAAGGAGGGCCACTGAGGAGGCCATGTCCCTGGTGGAATGAGCCCTCACGGCCATCGGTGAAGGCAAATTGCGCACCTGATAAGCCGTGGCTATAGCCTGGACAATCCAGTTACTGATTGTCTGAGTCGAAGCAGGCAGCCCTTTCTTGGGTGAACCAAAGCTCACTAACAGCTGTTCTGATTTCCTCCACTGCGCAGACATCTCCAAATATATTTTAAGAGCTCTAACCAGGCAGAGCAGGTGAAGTCTCCCTTCTTCCGCTGTCACATGAGGTGGAGGATGGAAAGCCTGAAGAACCAATGACCTGGCCACACTAAATGGCATCTTGGGCACGTAGCCCGGCTTAGGATGCAAGATGGCCTTAACTCTGCCAGGGGCAAACTCCAGGCAAGTCAGCGTCAACGCCAAGGCCTGGAGGTCCCCCACTCTCCTCAGAGAAGTGATAGCCAGGATAAAGGCCACCTTAAGGGTCTGGTTCTTTGCCTCAGCCGACTCCAGTGGCTCAAAGGGGGCCTCAGCCGAACCTTCAAGTACCACCGCCAGAACGAGCCGCAGGCCTCATCCTCCGAGCCCCACAGAGGAACCGTACAACCAGATGGTGCCTACCCAAAGGCCCATCACTCACAGGAGTGTGGAAAGCCCCAATGGCAGCAACGTACACCTTGAGTGTGGACGGGGTTAGACCCGCAAAGAAGCGATTTTGGAGGAACTCCAGCACTGAAGCCACCGGGCATTTAACTGGGTCCACCTCACGCTCTCTACACCAAACGCAGAAAACATTCCATTTAAGTCTCCTTGCAGACGGAGCCCTGGAGCTGAGCAAGGTCTCAATCACATCTGCCGACAGGCCGGCCTCTAGGTATCAGGGGCCAGACACACAGGTTCCAAATATCTGGCCGGGGGTGAAATATAGTGGCCCCCGCCTGAGATAGAAGATCCCTCCTGAGAGGGACCTGCCACGGGGGACCCGCTAGCAGAGCTATGATGTCCGAAAACCAAACTCGAGTCGGCCAACGAGGTGCCACCAAGAGCAGGCTGACCCCTTGTTGACGGACCCTCTACAGGAGAGCGATCGGGGGAAAGCGTACAGACGCAGCCTCGGCCACGTCTGCACTATGGCATCCAGCCCCAGCTTTTTTCTGGGTCAGCATCTCTGCGTGCACGAAACTGCCTTTGCCTGTCTGCTGTTGATGTGGGTGCCATTTCTGACTAGGATGCCCGTTGAAGTTTAAGTGGAAACATTACATCAAATATTTTATCTATAACAAAAATATTGTTATGATTTTGGTAATAATATATTTATTGAAATTACATTTTTAAATTGAAATAATTGATTAAATTAAGTGAATAACTCAACCCTGTCACAAAGTTTACAACCCCGAAACAATGACAAATGTGACGGGGTTGAGTGTGATGGGGTTGAGTTTTTTTGCTCAAAATGGCCACTGCTCTTAATGTGGTGTAGAAGAGTGGGCCACATGGCAGCCAATTAAATAAGTATATTTTAGATTTTTATGGATTAAAATAAAATTTTGAAAAGTCATAATTTTCCATCTTAAATGTATGTGATGGGGTTGAGTTGTTAAGCTTGACAGTACCCTCCCTGGCTATAAAACACCTAAAAAAATGAATAAAAAGAGTGATATCACTCACCTTCTTCTGCACCATGCTGTTAAAGAGAGCGGAATGATGCAACTTCCTGTGAATGATGTCACATATGGGTGGAGTCTAAATTATTATGGGCGGAGAATGGTTGGCGTGACGGGGTTGAGTTCAGACTGAGGGACGTAACTTTATAAGTTGTTTTTTATCAAATATCTTGCATTTTTTAACATTTTTTCTTTTCAAAAGCAAAGAACACAAATAAATACTTGCATTATTGCTGAAAATTATAGACACTGTGCATATTTTATTAATTATTTTCCAAGTACAAATTCAGCGAAGAACCTCAGGGACATGACAAAATGCTTGCTGTAAGACATAAATAAGATTTTTTTTAATGATAAAAATTATTTAAATGCAATAATTATTTGTATTCATTATAAAGGACATACCAAAGTATTGTGAAAAGCTTTTAACATTTAATTTTGGTGAACCACCACTTTCAAAAATCTAGGGGACTGAAATATTACCGAATCCCAGGAATGACCCCTATATATATATATATATTTACTTATTTTTGTATTTATTTATATTGATATACTGGTTCTGGAGAACTTTTAAAGTTATATGTCTGTCTAATCACTTGAATTGAAATGAAACATTTTGAAATCTAAGTGGACTTAGTGGATCTTACCCCACTCTCCCTATAGGACCAGAGGAGAAGCCAACTGTGAAGGCCCGGCTCCTGTCTTCACAGATGCTTCTGGTGGATGCCCTCTATCACCTGGGCCCTCTGCTAGACTGTGTTATATCTGTAGGGCTGCTCTCTAGAGAAAACTGTTTTGAAATTGAAGCCGAGCGAACGCCACCCAACAAAGCCCGAAAACTTCTAGAGATTGTTGACGTTCAGATGGACGAAAGCGGTGCCTCTAGATTCATGGAGTGTCTGAGAAAATGCAAGAGACATTACCCACGTCTACGAACCTGGTTGACAGAAGAAAGTATGCTATGTCATGCATAAAGTTGCATTCTGTCTTAAAGTATGAATGCAGTAGCATGATGCAAATACTAAAACGTTTTGTGCTCTTATTTTAGATCAGTACCAAACAACATGTGTTCAGCAAGGTCCATCAGGTAGGACATTACATATTCTCAGCATTTCCACTTTTACTAAATCAATGTAAACATCTCCCAACCCTCACCATCGTCATGTCTCCATGCAGAACGTCATCTACAGGCTCGGCTTAGTGTTCTGAGCTCACGCTTGGGCTGTGCGGTTCTTCCGGTCTCCTACGATCTCTTCTCTAAAGGCATTCTGACTCAGTTGGAGTTGGAGAATATCGAAGCCATACTTATCCCAACCCAGCAAGCAAAAACCCTGCTGTCCATCTGCCTGAAGAAAGGAGAAAAGGCATGCAAGAGCTTTTACACAGCGCTCCAAAATGAAGACAAACAGCTAGCTGAGGAACTCAATGGTCAGCAGCAGCAATATTATGATCTAAATGCATGCAATGAATTATTATGCCATAAAGTAATAAGCATCTGTTAGAACTCTTGATATTGTTTCAGCTAGGAATTCAGTCACCTGTTCTCAATTTTTCATTCAATTTGTGCATTTTTTCAGTGAATAGTTTGGTGGAAGACCTTAATAAAGAGCCTGAAGGCAGTTGCGTGCAGATAGCAGTGGAGGAAACCAGAGGTCACTTGAGGGCAGCTTTACCTTTGTCAGGTGATCCATATTTCAACATTACTCATTTTGTTGAAAAATATGAGAGAGACTGACTTGTGGTAAGAAATATACTGTATATGGCTAGTAAATTTGGTCCCCCTCAGTTGAAATCACATTCTGGGGGGACACCACTGTCCAAAATTAATCTAAGATCCAAGTTTGCCGAACTGATGTTGTCCATGTCTGGTGTTGTTTCCATCAGGAGGCCTGCAACAGGTCATGACTCAGCTGGGCTTGACTGTGGGGGATGAGATTAGGTTTAATGTCTGTGAGGTTGGTGTGGCAGTGGGTTTGCCGCGTCGGACGGTCAGGGAATACTTTCTCGAAGGCGTCGCTATAGAAGACTCAGCCCAGCTGGAGGCTCTAGTGTCCCTGTATATGGAGAAGACGCAAGACGCAGATAGACTACTGAGCAGAGTGGCGGAACTCAGCCCTCAGTGTAAGTCATGACCAATCCAGAGAGATCCATCTTGGGCTTGACCTCAGATTCTGTTTGATCAGTTCATAAAGCTAATACTTGTGTTCATATTTAAATTATTATTCATATTTTGGTGTTAATCTTTTTTAAAGACTTTTAAAAAATTCATAATTTATTCACCCTCATGTCGTTTCAAACCTGTATGACTTTCTTTCTTCTGTGAATCATAAAATACAGGTGCTGGTCATGTAATTAGAATATAATCAAAAAGTTGATTTATTTCACTAATTTATTTCATTCAAAAAGTGAAACTTGTACAACCCCAAATCAGAAAAAGTTGGGACAGTATGGAAAACGCAAATAAAAAAAGAAGTGATTTCTAAATTTACTTTGACTTGTATTTAATTGCAGACAATATGAACACAAAATATTTCATGTTTTGTCTGGTCAACTTCATGTAATTTGTAAATATGCATCCTTTCCTGTCATTCAGACCTGCAACAAATTTCAAAAAAAGTTGGGAAAGTAAAGCATTTACCACTTTGTAATGTTGCTATTCCTTTTCACAACACTTAAAAGACGTTTAGGGACTGAAGACACCCAGTGATGAAGTGTTTCAGGTGTAATTTTGTCCCATTCTTCCTGCAAACAAGTCTTAAGGTGGGCAACAGTACGGGGTCTTCGTTGTCGCATTTTGCGCTTCAAAATGCGCCAAACATTCTCTATTGGAGACAGGTCGGGACTGCAGGCAGGCCAGTCAAGTACCCGTACCCTCTTCCTCCGCAGCCAGGACTTTGTAATGTGTGCAGAATGTGGTTTTGCATTGTCTTGTTGAAATATGCATGGACGTCCCTGGAAAAGATGTCTTCTTGAAGGCAGCATATTATGCTCCAAAATCTCTATGTACTTTTCAGCATTAATGGTGCCTTCACAGAAGTGCAAGTTACCTTTGCCAAGGGCACTGACACAACCCCATACCATGACAGACCCTGGCTTTTGGACTTGTTGCTGGTAACAGTCTGGATGATCCTTTTCTTCTTTGGTCCGGAGCACACGGCGTCCATTCCTCCCAAAAAATACCTCAAATACTGATTCATCTGACCACAGTACACGTTTCCACTGTGTGATGGTCCATCCCAGATGCCTCCGAGCCCAGAGAAGTCGAGTTTGCTGGCCAATTAAGAACCGGGATACCATGGTCTTTAAACCAGGTACTTGTTGCTCTGCCATCGGTGTGTGAATGAGTGTGTGAATGGGTGAATGTGAGGCAAAATGTAAAGCGCTTTGGATGGCCGTAGGTCTGTTAAAAGCGCTATATAAATGCAGTCCATTACCATTTACTTTGTCCGAGTCCTGCCAAGTCCTGTTGGAATATGAAATCTGCATCTCCATAAAGTTGGTCAGCAGCAGGAAGCATGAAGTGCTCTAAAAATTCCTGGTATACGGCTGCGTTGACCTTGGACCTCAGAAAACACAGTGGACCAACACCAGCAGATGACATGGCATCCCAAACCATCACTGACGGTGGAAACTTTACACTGGACCTCAAGCAACGTGGATTGTGTGCCTCTCCTCTCATCCTCCAGACTCTGGGACCCTGATTTCAAAAGGAAAGGCAAAATTTACTTTCATCAGAGAACATAACTTTGGAGCACTCAGCAGCAGTCCAGTACGTTTTGTCTTTAGCCCAGGCGAGACGCTTCTGACGCTGTCTGTCGTTCAAGAGTGGCTTGACACAAGGAATGCGACAGCTGAAACCCATGTCTTGCATACGTCTGTGCGTAGTGGTTCTTGAAGCACTGACTCCAGCTGCAGTCCACCCTTTGTGAATCTCCCCCACATTTTTGAAGGGGTTTTGTTTCACAATCCTCTCCAGGGTGCGGTTATCCCTATTGCTTGTACACTTTTTTTCTACCACATCTTTTCCTTCCCTTCGCCTCTCTATTAATGTGCTTGGACACAGAGCTCTGTGAACAGCCAGCCTGCAATGACCTTTTGTGTCTTGCCCTCCTTGTGCATGGTGTCAATGGTCGTCTTTTGGACTACTGTCAAGTCAGCAGTCTTCCCCAGGATTGTGTAGCCTACAGAACTAGACTGTGAGACCATTTAAAGGCCTTTGCAGGTGTTTTGAGTTAATTAGCTGATTAGAGTGTGACACCAGGTGTCTTCAATATTGAACCTTTTCACAATATTCAAATTTTCTGAGATAATGAATTTGGGATTTTCCTTAGTTGTCGGTTATAATCATCAAAATTAAAAGAAATAAACATTTGAAATATATCAGTCTGTGTGTAATGAATGAATATAATATACAAGTTTCACTTTTTGAATGGAATTAGTGAAATAAATCAACTTTTTGATGATATTCTAATTATATGACCAGAACCTGTATATTTTTTTAGAAATGTCTCTGTTTTTTGTTCATATCATGGAAGTCAATGGTCACCAAAACTGTTCAGTTCCCAAAGTTCTTCAAAATATCTTCTTTTGTGTTCCGCAAAAAAAAGAAAGTCACACAAAGTTTGGAACCACATGAGGATGTGAAAATTATGACAGAGTACATCTTTTACCAAACTTCCATTTCTTTTTCCTTTAAAAAAAAAAAAAAAGATTTTATCTTTAGATAGGTCTAGTAATGAGTATGGGTCAATGACGTTATGTCAATGACGCTAATTTTTTTGTCTGGATCAATTAACTAAAAACTAAAAAAATGCAATACAATGATTTGCAATACATATAATGATTTGAATATGCCTCTTATTATTCATTTCTTTAAATTCATAAAATTACAAATTTCAGAGTGTAACAACTGTCCTGATATAATGAAGAAGAAAAAGTTATTACTCATTAAATTAATTCTTGAGAAGAAATGCTCAAGTAGTTTTTGGTACAAAAAATATATATATAAAACACGTGTGTGAGTGTATGTATATATGTATAACTTGTTGCCAAATTCCTTGGTTTTACAAAACTATATGAAACCAACATGAATGCCTCTGGTTGTCATCTGTAGGGGTCCAGCTCTCTGAGAGGGGGTGTCTGCTGTTGAGGCTGCTGCAAAAGGCTGAGACACTCCTCCGCAGTGGGATCCACAGTCACCTGCATGGCTGGGACCACCTGCACGATCAGGACCACTTACGCAGCTGGGACCATCTGTGTACTGGTGACTGCACGGATCAGCACACAGTGTGGGCCATCTTCAGTTTTCTGGTGTGGGACTGCATGGCAGAGGTTCTGGAGGAGCCAGAGGCGAAGCCTAGCGGAGGCATACTAGGTATGATCGGGCAGTTGAGCGCCAGCGGCAGAGTGGAGGCTGCTTTGCTGCAGGAAGTGGAGCAGTGCTGGACTGAAGGGGATGCTGAGAGTCTGCTGCAGAGCGTGAGAGTCCTCGCTCAGGTGCTACGAGACCTGCATCCCCTCCAGGAAGGCCTCCAGCTGTCCTCTTCAGTTGAGGGGTTATTTTCCTGCAGGCCCAGCAGGCTACACCGGGTCACTTCCTTCCAGGGCGTCTCCGCACGGGTCATCCGTAAAGCTCTGAGCAGCATGGTTCCATCCTCTTCAGACCAAGATGCAACCCTTTTAGCTAGACAGCATGTGGAGGCTTGTGTTCGTATCGCACGTCTCCTAGATGTGGTGCAGCCCACGCGAACCACCATTGACTTTTCAAACGCGTCCATTGCTACAGTCTCTCAACACGTGCGGTTTGTCTTGTCAAATCCTGCTTTTAACTCCGAAGCCTTTGACGCTGGAGTCCGACATCGCTTACTTTCTGTGTTAGAGTTCAATCCTGAGCAGCTGGGCATAGGTTCTCTCATGCAGCTGCACCAGGAGACCCTATCCGAATTGCAGAGCTACTTACAACTAGGCGAGCACCACAACTTCCAGTTCATTCTGGAATCGGTACGAATAATCGGCCCCGCAAAGCTGTTTTCCGTCAACAGGGTTCATGGGCCGGTCGCCATCGATAATGGGGTGGAGGAGGTCCTGCGTTTTATCACATCAGAACCCACGTCTTTCCTGGTACGGCTGCATTGCCTTTGCTATGAAGAGGAGAGGGGGCGCTTTAAGGTTTGCGAGCCACGCTGCGCATGCATGTATCTGCTCAAAGCAGAGGGGCTGCGCGACATGCAGTGGTGCGGTGGCAACGTTCTGGTCGAGGTAGGTGGGAAAGTGTGGGTCAGAGAGGGAGAAAGTGGCAGCTGGGATGAGCTGCAGGCGCTGGCTCAGAGACACTCCGCTCAGCTCAGGGATGAAGGCTGCTGCTTTAAAGTCAAGACCGCCGGTTTAGAGTGCGAGGTCAAATTTATATATAGGAGTGGAAGGCTGTGGGCTGTGCCACATAGGGACTGTGATGTAGATTAAAATACGGGTAGTTGACATGCTGTACTTCATTAAAAGTATTTGAAAGAATATTTTTCAACATTTATAGATTCATTTTATGACCTCGTATTAAAGATTACATGGAATATTTGTACTTTTAAAAATGAATTTGTTGCCATTTAAGTGCAAAAACACAAAAAGGTGAATGTTAAACTAAAATCTGAAAAATCATACTGTTTAAAGCATATAAAAAGGTATTACTTACTGTATATTCCCATTGTTAGATGGTTTTTATGGTGCTATGCTACTGTTTTCATACCAGTGTTACAAACTAAAAGTTGCTGTTTTTGTTACATTTGTGACTGCTTTGGTTTTGTAATGTCCTCAAAATGGGAAAATAATGCTTATAAAAATTTGAAATACAAAACAAACTCAATAAAGCATTTAATTATCTAAAATTTATTGTGGCATTGTGCACTTCTTACAAAATAAACATAAAAACAATACATTAAATAAAGTTGAACAGTCAGTCAAGTATGTCTACATGCATACTGATATTTAAAATACTTCATGAGGATTACACACTAGGTAATTGTTGTCTGCAAACAAGACTGAAGTCATCTAGTGTTTATTATGATGCAAACACCTGTTACCTTGCATAGGCAGGCCCACTCTCAACAGGAGCGTTACACGGGTGCAGTCAAACTAGGGATGTCAAGTATATTTGGAATGCTATTGTGCATTGAAATGTGGTATTATGCATAGAAAATATTCCTCATGTCACTTGACATGAGCTGACAATGCAAACCACCCCTCTCTATTCAGCTTTTCCACCTGTCAGAAATAAAAGACAAGTTTGCAAGCATGAATATGTAAAATGAATAACTTAAGTTATTGGTAGAAAACTACTACATATAGATGGCTATATGTGCATTAAAAATTATATCTCATACTTGATTCTCAATGCTCTGGATTTCCACACTATCTAAACGTTGTGGTGAGACTCTTCCTGCTGACCTAAGAAAAGAGAATTAAAAATGTCACAGTTTTAATTATACTGGTACAGTTAAGCCGCGTTCCCAAGTCGAATATATCATATCTTACGAGCAAATCTGTTCTTGGCTTTTCATAACCCACCTTCGACTGCTTGCAATGGGTTGTGGTGAATGTTTTTTCTCAGGAAGTGTTAAAAACTGCTCTGACGTAAATCCTCTAACAACTGTAAAACATAAATAGTCATATATTTCTCATTTTGAAGGTTGAGAGAGGATGTAAGCATCATATAAAGACACACACACACCTGTATGGGTGCTGCTGGAGTGAGGAGGTACTGGGGAAATGGCAGGGGAAACGCTGAGGGAGGTGCTCTGCTTCTGTTGTTCAATGAGCTCTAGTAGTTTAGCTCTTGCTTCGGCACTTTGACGGTTCAACTCCCGCAGTTTTTGTTCCATCTCCATTGTTGAGGATCTCTCTACACACACAGACTGAACAAAAAAGATGTAAGTGTAAGAAACTACCACATCCAGACTCACTGTGTTCTATGGAAGCCTGTTTCCACCTCAGAGTAAATGTGGAAAAGTAAAAAAAAAAAGCCCCAAGAAGTATTACTTTAATAAAATGGTTACTCCATATACATGACAGGATTTCATAACATAAAGACACAGCAGCAACAACAACAACAACAAAAAATTGCATAATTCTTCCTCCAAGCAATGTGGTTCTTCAGCAATGTTTAACAGAATGAGGTCACGGGTTTGTATAGAGTATTTTACAATGGCTTCAAACGCAGCTTGGCCAATCATAATCAAGGATCGGAACTCTTGTGAGATAAAATTGTACAATTATGAGAAATCTTGGCAAATGTGAGAAAAGGGTTTAAAAGTTTGGGGTCAGTAAAAATGTTTGTTTAAATAAATCTACTTTATTCAGAATTACTAAGATTTTTTTTTCACTTAATATTCATCAAAGAATCCTTGATGAATGAAAGCATCACTGTTTCCACAAAAATACAGTTGTGTCACAATTGAGAGATATAGGGGCACAATTATGAGAAAGTTGTGAGATATACACTCACCTAAAGGATTATTAGAACACCATACTAATACTGTGTTTGACCCCCTTTCGCCTTCAGAACTGCCTTAATTCTACGTGGCATTGATTCAACAAGGTGCTGAAAGCATTCTTTAGAAATGTTGGCCCATATTGATAGGATAGCATCTTGCAGTTGATGGAGATTTGTGGGATGCACATCCAGGGCACGAAGCTTCCCCAAAGATGCTCTATTGGGTTGAGATCTGGTGACTGTGGGGGTTATTTTAGTACAGTGAACTCATTTTCATGTTCAAGAAACCAATTTGAAATGATTCGAGCTTTGTGACATGGTGCATTATCCTGCTGGAAGTAGCCATCAGAGGATGGGTACATGGTGGTCATAAAGTGATGGACATGGTCAGAAACAATACTCAGGTAGGCCGTGGCACTTAAACGATGCCCAATTGGCACTAAGGGGCCTAAAGTGTGCCAAGAAAACATCCCCCACACCATTACACCACCACCACCAGCCTGCACAGTGGTAACAAGGCATGATTGATCCATGTTCTCATTCTGTTTACGCCAAATTCTGACTCTACCATCTGAATGTCTCAACAGAAATCGAGACTCATCAGACCAGGCAACATTTTTCCAGTCTTCAACTGTCCAATTTTGTTGAGCTCGTGCAAATTGTAGCCTCTTTTTCCTATTTGTAGTGGAGATGAGTGGTACCCGGTGGGGTCTTCTGCTGTTGAAGCCCATCCGCCTCAAGGTTGTGCGTGTTGTGGCTTCACAAATGCTTTGCTGCATACCTCGGTTGTAACGAGTGGTTATTTCAGTCAAAGTTGCTCTTCTATCAGCTTGAATCAGTCGGCCCATTCTCCTCTGACCTCTAGCATCAACAAGGCATTTTCGGCCACAGGACTGCCGCATACTGGATGTTTTTCCCTTTTCACACCATTCTTTGTAAACCCTAGAAATGGTTGTGCGTGAAAATCCCAGTAACTGAGCAGATTGTGAAAAACTCAGACCGGCCCGTCTGGCACCAACAACCATGCCACGCTCAAAATTGCTTAAATCACCTTTCTTTCCCATTCTGACATTCAGTTTGGAGTTCAGGAGATTGTCTTGACCAGGACCACACCCCTAAATGCATTGAAGCAACTGCCATATGATTGGTTGATTAGATAATTGCATTAATGAGAAATTGAACAGGTGTTCCTAATAATCCTTTAGGTGAGTGTTTATATGATATGAAAAACTACCTTACACCTATTCCACAATATGCAACTAACCTGCTGTGTGCGCTGTGGCTCTGTAGAGGGCGACACATGTCTAACTACAGAATTTGTTGAGGACTGCCGGTCTGCGCTCTGCTCCCTCGATACTGAAGCTCCAGTTGGAGACGGTCGGTGCTGCCCCAACTGGGCCCGAATCGCTGCGTTCTGACGGGTCAGTTCCGCAATCTCCCCTAGCATGGCGTCCTGTGAGAGATCGTCCAGCAGAGGAATGGGCCGTGGTAGGCTGGCAAAGGAGGAAGGAGAGATGGAGATGTCGAAGTCCTCTAGTGAACCCTGGCTTCCTGTTGCTGAATAGGAGCCACTGTAGGGAAGTGGGGGTGCGTGTGGATGTGGACGACACACTGGGAGAAGTAAGAGAAATACTGGTGAGTCATACTCACATTCATGAGTCATTTAAACTTTCAAAAGAGAGAAAAGTGACTTCCTAAGACTTTTTTAACCTCAAAACTCAGTTGCTGCTTAAAGGATTAGTTTACTCCAAAATGAAAATTTCCTGATAATTTACTCACCCCCATCTCACCCAAGATGTTCATGTCTTTCTTTCTTCAGTCGAAAAGAAACTACGTTTTTTGAAGAAAACATTCCAGGATTTTTCATCCTATAATGCTTTTCAATTGCAACCAAAATGCCGAAGGTCTAAATCAATGCAGTTTCAAATCGCTTCAATAGGCTTCAGAGGCTCTGCGGGATCCCAGATGAGGAATAGGGTCTTATCTAGCAAAACGATCGGTCATTTAAAAGAATAAATAAAAATGAATATACTTTTTAACCTAAATTGTTCATCAAATTGAAGACTAAAGTCCTATTGGCACAGGATAAAGTATTATCTGGGGACCTCGTGTGATTAAGAAATCGAGCTTGTCATTATACTGTTCTGTTTTTGTGTTTTTCATTAAGAATAATATTGAAAACACCTTTCAAGCGATTCGCTCCCAAATTGGCTCTAATTCTAAAGTGAAAGTATAATGTGGACAACCGCACAGGCATTAATAACAGTGCGCGTTATGAATGCAGCCTCCATTCTTCGCGAAATATATGGATAAAAATGCGCACAAGAAACAAAAACCTTGCAAAAATTATATACGACCATATTACTAATATTACTACTAATATTAGTAGTATTAGACTAATATTATCACAGGACCTCCATGTTCGGCGAAATATGGTAGGTCATTTGCGGGGGAATTTTTACTTTACAAATTACAGACATGGCCGATTCGCATGGGATCAAGATCACAGACAACCTTCGCAATTATTACAAAATACTAGAGGTCACCAGGTAATACTAATCCCGTGCGAATAGTGCTTAATACAAACGCCCTTTACCAAAAACACTCAATTTTCAACTTCAAAATTGTCTGATATCGTTGTTTTACCTTTTTTCTTTTTTGCTAAAGGGCGTTAGTCTCACACGAGCACTTTGTAAACATGGGGCGGTACTTCTGCCTGCATCTAGCGTGACCTTTCCGATGTGATTACGTGATCCTTAGCTCCTCGCAGATCTGCGCAAGATGAACAATTGGTTAAAAAGTATATTCATTTTGATTTATTTTTTAAAATGAACGATCTTTTTGCTAGATAAGACCCTATTCCTCATCTGGGATCACACAGAGCCTCTGAAGCCCATCAAAGCGCTTTAAAACTGCATTGATTTGGACCTTCAGCATTTTGGTTGCAATTGAAAAGCCTTATATGATGTAAAATCCTGGAATGTTTTCTTCAAAAAACTGAATTTCCTTTCGACTGAAGAAAGAAAGACTTGAACATCTTGGATGGCATTAGGGTGAGTAAATTATCAGGATATTTTCATTTTGGGGTGAACTAATCCTTTAACAATCATTCAAATTTGATTGTTGGTATAGGTACTGAAAGTGCAACTGTCATTTTTTTCTGAAGAAAAGGAGTTATTTTGGCCATGCAAACCCACCACCATCATGCTAAGGTGATTGAGTGGTTGCCAGGGCATTGCTATGCAATTGCTAAGGCACCAGTGGTTGTTAGGCAGCCCAAGTAAAAAAAAAAATTACATTCTCTGAAAAAAAAATGTGACCTAGTATTTGCTAATTCATCCCTAAGGAGGTATGAGTATTTTTCAAGGGTGTTGCTAGGGGGTTCAGAATGGTTGCTAGGTTGATACTTCAAGATTTTCAAATTCTTTTTAATGTCCATGGGGATTTTTGTGGGGATTCTACAATTAAATTTAGTTTTAAGCCCTCAACGCTAGTTGGTGTTAATTGACAGAATGAGGGATCTTTGTGCATTTCAGACTGACCAGCGGGAGGCAGACCATCTCTTTGGCGAGGAGGAGAGAGCAGAACAGCTGCAGAGAAGTCATGTTGCTGTAGATCCTTTTCAGTACAGCCAGATTGATCCAGATTGCTTCTTTCTATAGAACACAATAAACTCCTCTAAATCACTGTTCAGATACATACTCAAGATAACCAATCCTGGTCAAATAATCGATGGAAAGATACTTCAGAACAGTGGTGCATGATGGGTTGATCTACAGTTTGTCGTAGTTACTTTGAGCTGTGTTATCTGGGATTTGAGTTGTGTATGGTTCTGCAGAATCCGGTCTTCCCACCACCAGGACTACAGCATCTAGACGCTGGTCTAATTCAGATATCTGCTGCTGCAGCCTGGCCTGTATGGAAGCAACAACAAGCACCATCAAAAATGGCACCTGAACGGACAAACCTGCAAATAATATCAGGATAAATAGTTCACCTGCAGGGTGGCGCTCTCTTCCCTCAGTGTTAATAACTCCACAGTCAGGGCGTCAATCAAAGCCCTCTGCTCCTTCACCTCCTCCTCTAGCTGCCTTCTCTCCTCTGCCTCTCTCAGAGCCTCCTCTTCTCTCTGTGTGCAAGTGGTGTCAGTGAGGAAGTGACTTATCTGAACGATTTCAAAACTTTTGGATTTCACCTGTGTGTGGCCTCACTTTTCTGATATGCCTGGCTAGACGTCCAAGTGTTGCCACTAGAGCCACAGAGAAGCCGGTGAGGCCCTGTCTCTCTTGCTGCGGTCTGGCTTCCGAGCTCATGGGCTTCTGCTGGTCTAGAGAGTCCAGCTCAGTCTCCACTTGCTCAAGCATACTCTGCAGAAGCTCCATACTGGACTGGTTTCCTGCCAGAGAGCTCAACCCTGAACCGTTCAGAACAGAAGTATGTCCTGAGCGCCCCCTGTTGGCTTGAACTGACCTTCTCTTTCCTAAAAAAAGAAAAAAGTTTATCTGAATGAAAAGCAGTTACTTCCATTTAATCTAGAATGTTTAAGTGTACAATTTAATATATGTTATTAATATTAATAATTATATTATTAAATATATTTTAATATACATTATAATAAAACAATTTAAGTTAATATTAATATTTCAATTAGAATATTGAAATTACTTGTGTGTATGTGTCACTGCCATTCAAAAGTTTTTGATCGGTAAGATTTTAAGAAAGTTTCGGTAAGAAAGTTTTTAGAAGTCTCTTATGCTTTACCAAGGCTGCATTTATTTTATTAAAAATACAAACAAACAATAGTAATATGTGAAATATTATTAAAATTAATTATAAAATATTATAAAATTAACTGTTTTCTATTTGAATATATGTTAAAATGTAATTTATTTCTGTGATGCAAAGCTGAATTTTCAGCATCATTACTCCAGTCTTCAGTGTCACATGATCCTTCAGAAATCAGTCTAATATGATGATTTGATGCTCAAGAAACACAATTTTTTTTAGGATTCTTTGATGAATAGAAAGTTCAAAAGAACAGTATTTATCTGAAATAGAAAGCTTTTGCAACATTGTACAACCGTTCAAAAGTTTTGGGTCAGTAAGAATGTTTTATTTATTTTATTTGGGAAAGAACTTAAAGAAATTAATACATTTATTCAGCAAGGATGCATTACATTTATGAAAAGTGACAGTAAAGACATTTATTATGTTACAAAAGATTATAATTAAAATAAATGCTGTTCTTTTGAACTTTCTATTCATCAACGAATCCTGAAAAAAATTTTACACAACTGTTTTCAACATTGATAATACTCTTAAATGTTTCTTGAGCAGCAAATAATCATATTAGAATTATTTCTGAAGTATCATGTGACACTGAAGAGTGGAGTAATGATGCTGAAAATTCAGCTTTGCATCACAGAAAAAAATAAACAAAATCTAAATCTATTTCAAATAGAAAAGTTATTTTACATTTTAAAAATATTTCACAATATTACTTTTGTTTTAAAAAATAAAATAAATGCAGCCTTGGTGAGCATAAGAGACTTCTAAAAACATTTAAAAAAAAACACAAAAACTTTTGAACGGCAGTGTGTATATACAGTGGCATGAAAAATTATGTGAACCGCTTGCAGAATCTGTGAAAATGGGAATCATTTTAACTAAATAAGAGGGATCATACAAAATGCATGTTATTTTTTATTTAGTACTGTCCTGAATAAGATATTTTACATAAAAAATGTTTACATATAGTCCACAAGACAAAAAAACAGCTGAATTTATTCAAATAACCCTGATAAAAAGTTTATGAACCATTGATTCTCAGTGCTGTGTGTCGTTCCCTGGATGATCCACGGCTGTTTTTTTTTGTTTTGTGATGGTTGTTCACGAGTCCCTTGTTTGTCCTGAGCAGTTAAACTGCCCAATGTTCTTCTATATATATATATAAATATTACAAATTCAAAAATATTTTATATATTTCCATTTTGCTGATAATATGCTGAATTCATACTCGATAAACATTTTATTTATTTATTTTATTTATTTATTATAACCTTTATTTATTGTTCTGCTTAATATTATGCAAATAGTGATACATTTTTTTCAGAAATATTTGAAACCTTTCTGTAACAAAAATGTCTTTACTTTCTAAATAAAATGATTAGAAAAGACCCCAAACCATCGAACAGTAGTATATAGTACCGTTCAAACAATCTTATACATTTAAAAAATAGTGTCTGATACTGGTTGTATCCTTCCTAGTGTCCTACCTGGTTGAGAGGAAACAGGCTCTGGGTTCAGAACCTGGTTGACTAGTGAGGTAGACTGGTTTACATCAGGATGAGTCTGTCTGGCTTTTAAACGCTGTACAGCCACTGTTGCATTGAGGGCTGGACAAAAGAAGCATAGATGTTTAAAATAAAAAAGTTCCTCGACATGATATTTAACCTGCAATGAGATAAAGTCGCTCATGTCTTCATTACCTGCCTGGTCTTCTCTGACTGCAGTATTACATGGTGTCTTGGGTAGATCTTGCTCTGGGTGATCTGAACCCCATGGAAAGGACTTTGGCCTACACTGACTTCTCTTCCTGAAAACAATAATAAAAAAAAAAGTTTAAATGGCATGCTAAAGACAGCATTACAAGTTGTTTGTTGATGAACAGTGAATCAACAGTCCTTCACACCTGTGCATCATAGAGCTGAAGTGCACAGAGGAATCCTGGACTTCATCATGATCCTCTTCGCACTCCTCCAACTCATTCAGGGCCTAGAAAAGATTTTATTACTCTTGGTTTATTGCAGAGTAAAAGCTGTAAGCGGTGCTTGTGCAGCAGTACCTGCTGATCCATCATAGTCTGGCTGAGTAATGACAGCTGGGTTGGAGGATCAGGTCTTTGATGAACAGGAAGCTCAGAGTCAGACTCACAGTCAGGTGCCACGGTAATGGTGGGGAAGCCTATAACAAACATTTATGAGCTTGTATGCACATAATACTTGTTTATTCAGATAATGGCACATCTACTGCACAAGAATCGACTACCTGTACGTCGACGGGGTGCATCACCAAACAGGTCTTTCACCACAGCCAAAGCTCTGTCTGATCGTGCAATGACATCCCGCAGCTGACACTGATCTGAAAACACCTAAACAAATAGATTTTCATAATTTTTTTGTGACCTGATATGTAAAACGGTGGAAATAATATGCCTGCTGAACCTTTAAAAATACTTTTTGTTGAGTATCATATCTGATACATCAGGCTTTTATGGCTATTGTTATGACTATAGTATGATAAAGAAAACGTTTCATTCAGAGGCCAAACTGAGAAAAAATAAGACATTTGGTGCAGTTGCTGATATTTCAATGGCCAAAAAGAAGAAATTTTGTACTGTAAATCGATTTATATAGCAATATTTATATAGCAGACTACTTACATAAACTGCATATAAATACCAGTTGGCACTCGATATCTCCCAATAATATTTTTTTTTGTTTTATGATCAAAGCTTTGTACTTTTATTGAGGGGACACAACATATAATGCAATGATGATTGAGAGATTAATACAACGATGCGTGTTTTGTTGAGAGCACAAAAAAAAAAAAAAAAATTCAATCAAAAGCCTGATGTATCATACTTGATACTCACGTTTTAACATTATTTTTTTCTCGCGGTATAAATAATCATGTAAACCGCTTCTTCAGTCCAGTAACTGTTCATCTTGAAATATTACAAACAATATACAAGTTATTCTTACAATTATTTTATTAAAATCACTAAAGATTTCCCATCAAAATGACACATGTACAACTTGAACGAGGATGTTTTTACAACTACACTAAAAGGCATTTTACTTGCTAAAAAAGTATAAAATGTCCATCAGACTACAGAAGGCATGTAGTAGATTGTGTACATGAGGTTTTTCTGTCATGTTTCCATCATGTTGATAACTTAGAGGCCTTAGAAATCTGCATATCAAAAATGATAACGTAGGCTTTATAGGGTTTAAACATATTACATTACTGTAGTTTTCACAAAGCTTAATTTTGTGATCATATGCACCTCTCTGATGATGTTGAGTCGGGCTCTATCAAGTCCTGGAGGGCTGGGGGGCTGGTTTTTCCTCCGTCTGTGCTTTAGAGCTTTTTCTTTTAATTCCCACTGTGCCACGACTTTATTCTGAGATCTGTGCATCTCATGACGTCGGGCCTGAGAGGGGATCAATGTAAGGAGAAATACATATGAATAATAAATGCATAAGAATATGCTATATACACTTACACGCTTTCACAGAAACCTTACCTGTTCCTCTGGTGTGGCTTTAAGCACTGAAAGATCATTGACTGTGCCCTAAAAGAAAAGGAAAATAGGGAAATTCTAAGGCACGCACTTTACAAAAAAAAGGTTTAAACGTGTCATTTGTACATGAAGGTTTCTCACCACCCATTCTTTCTTGGGTGCAGACACCTTCTTGGTTCGCACTGGTCTTTTACCAGCACCATATAAAGGACGGTTCATTCGCACTAAAGACATCTCACAATACAGACTCAGGTGTCACCTATGGAACCAAACAAACAATATATTGCAGGATATAATATACGCTGTGTTTACCAAAGTCTGCACTTGTTTTCTGTATTTGCAGAACAGTGAGTGTTATGGCAATTAACGTTATTTAAAAAAAGAAGAAGAAAAAGAGTTACGTTATATCTACGAATTACGAAAGCTTTCCTAAATTATGAAAGCTTATCCATTATTTTGTTTGGCACATATATGCTAAAATTCACAAAATCCTGGCTAACTGCTACTTAATCGTGCTATAATGACCGACATAAGTTGGACTTATTTTACCTGAAACTGACAGAAAATCAACGGACAAAGATTGTACCGTTTGTTTTCGTTGGTGCTGTAGTAACAGGATTAAGGAAGCGTTGGTCAAGACACATTTAAAAGCCCCGCTACAACACAGTTCAAAATAAAAGACCTCGCGTTGTGTGGCTATAAAATAACAGGTTAATTTAGTTTCTCAAAGATTATAGTATTTCTAAAAATGGGAAAGGAAATATTATTTCTTAATAATATATAATATTATTATTTCAAGAAGCTAAATATAGCTAGGATAAATGTTGTCTTTGTTTGATACATTTAATACTTTATTATGATCCTGTAATATTTGTCCACCAGAGTGCGCTGTCGCTTTAAAATGGTTCCATGGTTGCTCTTCATTACTAGTACGTTCTTAGTTCTGCAAGCTGAGCTAAAGGAAACGAAAAGAAAAGGTCTACTTGTGTTTAAATAGAAACTAAATAAATGTTATATAACACGAACACCGCGTTTTTACATTTTTCAAGCGACTTTAAAGCAATAGTTCATCCAAAAAAACGAAAATGCTGTCATCATTTACTCACCCAAAAGTTGTTCCGCATCAAAAATCCAAAGTTCCAAAGTTGGGGAATATGAACCAAACAGTTGTTGACTTCCATAATATGGAAAAAATGTATTCGTTCAGCAGAAGAAAGAACAACTTGGAACAACTTGAAGGTGATGTAGCCTAAACAATGACCGATTTTTAATTTTTGAGTGAACTATCCCTTTAAACATTAATCTAGTGTTTTTTAAATGTAAAGAGCATGTAATATTATTATTTAAAACGATATTAATATTAAAGTGGCATCCTTATTTCTCTTTATTTATTATATAAAATATTGCACCACACTATTGTAGCCTTCATAATTTATCTTAGTATTAATTGTGTTAATATAGCCTAATAAAATAAAACTTGGTTATTTTTCCTGACCGTTTGCTGTATATTAGAATTAGGCTACCTTTTATTTAGGCTATCGGTTTAAATGTAACATTGATAATTTATTATTAGTGTATATATCAATATATCATTTTTTTTCTGTCCGTCTGTGTTGATAGTGGCCTTTTATGCACACTTGCTATCTTTTAGTTAATTGCGGGCCCTAATGGATGTGAGCCACCGGCGAGCTAAATGCATTACAATACGGCGTTTCCGTCTCTTTTGTGCTCAGGGAGATCCCTACGGGCACCGCTAAACACCCATCGCACAGAAGCCGCTCTTGAAACGCCCAGGGGCCCCCGCCAATATACAATGACACTTGTTTGCACTGTGCAACTGGCGGAGAAGCAAAAAGTCTGAGTTCGGGCACGGCACTGCGCATGCGCCGCTTGACGGGTAGGCAGCTACCCCCCTGGATGAAGGAGGGTTGTCAGTGGGTCACTCTCAGTCTATCAATGCCAATTCCTCACTGTGCATTGCTGTCCTGCTTGAGATATTGACAGCTGACTACGAGCAGTTGAGTGCTCGATTAAATATTAATGAGCTGGACCGTCCCAAACTTTACTGAAACTCGCATGATATGGATTAATGTGGAAAAACTTCCTTGGTTGGTTTTAAACAAAACAAAAAAATCGTGAGAACACATTGAAGAATCGAGCGTATGGATTACAAGTGAAGTCAGTGTTGGTTGCTCCGTATCTCAGGGGAAGACATTTGAGAAGTGGCGACATGAAGATCCGGGATTGATGCAAAGTTTGTCTGAAGTCCTGGAGGTTTCTCACAGAAATATGGGATATTCTCAATTTATGGTTTATGTGCACAAAAACCCATCGGATGTGGCTTTTATGCGTTTTCATGTGTGTCGTCTTTACATTGAATCCGAAACAAAGCTACTGGAAGTCTTGTGACGGCTGGGTTAAACAGTGGATACTTGTCTGGAGCCGTTCTGCTGGATCTATTGAATTAACCTCGGAATTTCTCTGCCCAATGACATTTCCAAAGTTGTTAGTTGGGCTCCTTTTCACAGCGTCTCCTCCTTTTATTAGTTTCATTTGCCGAGTCATTAACTTAACTGGTCTAGACCAAAACCTGAAGTTTGTTCGTTGCACAGGTTTGTGACAGGATGCGGGGATGCACGGGATTCCCGATGGCCGTCACGGTGGTATTGACACTTTCGACTATCATTAACGTGAAGGCGAGTGGAGAGTACTGTCACGGCTGGCATGACTCTCAGGGCGCTTGGCGAGACGGCTTCCAGTGCCCGGAGCGCTTCGACAGCGCCGAGGCCATCATCTGCTGCGGGAAGTGCGAGCTCAGGTACTGCTGCTCCAGCTCAGAGGCTCGGCTGGACCAGGGCACGTGTGATAATGATAAGCAAACACAAGACACCAACACTGGGAACAAGGACGACAAAAATTCTGGAGCAGGTAAGCTGACATCTGCATTGTTTTCTGGTAGAGTAACTTCCTCTGTCTGAAACAAATTAGGCAATTACTGTGTAATCGAATTGTTGCCTACCCCAGCTAAGTTTAAATGGTTTAATTCAATAGCTTTCAGAGCAGCAGCAGTGTGTAACGTATATCGACCCACTTAAATCTGCGTTGTGTCCCTCGGGCGTTTTGTGAGTAAAAGCTCCACTATATGAGAAAGTTAGTTGGGTTGAGTTTCGTGTTCAAATGAGGTTAAAAACGCTTAAGGTTAATGTTGTTTGGCTGTTTATCTCCAAGAATCTATCTAAGCAGGGCTGGGGTTGGGAACTTATTTGGAACAGGCTCCATTATTCCCGAGCGAATGATTCTTTTGAACAGGCCATTTCAATGAATCACATTTGAATCAGTTCGAACGGTCACTGAATTAATCGGACTCGAGTCGTTAAATTCGTCATTTCCGACTCGAAATTAACCATGGAACCGTGTGTGTGGGTGTAGTTAAAGATACACATTATGAGTTTTGTTGCAATAAGTAGCATTTTATATATTTATAAAAAAATTTTTTTAAATAAATATATAAATCAATGTATGTATGAATTAATTAGTTATTTATTTAAATATTATTTTTTGTAATATATTGGTGGCATACCAAATATTGGATCGTTTAGAATTTAATTTTTTAATTTTTTTCTAATTATTTATAGCTGTTTTGTTGAAATCTTAAATTATATAATTTAGTAATAGACTGTTGAGGACTGTAAATGTTTTGTTTACAGTTTCTTCCTTAAAGTACTGAAAGAATCATGGATAAATAAGGAATTGGAACCAGAATCGTTCAATTACTAATGATTCTCGCCCCTAAATATAAGGGTAATGTCATTGCTACCCAGGTTTTGACAGCTGCAGTTAAATTGGCATCCAAATTGGCACCTAACCGTCCACTCTCTCACAAATGGTAAATTGTGCTGAGCGAAGTTATAAATAGGCCTAGCTGAAGTTTGTCCTCCTAGCACAGTAACGCACGCCTGCCGTCATGAATTGGTGCGGGCGGTCTCCAGTCGTCCGGTTCCCCACGAGGATCAAGTTCAGACTTGACCGGATCCCCAGTGCGATGTGCTGACAGCCTCGTTTATAGAGCCTCGCCATTGCCTCTGCCTTTTTTGCAAGCTCAAAAACTTTGAATTAAAACTGGAGTCCCCGACTTTTCCCCTCAGCTGAACTAAAAATAAACTCACACTCATTGGGGACACCGGGGTTAGTTGTCACACAATTTAATCCAGGGAATATTTCTTGGAGCAGCTTAATTTTAGGCTCGGGTATTACAAACCATTGTTTTGGCTAACAACTATTTAAATGAATAAATTGGTGGAATTAAATAACATTTAAATCAAAACACTTGTTTTGAGAACATTCTCCTGAGAGAACACTGTTCAATCATAATAAACAGGCCTAAATTGATGCAAAAGTATGGCTTTAAAGGAGTAGTTCACTTCAGAATTTAAATTTCCTGATAGTTTACTCACCCCCACGTCATCCAAGATGTTCATGTCTTTCTTTCTTCAGTCAAAAAGAAAAAAAGTTTTTTGAGGAAAACATTTTTCTCCATATAGTGTATTTATGGGGTACAACGGTTTGAAGGTCCAAATTCCAGTTTCAATGGAGTTTCAAAGGGCTCTACACGATCTCAGCCCGAGGAATAAGGGTCTTATCTAGCGAAACGATCTGTCATTTTCTAAAAATAATAATAATATACTTTGTAACCACAAATTGTTTGTCTTGCGATGCATGGCGTATTACGTAATCAGGTTGGAAAGGTCACCGGTAACTTAGGCGAAAGTACAGAATACCGTTCAAGTGTTTACAAAGCAAACGTGCAATAACTAAGTCAAATGCCCTTCACAAAAAAGGTAAAACAACGATGTTGGATTTTTTGGACGATTTTTCTTTTAGTTTTTCGCCCTAACGTGGTACTTCTACCTACGCCACGAGCAACCTTTACAACGTAACTACGTAATACGTGGTGCATCGCAGAGCTAGACAAACATTTGTGGTTAAAAAGTATATACTTTTTTATAATGTTTAAGAAAATGGCAGATCTTTTCACTAGATAAGACCCTTATTCCTCGGCTGGAGTCCTTTGAAGCTCCATTGAAACTGCAATTTGGACCTTCAACCCGTTGTACCACATAAATCCACTATATGGAGAAAAATCCTGGAATGTTTTCCTCAAAAACCTTAATTTCTTTTTGACTTAAGAAAAAAAGACATGAACATCTCGGATGACGTGGAGGTGAGTAAATGATCAGGAAATTAAAATTCTGAAGTGAACTACTCCTTTAACAACCATCTATAACCCGCAAAAACAACAGTGACACAGACTTTACATTAGAAATAGAGGGTTTTTAGACACTTCTAATGATGCATATCTGAAAGGCAAGAGGAAATGGTGGTCTGCTGTGAAGTTTGACAGAGCTTGTCTGGCAGTTGAAGGCTTGGCTCCATTTGGACAATAATGCAACAGGTGTGAATTCATGTTAAGGGGGCCCAAACCTTTTAAGGACATGAGAGGGGCCTTGCTGTTGTCCTGTGAACTTCACTGATATGTTGGCTGGATCCACTAATAACATTCTTGATTTGACTACAACAAGCCTACATAGTTTTCTTTCTTTCTCTTTTCGATTTAATATGTTAGTTTGAATGGACATGCTCATCTAAATGGTACAAAGAATAAAGACATATATATATATATTTGACATGTTTTAGCAAAACTATTGAAAAAGTCCTGGCTTGACTGTGTCGCCGTCCATCTCATTAGACACACTTTGAATTAGAACAGGAAAATGCGTAATGTCACTCAGGAACAATAAATCTATGGAAATAACCTGTATTAACAGATTCTCTATTGTTTTTCCACACACATATGTGTGTAACCGTGAATAGCGAGTAAAAAAAAGGGAGGTTTAACTGCCAAAAAGCAGTGATTTTCAAAACATGCACGCAAACTCAAAGCTCGCCAAAAATCAGGTCATTTACTGAAAAATTCCACTGTTATAGTAATAACTACCAAAGCACAAAAGGGCTCCTGTAAAAAAGACTCCCCAGTCATTTTTTTGCCCAGCAATCATGTCTTTGATTCAATAATGTAATAAATTGTTAAACAATGGCTGTATTTTTAGTATGGCTCTATAAGTAGAGTCTGTTTTGCTCCTGTAATAAAATCAAAAGCCAGTTTGCATGCTATTATATATGATTTGATTCAACTCAATTACAGAGGGTGAGAGATCCTGAGCAGATGCAACAAAATGAACTCTAAACGCTTCCCCCAGGTGATCAGACGTCTAATTAAGCTATAAAGGTCACTTTTAATGCAGAGCTACCTGTTGAAAAAAGCATGCGCATGGTCAGGCAGCAAGGGCAGAGAGGTCACCGCTGGTTGCAGGAGATTAGAGCAGATCAAAACTGTCTTAATAAGTGTTAATGAGGGGCCCCGGACCCCTGGGGACAAGTCACTGGTGCAACATCTCGTCTTTCAGTTTTGCTTCTTTCTCCAAATCCCTTCATCTCACATGGGCCAGCAGGTTACCCATCTGTGAGCGGGGTGGAAACTTGTGAGCGCTCTGTTCTGTGATTTAAACATACACACGCATGGAATATTGTAACACATCAACAAGGTTCAGCAATGCTTTAGGCTTCGAACTTGCTTATTGTTATTTGTAGGTGTAAAAGTTACATGGAGCTCAGTCACACTACTGATACCCTAGTCTTCCTTATGGCAGTGGAAGTACAATTGCTTTGGATACATAGTGGAATTCAAAACGGATATGGGCTTTCTAAAGAGACGGATAAACATTGCTCAAGGGCTATGCACAAACAAAACTCCTCCAGTGTGCTACCATCCAGCACTTTTCACTATTTTTGTCATTTGGGAGGCCTGATACTATAACATTACATTTTCTAGTATCAATGGCAGTGAATACAGCTGGATGACCTAAATACATTATAAAGGTTGTATTACAAGCACACATAAAAAAATAAATAAAAAACTTTATGAACAATACCTAAAATGCATTGTGCTTTCTTTCAGATTTTTGACTGATCAATGGGAAAAACTAAGGCAGGGAGCTAAGCCATATTTGGATTGGTTCTTTTGACTTGGATCAGTAAACATCCACCTAGTCACTCCAGAATGCGACTACTGATCGCAAACGCGATAAAAATACAATAATTAAAAATCTTTACAAGCTTTGTGTGCGAGTATACACTTTTATCTGATATTGTCTGTTTCCTTTACGCAACGACAAACACGCGCGAGTATGGCAAGCCGTTTTGACTTTTATTAATTCCCAGAATATGAATTCTTGATATCAACAAGTCAGTTTTCACTAGTTCAAATGCTAATTCTTCAGGAATTGGATTTCTGTAACAATGGCAATTTTTGATCAACAATGTTGTCATCACTCGCATAAATATGAATTCTTGATAACAAGAATTCAATTTCAGCTAAAAACTATAATTCTTGATATCTGTACCTCATAGGCTGCCATTCAAATTCAACTATTAATATCAATAATTGATTTCTTACTAGTTGAAATTCCAATTTCACATATCAGAAATTCAAATCTTACTAGTATATCATCATTTTTAATATCAATAATTACTTTGTTACTAGTTAAAAATAAATTCCTGATATCAAGAATTTTCACAAGGCCTAGATGAAATGTTATTTTTTGATATCTGCAAATGTATTTCATACATTTGTTCTTTCTGATATATGAAAATGTATTTCTGATATCAATAATTAGGAGAGTAATTTCAGATATCTAAAATGGCTTTCTTACTAGTAACAACAATCACATTCATGATATCAGAAATGAATATCGTTTCAATTTTTAATATCAAAAACAGACATTTGCACTAGTTACCACATAATTAATGATCATAAAATTATGATTTTTACTAGTAAGAATTGTATTTCTGAAATGTGGAATTGAATTTAAATGGCAGCCTATGGTGAAGATACAATGACAGATAACAGTAGCTCTTATTGTACAGTCCTGATTCCCATGTACATACTATGTACTTATTATAATAATTGCAATAACTGTGTAATAACTAGGTACTTAACTTGAACCTCTCCCTAAACCTAACCTTAACCCATGTAGTTACCTTGTATTATTCAGTACTTTCTTAGGTAATTACACTGTAAGTGCACATAGTGAAAAATAAAGTGCAACCCAGATATCAAGAATTATAGTTTTTACTAGTTGAAATTCAATTCTTGATATCAAGAATTTGGATTTCTGCGAGTGATGATGTCATTGTTGATATCAAGAATTAACATTTTTACAAGTGGAAATGTAATTCCTGATAAAAACAATTGCCAAGAATTAGCAGATAATCAAGAATTAGCATTTTAACTGCTAGTGAAAATTTAATTGTTGATAATGTTATCAAGAATTCATATTCTGGAAATTAATAAAAGTCATAATGCCTTGCCATGATGTCCGATTTGTGAACAAATGAATGAAAAATATTTTGAATAAGTCGGTCAGAAAGATTCTCATGTGGCACTGCAGAGTTTAGAGTTCTGAATCAGTGAATCATTCAGAGCCGTTACTGAGTCACTCATTGAACCATGAGTCATTTTTCACTCATGTTCTTTTTCAAATTAACAGTGAACCGTTATTGTGAGGTGTACTTTAGTTTTGTGACACTTAAATCAGTGAGTTTACTGATGAGTTTATGTGACAATGTGTAGATAAATATTGCTTACAAAAGTTTTACTGTATAAATTATTATTGCCCTTTTTGATATGAGTTTGTCATAATTGTCCTGCTTCTGCTTTGCAGTACCCATCTACGTGCCCTTCCTGATCGTCGGCTCGGTCTTCGTGGCATTCGTGCTGGTGGGCTCCGTTGTTGCCGTGTGCTGTTGCCGCTGTCTACGACCCAAACAGGAGCCTACGTCAGGTGGCGGCTCAGGAGGAGGGTCCAGTGCCCGTGTCCTCGAGACGATTCCAATGATGGCCAGCACGGGTACGTCCCGAGGCTCGTCCTCCCGTCAATCGAGCACGGCCACCTCCTCCAGCTCCTCAGCTCCTCCTGCGCCCCGTCCTGCACCGCCCCCCATGCTACGCGCCCAGGCCTCGTGCTGCCTGCCACCAGACGCCAGCGTGTACGTGAACATGCCCACCAACTTCTCAGTGCTAAACTGCCAGCAGGCCACTCAGATTCTTCCTCACCAAGGCCAGTACCTGCATCCTCAGTACATCAGTTTCGCCCACCCTGTTTCTCCGGGTCCAGCCTTCCTAGACCCCACTCAAGCGGGATACCGCCAATTGCAGTCTCCGTTCCCTCCGCCGACCAGCGTGGCTAGTGTGGCGAGTGTGACCGGGGATCAGAAATACCCTCCAATTACCATGTGAATGCCAATGGGACCATCGTAAGAAGTAAGTTTGAACTGAAGTCACAAGAAGAACACGATGAATCAGTTCAGAGCACAAAATGCCTGCTCGTTGGCATGAATACACACTTGCGTCGTTGTACAACAACACAAATGAGACTCTCAAACTGGTGCTTTATAAAACATAATGTTGTTTTCTGTGATGTAAAGGACACAGTGCAAAAATGACTGGATGTGTGTGTAACGTGCCATGAAAAGTTACTAACGGTACCGTTGTAAATGAAGCGTGCGTGTGTACATATGCGATGTATATTTGTGTTGTATAACCGTGCATGTGCGCTCTGTGCGTGACTGTATTGGTGTGTTGGTTTATGAGATGCAGTATGTGGATATGTGTGTGTAGTGCACTATATGTTGTGCGTAATGGAAATCACAGGTGCTGTAATGTGAAAAACAGTCCTGGCTCCCTATTGGATGCTTAAAATCTAATGAAGTGAACACAGGACACAGACTGTGACGCTCCACCCACTGCAACACATGCTCACAGACACACTCACTTACATTTTCACATATACACACTCACATTTTGCAGAACCAAAGTCATTTTCGCATTGCCAAGGAACAGAATAGAAAATATACACAAATATAGGCCTGTGTTTGGGCAAGCGATGTGCGAAGGTCAATTACGCAGTAAAAACTGTCTGCCAAATGTTCTCCTTCACTAAGTCTCTGCCATGTGAAAGGACTGTGTATGTGTGCCACTTTTCCTCCCCTCTTTTAGCATAAGGTACACTCGAGGAGCACCAAAAGGGTTCCAGGGCATTTCATTTGAAGTGGGTTTCTTTCAGCATGCTCAATGGCAGCAGTTTAGCGAGGAAAGAAAAGTCCTTCAGCAGAAGGCCGTCACCCATCTGAACTTGAAAACGCCAGCATTGCATCTTAAACTAGCAGAAAAATCACACTGAAATGAAATGCTGCCTGATTGAAAATCATCAGTCTGAATTATCTGGCTCTGAGTTGAAAGTTAAAACAATAGTTGACTCAAAAAATGTCATTCGAAACATGTATGACTTTCTTCTGCGGAAACACAAAGCAAGATGTGTGGAAATTTCTTCTTTTTTTTGTCCATACAATGAAAGTCAGAGTTGTTATAGCTAACTAAGACTATTAAAATGTGTTTTTAATAATTGAAATAAGAGAAAATATAAATATTAAAAGAAAAATTTAACTTATACGAAAATTAGAACTAGCAGAAAGTTTAAAGGAACACTCCACTTTTTTTGAAAATAGGCTCATTATCCAACTCCCCCAGAGATAAACAGTTGAGTTTTACCGTTTTCGAATCCATTCAGCCGATCTCCGGGTCTGGCGGTAGCACTTTTAGCATAGCTTAGCATAGATCATTGAATCTGATTAGACCGTTAGCATCTCGCTCAAAAATTACCAAAGACTTTTGATATTTTTCCTATTTAAAACTTGACTCTTCTATAGTTACATTGTGTACTAAGACCAATGGAAAATGAAAATTTGATCGATATGGCTAGGAACTAGGCGCTGTGTAATATCATTGTGCCGCTGCACCCATGGTATGGCAACAAAGTTCCTTGATTATTACGCAGGAATGAGAGTATGGTTCCTAGCCATATCGGCCTAGAAAATCACAACTTTTCATTTTCCGTTGGTCTTAGTACACGATGTAACTACAGAAGAGTCATTTTTGAGCGAGATGCTAACGGTCTAATCAGATTCAATGATCTATGCTAAGCTATGCTAAAAGTTCTACCGCCAGACCTGGAGATCGGCTGAATGGATTCGAAAACGGTAAAACTCAACTGTTTATCTCTGGGGCAGTTGGAAAATGAGCCTATTTTCCAAAAAAGTGGAGTGTTCCTTTTAGTTACTGAGTTACTCAAATAAATTTTTTTTTAAAAATAAATGAAAGCCAAATAGAAACGTTTAAAACAAATGAAATAAAAGCACAAGGAAAATGCTAAAACCTCAACATGAAAACTGAAAAAATAAATAATAAATACTTTTAATAGTATAAAAATAATACAAAAATAACTGATAAAAGTTTGTGGTTGTTTTGGACCCTATTGACTTTCATTGTACGGACAAAAACAGTTCTTTAGAAAATCTTGTGTTCCACAGATGAAAGAAATGTATACAGGTTTTTAGGGTGAACTATCCATTTCAATTTGAACATAGGAGCCTTGTCAGAAAAATAAATCTGTCTTGACAGGGAGCATGTCTTTTTTCAGACTGTCTCTTTATCTGTGGGCAACTTTACGTGCACATCAGAACTATTTTTGTGTACGTTACATGTGCGTTTGTAAAACTGAATGAGTATTTGAGGTCGAATGTGCCTCTCTCTCTGAGAGCAGGGTGCGATGTGTCTTTTACATAAAATATATTAATAATAAATATTTTTAGAGACTGTGAAGTGTCACTGGGTTGTTTGTTAGAGATGCTGAGTGCTGCTGTCAGCGGTATGTGTGGCGTCTCAAATGAAGACGTGCAGGGCCTGTTTGCACCACTGCCATAGCTAAATTAAACCAGTGCTCCTGTTACACATGGACTTTAAGTGCTCAGACTTTCATCACTCTCAACACTCATGATGAAACCGAGACCAGGGGCTGCATGCATAAATCTTTGCATAGTTTCCATGCTAAGTGTTTGCATATACAGAAAGACATTTAGTGTACTGTATGCACATGTTCATATTTCATTTAAATAATTAGGATAGATATAAATACTGGAACCTAGGCTGGATTAGCCTGGTCTGACGTCATGATTGAACAGCTGTAATTATATATATACACTACTGTTCAAAAGTTTGAAGTCGCTACAATTTATTTTTATGCTGTTGAAAGAAGTCTCTTATGCTCACCAAGGCTGCATTAATTGAATCAAAAATACAGTAAAACTAATATTGTGAACTATTTTTTATCAAAATGTAAAAAGTTCAATATATTTTAAAACATAATTTATCCGTGATGGTAAAGCTGAATTTTCAGCATTATTACGGCAGTCTTCAGTGTCACGTGATCCTTTAGAAATCATTCTATGTTGATTTGCTGGTTAAAGCCACAATATGTAATTTTTCCCCACTAGAAGTCGCTTATTCAAAACAAAGGCGCAGTTTGATGACGCTTTTATTATGCTGCAGGCGACGCTTCCGCTTCTTCTGCTCATGCGTATGTATGGTAATGCAGCGCTGTTTTATCATATTAGATGCATTTGAGTGTGTTGAAAGTTATGTTATAATGCTACTCTGTGCGTTCGCTTGACGGCTGCTATGAGACACTTGTTGCACACTGCAGTATCTAGATCGATATTAGGCATGGTAAAACAGTATTCGCGGTAAATTTAAGAAAACGAGATTTAAACAATAAGACTAACTGTGTTGAGCTATATAACAATGATTAGTTTTCTGTCGATGAATGTATCCAAACAGTTGCCCACCTGTCTAATAAAACACATAATATATTAAAGAGTCTTTGGTGTCTCCATGGTTTCGGAAATTGAGGGTAACGCGGGTATGACGTCATTGATAGGCGTGTGTGTCCGTGTCCTGGTTAAAATTGCTTATTTCTCTGGATTTAAACATTCTTGAAAATATTTGGGATAATGTAAGCACACAAGTCAACACAATATATAACATCGTTCTAGTGGTTTTTAGATATTGTAATCCAAAAATCTTACATATTGTGCCTTAAATTTCCTTTAAAAAAATGTTAAGTCGTTTTTGCTTGTCTCTCTAAGGAAGACTGATAAAACAGAAAATGATGAATGACAGAAAGTTATGGCGACTGTCAACATACAATTCACATGAACAAAAATGGTCCGATTTTTCAAGTTGTTGAAAGATGAAGTGCTGCCAGTTCAAAAAGACATTTATAGGCTGTTAACGTGTCACAGAGAGATGTTAACAGGCTGTATGTTACATGTTCTACAATGATGGAAATCATCAACTTACTAGAGTGAAAATTGTTGTTAAAATTACAAATATAGTGTATGATGAGACATTTTAGAATATCCGACCAAAAAACACCTTGAACAAAACTAAAAATATCAAAAATATATTTTCACTCTCTCACATAATCTCAGATATTCATGACCTACAAATGATGTATACATGACAGTTGAATCAGAACTTACCCTATATGTCATCGCACATGACTGATGACTTCACAGATCTGAAAACGAAATGTGTGCCTTTATTAGTTTAATTTTGTACATGCAAACGTTTTATACATAAGGCCTCAGGACAGTTGAGTTTAGTCAGTAATATTGATTACAGTACACAAATGAGATTGAGAGTTGAATTTAAAGAAATATTACTTGAAAGTGCTCACAAATAGCTGTTCATAGTTTAGTTCGTCTTGTTAGAAAGCACAGGTGTCTTTAAACATATTTAACAGTACAAGTCACTATAGTCAAACTTTCCCCCCATATAATGTCTGCAGCTATAACGTACAAACAAAACAAAAACAAAAAACAATAATTGCTGTTGTTAGTTAAGGCTGTCTGTGTTCTTGGCATTTTATATGGAAACTTTAGGGTCAGACTAACATTCAGGGAGTCCTTGGACAGAGTTGAAATGGATCCATGTGGTTCTTGCTGAGGTGGAACAGGAATGGATTCCCCATATTGGAGGCAGTGGAGCTGGACAGAGCTGGCTCTTATTCAGAGACATGGGTGTGGACTTGCTAGCAATGAGGGATCATGGAACTGATCGAGGTTGCAGGGTCACACTCACACACACCCTTACAATTTCATTAAGACTTAAATGAACTCGTATTATCCTCAATATTTAGTCGTCACTCCCATGATTAATAAAACAAATATCTATTTGAGCCGATCTGCGCAGTTTAATCCTCACATAGATTTTCTTTCACATACGCACTAAATGCACGCATGCGCATTATGTTCTTTGGCAAATTGAAAGATTCAGGGTTTAAATAAGGTAAGATCTACACATGTTGTAAAATGTGTTAGTCCTCTCCTTTCTTTCCTGTCCTTAATCTTAAGACAACACTCCACCTCAGCTCATTTCCTAACCTGTAACTCTGACTCAACTCTGAAACTCACTTCAAACAAACCCGCCGGAGCAAGCACAAATCAAACTCCACTGAAAGCCCGCTAGTGAATGTTGGCTTTCACCTTTTAAGCCAGAATATACGTGAATAAAATCACGATAAGCTCATTTTTTAGCTCTGTAATTTTATAACGAGCTCTCTTCCTGAGCTCACCACCTGAGGCATTTTGACACAACACGTAAGCTTTTCATTGAGTTCGAATTGAGTTAATGTGTTTATTTACTGGCCACTATTATTCTGTAAAAAATGTCTAACGTTAGGAAAAATTTATTTGCGTCAGATAATTCGAGGTCGCGAATCGCCAACAACCGACTCTTATCAATTATTTTTAAATAAGTTGTTTCGTCTCGAAGAAGTGAGTTATTTGAATCAGACTTAATCAGTCTGAATCGTGCCGTCGACTCTTCACTGAACTGGGAGACATTTGATTCATTTAAAGACTTTATACAGATATAATTAAAGGGACTTTGTTTAAACTCAGTTTTAACTATATTAAATGAATTGAATATATTAGATAAACAAGCGGTAATTAGAAATGTTGTCTTGGCAACAAAAAAAAAGCTGAAGTACTAAAATAACTCAAACTAAAATAAAACAAAATAGCAAAAAAACATAAAAAAAAAAAAAACAAATTTAAACAGAGCGGACCCTTTTCAAAGACTGTGATTGCATGTTTTAATGGTCATCGGCATCGTAAATCCTGCAAAGTTTTTTTATATTTTCATGTTTAAAAAAAATGTATGAACATTTATAACACCATACTTTGTATATTACCTTTGCATCAAATTACACGAATCTAGATAACACTGCAGTGAGGGTGTTTCTAATACAGCGTCTATGAGCGTTGCAGTAAAATTTAAATTTTTCTCGCTTCTGACTGCCGATATAAATCTCTAAATTTTTTCCTCTTTTTATGTGAAAACACTATTGTGGAGTTTTTCTTATGCAATTTGAGCAAGTGGGAACACAACAAATATATTTAATGTAGTCTTTCATTCACTGGTATAGAATTTTACCCAACTATGACGACTTCTGCTTCTGAGAAACCCAGAAATGTGAAAAGGGTCTATAAGAATAAACAGAATTTTAATGTTTTTGACTGAACTATCCCTATAAGAAGGAACCAATCATACGAGAGGACGACAAAACAGGACAAAAACAAGCCTTAAAAAGAGGATGACACAGAGTCACAATTCCAGTTTATTTGACCAAATAGTCCAGAAACCCGACAGGTTGAGTAAAAGCGGACAAAGCAAAGCCACAGCTGTGATCCACAGCAGCCACTGAATGGAACAGAGAGGGAATGAAAGGATATCTAGACCAAGAGAACAAGGAGACATGGAGATTGTTGATCTGGAGAAAGAGAGAGAGAGAATAAAAGAGAGAGGTAGACATAAGGAAAGAACATGAGCTCTAAGATACAGAGGCCACCATTAAGTCGAAGATTAGGTGAGACAGAGAGTCAGAGAAGGTGTATTTGTGTGTGTGTGGTAAGCTGGGAAGCTCCATGCTGCAGGGTGGGGGGTTTCGTCTCAGAGGAATCGCTGTGTGTTTTGGCAGCCTCGCTGGATGGGAAGGAGGGGTAACGGTGCATGCGTGTGTCTGCTGCATCTGTAAGCCACACCTCCCCCATCTCAGGTCTGCAATGGGCATTTCTCCAAAGTGTGTATGCATGTGGGTGGGTGTTTTGTGTTTGTTTTTTCAGTGGCCTCCCCTCTTGCATCGCTGTGGTGATGACGGATACGCCAAACTCCATCTCTGGAGATGCAGACGCTAGGACTCAACAAAAACACACATGCAGACACACCAAGCAGCACACCAGCCGCCCCTAACTGACACACAAATAAGCGTGAATGCAGCAGACAAGCCATACGCACATCCTTCCCGATATATACGCTCACATAAACGAACGTGCAGATGCATACACGCACCCACATGATAAAGAACCGAATGAAGCAGTCTTGTGACTCATGATAATGATACAGGCACCATTGTCTCTGGCTTCTGCTTCTGGTTGCTACTTGGCTCCTTTTCACCTGTCTGTTCATGTGTAGTGCATTTCGACTGGCCGTTTCAGTATGAGAATATGCCCGCCCACCCCAACCCTCTGTTTCTGTAAATCCACTCCCTCCGGCCTCATTGAGAGGTGGTGTGTTATGTAGCTCGGCCGAGTGTTGCGGTAGCTGTGCCCAGTTCAGTTTAGTTCAGCTTAAAAGGCCACAGCAAGATCACCCAGCACAGGTGTGTCGTTTAAGTCTTTTTCCAGCTGTTGCTGTGGCGACAGCTACATACTGGGCCGCTGAACGGTGGTGTCATAGGAGCGTACAACCTGGGACTGAGACACCACGCCATGTTCCTCCTGTGAGAACGCATATCCATCTATTGGGAGAAAGAAAAATCAATATATTATATATATTGATATATCACAATTATTTTTCAAACACAATAATTTTTTTGATTCTTAATATTTGGGCAGCAGTGACTAATAGATACAAGTTATCAATGAAAAAAGTCAAATTAAATTCTCAGTTGGATCTGAGCTCTCATTGGAAAGTCTATGTCAGTGACATCAATTTAGACAAAAAAATGCATTTAAAAATGGCGGAGAGCTGCTAAAAGAAAATGCCAATTTTGCAGCTTTAAAACCGAGGACAAACATTTTTTGTGTGTTGTATAATGTAATGTTTATATTTCAAACCTTTTCTGTTTATATGTATAGCATAGTTTAAATTCATAATAAGTTTTGGGTCCGTAACATACATATATATATATATATATATATATATACACACACACACATAAGTGCTGCTGTTCTTTTGAACTTTCAATTCATCAGAGAATTCTAAATATAATGCTAATATAACTGATTTCAACAATGATAATATTCATAAATGTTTCTTGAGCAGCAAATCATCATATTAGAATGATTTCTGAAGGATGATGGATCACACAAAAATGAAAATTAGCCCATGGTTTACTCACCCTCAAGCCATCCTAGGTGTTTATGACTTTCAGATGAATACAATCAGAGTTATATTAAAAAATGTCCTGGCTCTTCAAGCTTTATAATGGCAGCGAATGGGTGTTGAGATTTTTAAGCCCCCAAAAAATTTATCCATCCATCAAAAAGTAATCCATACGACTCCAGTGGGTTAATAAAGGCCTTCTGAAGCGAAGCAATGTGTTTGTGTAAGAAAAATATCCATATTAAAACTTTAAAAACTAAAATAACTAGCTTCCAACAGACGGCCACACGCATTGATTTATGGCGAGAGAGTTACCCCTGGCCTGACGTATTGATGAACGCGGAAGTGCAGAGGATAGAGAAAAACAAAGCACCGGTCACGAATTAGAAGTCTAGAATGAGAATTTTTAAAGAGAAATGTCTGAGGATTTCGATATAAGAGAAAAGGAGCTTGAGTTTGTTTGAATCGCAAGAGGCGTCAAAGCTTTCGCTAATCCTACGCCATACAACGCTTCAGGGGTTACACTTTTGACGCAAGTCAACTTGCGTAGGCCGTCTGCCGGAAGCTGGTTATTTTAGTTTATAAAGTTTTAAATATGGATATTTCTCTTACAAAAACCCATCGCTTTGCTTCAGAAGGCCTTTATTAAAGGGTTAGTTCACCCAAAAATGAAAATTCTGTCATTAATTACTTACCCTCATGTCGTTCAACACCCGTCAGACCTCCGTTCATCTTCGGAACAGAAATTAAGATATTTTAGTTGAAATCTGATTGCTCTGAAAGTCCTCCATTGGCACAATGGTACTCTACACTCTCAAGACCCTTAAAAGGTACTAAAGACGTTGTTACAAAGTCCATCTCACTACAGTGGTTCTAAAATAACTTTATGAAACGGCGACAATAGTTTTTGTGCGCAAAAAACCCTAAATAACGACTTACATAGTGATGACGATTTCAAAACAAAGCATCATGAAGCTTCGAAGCGTTATGAATCACTGAGTCGATTCAGCGGTTTGAATCGCCAAATTTCAGCAGTTTGACACGCGATCCGAATCATGATTCGGCTCAGTGATTCATAACGCTTCAAAGCTTCATGATGCTTTGTTTTGAAATCGTCATCACTATGTAAGTCGTTATTTAGGGTTTTTTTGCGCACAAAAACTATTGTCGCCGATTCATAAAGTTATTTTAGAACCACTGTAGTGAGATGGACTTTGTAACAACGTCTTTAGTACCTTTTAAGGGTCTTGAGAGTGAACGGTGCCATTGAGCCAATGGAGGACTTTCAGAGCCATCAGATTTCAACTAAAATATCTTAATTTCTGTTCCGAAGATGAACGGAGGTCTGACGGGTGTCCAACGGCATGAGGGTAAGTAATTAATGACAGAATTTTCATTTTTGGGTGAACTAACCCTTTAACCCCCTGGAGTCATATGGATGACTTTTATGATGGATGGTTGCACTTTTTTGGACTTCAAAATCAGGACCACCATTCACTACCATTATAAAGCTTGGAAGAGCAATGACATTTTTTTTTTTATATATAACTCAGATTGTGTTTGTCTGAAAAAAGATAGCCATATACACCTAGGATGGCTTGAGGGTGAGTAAACCATGGGATAATTTCCATTTTTTGCTGAACTATCCCTTTAATGAACACAGCATGGCTGGGACGGTTCACCTGCTAGACCAGAACTGACCAGCATAGTCAAGTTGGTCTTTTTAGCACTGCACACACAGGTCCTGCAGATGCCAGTGGGTGTGAAGTGTAAAAAAGGGCGCATGAGGAACATGCACTTACGTGACACTGTCTGCTGCACAGAGTTTGAGCGTCCCACGCTGGAAGGCGTTTTCCTGAAGACCCGTGTCAGCAGGTGGGCACGCTCGTTCAGACTGGACAGAAAGAGACAGGCGAGTTATGCCACCAATCACAGCGCAGTTACTGGATGATATGCTACAGACATGACAGCTAGAGGTCAAATCACATGCACTTCTACAACACCGTGCTCTATTCTGACGCCAGATACTCTTAATGATGTTCACTCGAGCAAAACATACATTTACACACACTCGCACAATTCTAAGAAACGGCTTCCCAAAGCACTCATAAACAATATTAAACTTAGGCCTGCGATCCAAAAACATCTATTTGAATATTTCCACCGCAGTAAATCCTCAAGCTTTCCAATCCTTCAAACAAAAACGATCAATATGAGAAGTATTCAACAGCTCTTTATTCTAAAATTAATATAGCCAATAAAGAAGTCTCTGGTTGCTAAATTAAATGGCAAAATTTCAATTCTGGAAACGGAATCTGATGCCATTTTGCGGCCAGTTTTGAAATGAAGAGGAATCGAATGATCCCGACCCCATCTTTGATAAACACGTTCAATGTAAAACAAATCAGTCTATGATGTTTCCCTGTAAATCAGATGAAAGCGATCCTTCCCCTCATCCAAAAAAGAAAGGGTGATCCGAAAACCAGTTGTCATGGATGAGTGCCAAACTTCTCAAGGTTACAGCTCAAACTCATATTGTGCTACAAAGGGGACCGTTTGCACTGTTATCGTTGGGAAGGACGTGGCATTCATTTGGCTGCTCTGTAAAAAAATTCGACAACAGTATATGGGATATGGCAGAACATAGGCCAACGAAAACTATGTCTGCAAAACAGATGACCGGTTGAAAGACGGGGATGATGAATGGATAAATAAAGAAATAAAAGGATGGAATGACGCATAGGCTTGCTGGTAACCGGAGCTCTTTCTTCCTCAGTCGTTTCTCTGGAACGTGGACAATCCTTGGAATATCAGACAGTTGTTTTGATTAATCAAATTTTCAATAACTTATTTTCCTCAGACCGTCCCTCAAGTACGAGTCCAGGCTTGGCTTATACTTCGGAAAATACTTTGCTTTTGTCCGGCAAGGCTAGCTGGGGTCTTCTTGGGTAAACAGAGCTACAAATCTAAACGCCTAGGATGTACTATTGAATTGTGTCAGCCTCCGCCCAACGAAGTTGAATTCAAGCTGATGGTTAATCATTCAGCAGATTTCTACACTCGTTCAGGATGACTTACAACCATTATGCTTTTTACAGCTGGATATTTACTGAAACAAATGAGGTTAAGTGTTCTGCTCTAGGGGAATGAGGGGGTAAACCCAAACAGGGCTTACGTCCAACAACCCTCTGATTAGAAGTCCATTCTGTCAACTCCCTGGCCATAAATTAGTGGCCTAAAGACCACGAAACACTCAAAGGTATTGCAAAAAATCTGCATTAGACTACACGTCCGTCTGCCAAGTTTCTGTCTCATATAGGGCTATACACCCAATACAATATGTAGAGTAATATCTCTGGGCTAAAACTGTTAAATCCATGCAAACGCTTAACTCAGTTAGCCTCAAGTCCACAAACACACAGCGTGAAAACAAACACATGCACAGAGCTACGATCTTAAGGAAGCTACACACACCCAGTGATCATAACTATGCAAACCTGACCAGCTCATGGCCCCCTGACATCGCAGAATGTAAAATGGAAAGAAAGAAGTGAAAGAAAAGTCATAAGATGAAGATGACGCTGAAATGAAGGTTCAGGGAAGGAGGAAACAGGTCACTGCACATCCCTATAGAGGGTCACATTCAGGCAGGCTGGTTCTACCTGCGTACATGCCTGCCTTTGACTCTACGAGTCTATGATTCCTCAGCATTGGGCCTGTGGGTGTTCAGGCAGGGGTTAGAGGATCACATTGAACACAAATGCAGTCTCTTTCCCAAACACACATCCACAAACTAATTCAAAAAACAATATGAAGGAATAAACAAATAATGAACACAATAAATCAGCTCTAAAACCTAGTGAGCGTTCTCCGTAGGCAATTTAAGGCATCGTAGGTCTGACGTGAAGGCAGTTTAAAAAAAAAGATATCTTCCTTCGACAAAATTGCAGCGTTGCATTGCATGCATTCTTCACAGAGAAAGCAACCCCACAATGTACTACAACAAGCAAAAATGTAGGTATGTTTGTGAACCCCCTGCAGAATCTGTGAAAATGTGAATAATCTTAATAGAATTAGAGGTATCATAAAATTTTTTTATTAATCGCATCCAAAATAAAAGTGTACTGTGTATAATTATTATGTATGTATATATATATATATATATATATATATATATATATATATATATATATATATATATATATATATATAAATACACACACACGCATGTTAATATTTAAGAAATATTTGCATGTATATACTGTTTATAAAATTGATCTTGTATATAAATATATATTTTTTAAATAAAAATATAACATTTTTGTTAAATATAAACATGCATGTGTGTGTATTTATTGATACATAATAATTACACACAGTACACACACATATATTATGTAAACACAAACTTTTATTTAGGACACGATTAATTTTTCCCCAGCATTACTGTCATTACTGTCCTGAATAAGATATTGTTCATGAAAGATTTTTACATATAGTCCACAAGACAAAAAAAAAAACTGAATTTATAAAAATGACCCTGTTCAAAAGTTTATGTACCCTTGATTCTTAATACTCTGTGTCGTTCCCTGGATGATCCACGGCTGTTTTTTTGTTTTGTGATGGTTGTTCATGAGTTCCTTGTTTGTCCTGAGCAGTTAAACTGCCCAAAGCTCTTCAGAAAAATCCTCCAGGTCCCAAATTCTCCAGTTTTCCAGCATCTTTGAACCCTTTCCAGCAGTGACGGTGTGAAAAGATGGATCTCAAAATCATACAGAGGACAATTGAGGGACTCGAACACAACTATTAAACCAGTCAAACATTCACTGATGCTCCAGAAGGAAACACGATGCATTAAGAGTCGGGGTGAAAACCTTTGAACAGGATGATGTCCAAATTTTTCTTATTTTGTTTAATTTTTTTTTTTTCATTTAGTACTGCCCTTCGGAAGCAACAGCAGGGACTTACCTTATGTTTCCTGGAAGACAAATTAAGTGCAATTTACATAACATTGATCTTCAAATTCTTCAAATCTTAATGCATCGTGTTTTCTTCTGAAGCATCAGTGAATGTTTGAACCTTAGTTGTGTTCGAGTTCCTTAATTGTCCTCAGTGTAAAAAGACGGATTTCAATATTATACAGTCACTGCTGGAAAGGGTTCAAATATGCAAAAGATGCTGGAAAACTGAAGAATTTTGGGACCTGGAGGATTGTTCTGAAGAACATTGGGCAGTTTAACTGATCAGGACAAACCAGGGACTCAAGAACAACCATCACAAAACAAAACAAAAATATCCGTGTACACACAGTATTAAGAATCAAGGGAAATTCAGCTATTTTTTGTCTTTTATGTAAAATATGTTATTTAGGACAGTACTAAATAAAAAACAACATGCATTTAATATGATTTCTCTTATTTACATTTTCACAGATTCTGCAAGGGGTTCACAAACTTTCAAGCACAACTGTCCAGTATTTTAAGTTTTTAAAATTTCTGACTATGTAGAGTGACTTCTATTGCAGTTGATGTGCTGCCAACCTCCTACGTAGGCATTGAGTCAGCTCACTAAGTTTTGAAACCGTTTATGATTTATGGAACAATTATGCATTTGCCTGCATTTATGTTAAAACATCTTGAAATACAATCCAAGCTATTTTATCTGAGTTTATGGGTTGATTTATTTCAAAGCATATTTCAGGGACATACCTGCGGCCGCTGGCATCTCTGAGGACAGCTGCCCTAGGGTCCACAGCTCGAGCTTCCAGTTCCTGCACTTCCTCTAGCAGAGTCTTCCTCACTGTGCGTCGTCCTCTGAACGTTGACATACACAAAGCGAGAAAGAAACCGTTAGTCTGTTTATGTCAGTGGCTTATATATATTGCCAAATTACACTGTCTTTTCTCCATAAATACACTGATGTGTGTTTTATGTTACTTACGCATTCCATACCACATCTTTGAGTAAACATGCTGTTGGCACCAGTATCAGGCCCAGCCAGAAGCTCCAGCACTGCATTACCCTGCCAGCCTAAAACAGAGATAAACAGATCATCAGTTTGAAATCCATGCTTAGCAAATGTCGCAACACACAATCAATGGATGCTGGATTTCTCTCTCCTTACAACAGCTGTTGACTGACTGTGTCACCTTTGACCTGTTTGAGAGTTTAATTACCCATTTACCTAACGTTGCCGCCTGCTTTTGCTCTTCTTCCCCGCTGTCTGTTTAATGGCCCAAATTAGAAGCGTCTTTTTCCACCCTAATGAGTTCCTTCTTACAACAAACCATTTATAATGACTAACGCTACTTAAAGTCATTGCTCAAAACGGTCTGAAAAAAATTACACACACTTGTTTATTAACACAGATCGATTTAAAAGCCTTCTCATATTTTCCTGAAGTAACCTTTAATGTTAATCCAAGCGGCTGGAGAAACTTCACGGTGCG